>NC_062966.1:29762591-29890821 GCF_023119035.1 Salvia hispanica | reverse complement strand
AATGATGTGTCCCATCATGGATGGTCGTAATTCGTAAAACAATCAATGACAAGTTTTATCAGTGACGTAAAAAGTTTATATTAGATTATTTTAATTTATTTTAGCCGCCAAATAGGCCACAATAAGGCTGAAAAAACTGTCACTTAGCCAGATTGTCAACTGGCCGATTTTGTGGCCAACTACCCGAAATGGCCACTGCATATAGAGCCGCCACTGCAGCGGTAGCCAATAGCAGCTCTATTGATAATGCTCTAAACTATCAGCATTTTTCTAATTTATCAAAAATTATTGACTTCAGTCAATTAATACATAAAACTGTGGGGATCTATTTGACAAAAGGTTTAATGTATCACCATCTGATCGCAGCTTTGTTGGCCGCGCCGAGCTGTGGTGATTTTGAGATCATGGGTTCAAACCCCACCATCCGATGGGAGAATTTCATCCTTAATCCGCAAACTGATACGATACAACAACAGCCGGTGACTGAGGATGCCGAGGTGCAAGTACCAGGGGAGGAAGTACCAGGGGAGGAACAGCCAGAGGTCGATCGGAGGTCGCCGCTGGACCGACCGTCCATCGCGACGACGAAACCAAAGAGGAATACACGCCCACCAGAAAGGCTTGGCGATTACGTTTCTAAGTAGTCGAGGATTTGGAGTTATTTATTTTATTTCCTTGTTTTTTGTTTTTGTTTCTTTTGGGATATTAGTGTTTTTATTATTTATTTTTGCTTAGGTATTTCGGGTTTTCTTTGTTGGTTCTTTCCCGAGATGAGTTAGGATTAGGAGTCGAACCAACCCTAGGGTCCTTAGTATTATAAATAGGGCGCTTGTTTCATAAACGAGATATATGAATAAGAATTATCTTTTGCCCAATTGTCTTGTTAATCAAGTTATACAGCCAAGAAGCTCTGCTGCCCGACGGGACCTTCGCCCGCGCACAGCCGATCGTTCTTCTCCGTCGACCCTAAGAAGGGCGCCGGAACTATCCTTGGCCGCCGAGCGTAGCCGCCGGCCGTGGTTAAGAGAAACCCTCTTAACATCTGGTGCTTTCATTATTGTGAACTCATGCCGCGCTTCAACAATAACGGTAAAGGGATTTGGGCGCCCCACCGCCCGGATACTTTCCCAAATGGAGCGTCGCGTCGCAACCAGAACGTGGGACGCCGCGACAACATTATTCTACAACGACCGTCCATGGATGACGGAGACGGGGAGGATACTACTCACGTTGATCCCGTGAATAACAAATTGGATCGTTTGATTGATCGTTTTGATAAGTTTGATTCTTGGCGTGAAGAGACGGACCGCAGATTCGACAAGCTTGATCCGTCAGCCATAAGAAGAAACAAGGATTTTTTCGACGACAACGAGATTGATGAACCGGAGTATGACGATCAGCGTCGTCGGAGATATGGGGATACCGAGTACTGCGGTAGGGACCCTAATTTCGGGGTACGACCCAACGCCCAGGTTGACAGGGGTCGCCGTGAGGGACGTAACCGCAGGGGTTCGTGTTGGGATCTGCCGGGTGGCCGCCAATCTCGCCACCACACAGGGGGTTTTGATAATCAACAGTTTAACCGCTCCGCTTCATGTTGGGATCCCCCCAAGCGTTTCCAACCGCAGGGGTCCGGATATGATAAGCCCGAGCGTGTGAAGATGCAACCACCTCGCTTTGATGGCGCGGACGCCACCAATTGGATTTCCAGGGTTGAATATTATTTCAATCACTTATTGATGCCCGATGCACATCGACTCCACTATGCGGTCATGCTGTTCGACCCACCTGCTGCAGACTGGGTTTTCAATTACAGTGCGAACAATGACTTCGTAACATGGCAAGAATTTTTGGACGACGTGCGGCACCGATTTGAGCCACAGAGCTTTCAGAATTATTTTGGCCTTATTGCCAAACTTGTGCAGACTGGTTCGGTGGCAGAGTACCACGACACATTCGAGAAGTATCTCAATCGAATTCAAGGGATCCCAGAGTCAGAATTGTTCACTCTATTCGTGGCGGGTTTAAAGCCGGACATGCAGGAGCGCGTGAAGCTCCACCGTCCGTCCTCTCTAGCGGCTGCGATGGCTCTATCATTAGAATTGGCCACCACACAACCTGCTCAATCTGCAAATACCACGCGTCGCCAGTGGCAACAACGTGAGACAAGGGGTCAGCCCGGTTTCCCTCCCGGTCAAACCTCAGCCTCGCTAGCCACCCAGCCGAAGGGTCAACCGTCGGTAGGCGTTACTCGCACGGCAGATCAGTCCCGGGCTCCGGCGATTCGAGTCTCGCAAGCAGAAAGGGCAGAACGCGCGCGCCTAGGCCTGTGTTATTATTGCCCGGAGAAATGGGTAATATGACATGTTTGTAAGCAACGGTTGCTCGGTTATATGGATGAAGAGGACGAGTTCGACGTGGAGCCTTTGGAGGACCACAGAACTGATGAGAATATGCTCGCAGAGATTTCCCACGTTCATTCCATGGATGGAGGTCATCGTTCTAGACCCCTCAAGGTGCTGGGATTAATACAGAACCACGAAGTTTGCATTCTTATCGATACCGGTAGTGATAGGGATTTCTTGCACCCCGCGGTAGCGGAGAAGTTACACCTACCATTATCGCCAATTCGTCCCTTCCGCGTATTCGTAGGAAATGGCGAGACGTTACTTTGCACGCACATTTCAAAGCAAACCATACTGGAGATTCAGGGGACGACATTTGTGGTTGACCTTCATGTTTTGCCTGTTCACGGGCCGGACATCGTTCTGGGTATGGATTGGCTTGAGTCAATGGGGAAGGTAACAGCGGATTTTGCGGGGAAAACGTTAGCGTTCACGCATAAGGACAAACCGATTGTCCTTAAGGGTATACAGCCGTCGCTTCGCCGCGTTAATTTGCATTCACTAGCTGCTACGATCCCGGCACCAGACACATCCGAATACTATGAAATCGTGTTGTTGGACCCAGAGGAGAGTGTTCAGATACAGCCGGGGCGTGAGGAGTTTCCGCCACATCTGACACCGGGGGTTTGTGAGGTTTTGGAGCGTTTCAGGCAGGTATTCAGCCTACCCGAGGGGATGCCCCCGCAGAGACCATTTGATCACCGAATTCACCTGCTACCAGGTACGAGTCCCGTCAATGTTCGCCCCTATCGGTACCCGTACTTTCAGAAGAATGAAATCGAACGTCAGGTAAAGGAGATGTTGGATCAGGGAATAATTCAGCGAAGCAGCAGTCCGTTTTCTTCGCCGGTGCTATTAATTCGTAAGAAGGATGGCACGTTTCGTTTCTGTATAGACTATCGGGCTTTGAATAACACAACGGTACCCGATCACTTCCCTATTCCAACAGCTGACGAGCTATTTGATGAGTTAGGCAAAGCTCGGGTATTCACTAAACTCGATCTATGCTCAGGATATCACCAAATCCGGATGCATGAAACTGATATATTTAAAACGGCTTTCCGAACTCACGATGGCCATTTTGAGTTTTTGGTCATGCCATTCGGGCTTACTAATGCTCCATCAACTTTCCAAGCCGCGATGAATGCAATTTTCCAACCATTATTGCGGAAATTTGTAATCGTGTTCTTCGACGATATATTGGTGTACAGCCCGACGGAGGAGCTTCACCGCCAACATCTGGCCGAGGTTCTGACCGTATTGCAGAAACATAGCTTCTTTGTAAAGTTGTCGAAATGTTCTTTCTGCAGCTCGAAGGTCGAATATCTGGGGCACTTGATTGAAAACGGGTCCCTGAAGACAGACCCGACTAAAATCGAGGCGATGACGGCATGGCCAAAGCCAAGGAATGTGAAGCAGCTTAGGGGTTTTCTCGGATTGACGGGGTATTACCGCCGTTTCATTGCCCAGTATGCTATCATTGCCGCCCCGTTGACTAATCTGCTGAAGAAGGATGCCTTTGAGTGGTCGGCCGAGGCGGAGGACAGTTTCGAAAATCTCAAAAAGGCGATGACCTCAGCACCAGTGCTACACCTACCGGATTTTGATCGCCCTTTTTGCATCGAAACAGATGCCTCGGATTTGGGCATTGGCGCGGTATTGTTACATGACACCCACCCTATTGCGTTCTTCAGCAAGAAGCTGGGTCCGCGCCGCCGTTCTGCATCTACTTATCATAAGGAGTTATATGCGATCGTGGAGGCGGTCCAAAAGTGGCGTCAGTATTTGTTGGGTAGGGAATTCGTTATTCGGAGTGATCAAAAGAGCTTGAAGGAGCTTTTATTGCAGGTTGTGCAAACCCCGAATCAGCAGCTTTATGTTCGCAAGTTAATGGGCTACAAGTTCAAAATTGAATATAAGAAAGGAAGTGCGAACACAGCCGCGGATGCTTTGTCCCGCCGCGAGGATCCTCTTTCCGACGCCGCGGCCGCACGCGACTGCGCCCTGCTAGTCGCCGCAGCACATCCCCTTCCCCAGTTGTTGGATATGCTACGTCGCGAGAATATTTCGTCCCCGGAGCTCAGAGAGATTTCGGCAGCCATTCGTGAGGGGAAGGCCCCGCCACATCTGACCATGACAGATGGCCTAGTTTACTATAAACGCAGGATATTTGTTGGCGCGCGCTCCTCAGCTCGTACGCCTATTATGACTGAATATCACAGCTCGCCCTCGGCGGGCCACCCTGGGTTTGAGAGGACTCTACGGCGGATTACAGCTGAATTCTATTGGAAAAATATGCAGAAGGAAGTAAGGAAGTTTGTGGAGGCGTGTGTGGTGTGCCAAACCACAAAGTATTCAACTCAAAAGCCGGCCGGATTGTTGCAACCACTGCCTATTCCGACACAAGCCTGGGAAGATGTATCTATGGATTTCATTACGGGACGTCCCCCGTCGCGGGTTACACGACTATAATGGTGGTGGTGGATCGATTATCAAAGTATGCTCATTTCGCCCCATTACCACCCCGTTTCGACGCGTTACGTGTGGCCCATCTATTTATCAACACTGTGGTTCGTCACCATGGGTTTCCAAAAACGTTGGTGTCGGATCGGGATTCGGTATTTCTAAATCAGGTGTGGGAGGATTTATTGCGCCTAAGTGGCACTAAGTTGAATTTCTCCACGGCTTATCACCCGCAATCGGATGGCCAAACGGAGGTGCGGAATAGAGGCTTGGAGCAGTATCTGTGTGCTTTTACCTCAGACAGACCGGCAAAGTGGGCGAATTTCTTGCCATGGGCGGAACTGGCTCTTAATTGCTTTCATCACGCCGGGTTGGGTATGTCGCCATTCAAGGCCCTCTACGGGAGGGAACCGCCCAGTTTGATTTTTGCACGGCCGTCCGCAGCGACGCCACCGTCGGTAGCTGATCTGATCCGACAACGCGGTGAGCTATTGGTGGAGCTACGTCGTAATTTGGAACGGGCACAGCAGCGGATGCGCGAGTCAGCTAATAAACATCGCCGCCACGTTGAATTTGCAGTGGGCGACCGGGTCTTGTTGAAATTACAGCCGTACAGGCAACATTCAGTCGCGCGCCCGCAGTCAGCCAAGTTGGCGAGGCGGTACTATGGGCCGTTCGAGGTGCTGGAGCGTATCGGCCCGGTGGCGTATCGTTTGCGCCTCCCGGACGGCAGTCGGATACATAATGTTTTCCACGTCAGTCTCTTGCGTGCCTTTGTGGAAGGAGACGGGATTACGGTTGGGGGGACGTTACCTTCGGACTTTCGGGGTGATAGACCAGTCGTGTATCCGGTTCGGGTGCTGGAACGCAGGATGTTGTGGCATGATCGTGAACCAAAGGAGCATGTGTTAGTTCGTTGGTCGGATGGGTCGGACTCACCGACTTGGGAACCTCTTGAACTGGTCAAGCGTCGATTTCCTAATGTGCTCCTTGAGGACAAGGTGGTCGCTATGGAGAGGGGGGTTGATACGATACAACAACAGCCGGTGACTGAGGATGCCGAGGTGCAAGTACCAGGGGAGGAAGTACCAGGGGAGGAACAGCCAGAGGTCGATCGGAGGTCGCCGCTGGACCGACCGTCCATCGCGACGACGAAACCAAAGAGGAATACACGCCCACCAGAAAGGCTTGGCGATTACGTTTCTAAGTAGTCGAGGATTTGGAGTTATTTATTTTATTTCCTTGTTTTTTGTTTTTGTTTCTTTTGGGATATTAGTGTTTTTAATATTTATTTTTGCTTAGATATTTCGGGTTTTCTTTGTTGGTTCTTTCCCGAGATGAGTTAGGATTAGGAGTCGAACCAACCCTAGGGTCCTTAGTATTATAAATAGGGCGCTTGTTTCATAAACGAGATATATGAATAAGAATTATCTTTTGCCCAATTGTCTTGTTAATCAAGTTATACAGCCAAGAAGCTCTGCTGCCCGACGGGACCTTCGCCCGCGCACAGCCGATCGTTCTTCTCCGTCGACCCTAAGAAGGGCGCCGGAACTATCCTTGGCCGCCGAGCGTAGCCGCCGGCCGTGGTTAAGAGAAACCCTCTTAACACAAACCCGGTCGAACAAGATTGATCGGATCCGCCAAAAGCGGATTGAGTATACCTATGTTCGTACCAAATAAAATAGTTTTATTGCATTTGTATGATAAGGTTGATTTAATCTACCATCTAGTATATAAATGTCGGGTAAGCATCAAATCTTAATGAATAAACAACTTGCCAATTTGGTAGATTTGGTTTAGTTGAACCAGTCACATGAAAACTGAAGTGGATTACGGTCCATTGCCTTGATTCATAAGCACCAAACAAATGGGGTCAGTAGCAGTACTTGTACAGTTGCTGCAGCAAGTTGTACGTACTCGACAAGTGGAAGCGTGCCCTCACTAGTAATCGATGATGGTCATGCCATGATCCAAATGCAGCACCATACCATATATGGTGGATGCTCTAATATATTATAGAGGATAATTTAAAACTGAAAAAAAAAATCAAACAGTGGGATTCCTATGGTTTGACTAATAACCAAAGTGAGTCGGTAGTAATAAATAAAATAAAATTAACATTAGACGAAATGTTAATTCAAGAATGTATTGATATTCTAAGAGCACTCCCAATGGCGACGGCGAAAATCCGGCGATTTTTCGCCGGATATCGTCGACTTATCGCCGGCCATTGGGAGGAGTTCGGCGATTTTTCGGCGAAATTCCTACCGATTTTATGCCAAGCGGCGTTTTAACGCCGGGCTATCGCCGGATCATCGCCGGCCACTGTGGGGAGCTGTTCGGCGATTTTTCGGCGATGATCAATTTTTTATTTTTTTTTTTTCCTCAACGGTCATATTCTAATTTCCACCCCTATAAATATTTCATCCTCTTCCTCCATTCATCACCCACAAACTTCATTCACACAAATTTTCAATCTTTTTTCTCTCCATCTTTATTAAATGAGTTCTCCTCACCGCCCTTGAATTTTTTTTTCTTTGAATTTTTTTTTTGAGATGATTTTTTCCATTCAGTGTACTTTTTTTTTTTAATTTTCTTCGTTGTAAACCTGTACCCGTGTCTTAATACAACGAACTTTATTTATTATTATTTTGTTTTATCTTATAAATTAAATAAGCTAGCTTTATTATATATAAAAATAAAAACAATTAAATTAGTGATGATGGTAATAAATGAAATGTTGAGCGTGGAGAACATAAGGAGAAATAAGGAGAAACCACGTTGCAGCAGTGTCAGCATAAAAGTTTCTGCTAAAAACTGGGGATAAATTTTAGTGTTAACGCCACAACAATGGCATAGGAGTTAGGGAGAAATAAGGGAGTTTTTATCCCCAAACCATTGGGAGTGCTCTAAACTTTAGTATAAGTAATACTTTCATATTCTTTAGGTATATGTACATGGAGTACTACTATATCATAATTTATTTTATTTGACCAAATATTTATATTAGTTATATATAAAAATAAAACAATTAAATTAGTGATGATGTAAAAATGAAATGTTGAGTTAGGGAGAAATAAGGGAGAAATAAGGGAGAAACCATTGCAGAGGTTGGCTAAAAGTTGGCTAAAAACTGGGGATAAATTTTAGTGTTGATGTGGCGCTGATGTGGCAGGAGTTAGGGAGAAATAAGGGAGTTTATCCCCAAACCATTGGGAGTGCTCTAAACTTTAGTATAAGTAATACTTTCATATTCTTTAGGTATATGTACATGGAGTACTACTATATCATAATTTATTTTATTTGACCAAATATTTATATTAGAACTATTTTAATACATCCTACTAAACACGATATTAATATATTAGTATATGGTAAAAGATGTACACTAGTACAGTCAAACATGTCACCCATTAAATTTATGGAATCAAACAATTACAAGAGAAACTACAATTATTTATAAAAAAATTTATCTAGAAATCTAGAATAGTATCAGGCGGAATGGATTCGCGTATTCAATAGTAGTCAATATAATTAGAGGTTTGAATTTATTGAGGACGATAAATATGAACCATATAGTTAAATTTGTGGAAAAGAGTTGGGCGAATAAAATTATACAATTGAATTTGTAGTTGAGCATACGATTCTGACCATAACTACTTAAATTTCTTCAGCAAATAGCCTGCGGCTTGCTTCCCCACATAAATAAACTATTAGTACTACTATCATTTATTATAGCAGCATTTCAAATTTCATGCAATCTACTAGTACAAATTTCCAATGCTTCGAGTAATATAAACGTGACGGGAGCGGAACGCCATTAATTTGCCGCCCACTTTGGCGTACTACACTATCACATAGATGTTGTGAATTGTGATACGTGTTGGAATATATATCCCCAATTGCAATTTATCATTCCAACGTATGCTCTATATTGATAAAAAAATCATCTCACGTAATCTCATAAAATTTTCATATCTTGAATTCAGATGTCTTATATTGTGTAGGTATTATTTATTTAAATATTACGAATTAAAATTATGCTTTAGCAAAGTTCCGAAAAAAAATATTGCCTCTAATAATAATACTCTACTTAGTAAAACATGTTCTGAACTCATCCTGCAAAAAGAGATAGATCCATCACCACGTCACATTAAGTATTATACCTGCAAAATACAACCGGCAAACGTATGGTCATGAATTGTAAGAGCATCCGCAACGCTGCCTCGTTGCGGTCTCGGTCTCGTCTCGACGAGACGAGACGGCATCGAGACAGCGTTGCGGCTCCCGTCTCGTCTCGACGAGACGAGATGTCTCGACGCCCGACGCGTTCGGAAGAGGCCGGCCTCGAGCTGGAGAGACGACGCGCGCGGCCACGTGGCGCGCGCTAAGCGATGGCGTGACGCCCACTCGCCGGCTCGCGAGTGGGCGTCGGAATTATGACGTCACAAATTTATTTTTTTTAAAAAAAAATTGAAAATTCGAAAAAAAAATTTGTAAATTTTAATATTTAATTATGTATTTTTGATTATGTATTTTTTAATCATGCATTTTTTAATCATGCATTTTTAAATTTTTTAGGCCTTTAAATTGTAATTTTTATTTTATTTAATTATATTATTTTTTAATTATGTATTTTATAATTATGTATTTTATAATTTTTTAGGCCTTTAAATTGTGATTTTATTTTATTTAATTAAGTGTGTTTTTATTAATTGAATTTGTTGGAAATAAAAATTAAAAAATGAAATTGAATGAATAGTTAAGAGATGGATAAGAGATGGTTAATAGATGGAGGGATGCAGGTGTTGGTTGTCTCTTAGTTAAGAGATGAGCTGAAAAGTACAGTGGGACCCATGAATAGTTAAGAGATGGGACGGTTAAGAGACGGATAAGAGACAGCGTTGCGGATGGCCTTATTATCGAAAATTTACTTATCAAATGTGACAAAAGAAAATGGAAGGCGACGAGTTACATCCATCTCATATTTATTAGTGATTAAGGAAAGAGCAATGCAACGAAATTTGTATCTTCACATTGATTCCTCAAACCGTTTCCCATCTAAAAATCCTAAATCGAGTGGGCGAAATATCCCTATAATTTTCATAAAAAACAAAACACGTCACATTTATCGCGTTGGATCGCTCTCATCGGTGGTGCGGACGGCCAACCTCATTTACATTTTACGCCCCAACCCACATAAAATTTAAAAAAAGGAAAAAAGGAAAAAAGAATTTGACTACGCCCAGAGTAGGCCCCACAGAGGCGGACGCCAAATACACATTCAAATCCAGTTAATGAGCCCCGAGTCATAAATTCCAGAAAAGGAAGAAAAGAAAACGGATAAAAGAAAAAGTGAAGACCAAGAATAAGAGACAGCAGATGAGCAGACACGTCTACGGAAAGCAATATTAAATTGGCGAGGCGCTCGTGATTTGGCCCCCTCTGATTTCCCACGTCACCATCATTACCCCCATTTTCACCCCTTATATATTCCCTCGCCCATTTTACTCTCTCATCACACCATACGCATTTGTCTCTCTCTCTACACTATTTCTGTTAATCGATGGAGGCCTTGAATGAGAAGAAGAGGGGCAGAGGTGAATCGGAGGAGGCGGAGCTGGAGATTTACTCGCCGGAGGTGAAGCGGCTCCGGGAGAATCTCCTGGATGGATTTGACGACGAGGTCGAGTTCTGCGCCGCAGCTCAGGATCTCGACTTGTTCATGAAGAGCTTCGAGGAGGAAATCATCGCTTCTCCTGGGGAAGCTGTCGAATTGGTCGATCTCACGTCGGATTCCGGCGATTCGCGGCCGGATCTAGGGTATTTGTTGGGGGCTTCTGATGATGAGCTCGGGCTTCCGCCGACAGCGTCTTCTTCCTCTTCTTTGGAAGTGACTGAGTTGGTCCGTGTTGAGTCTGACTCGTCTGAACTCGGGAGCGAGTTCTGGGAGATGCCGGGTTATGACTCGTTCGAGTTCGGACTCGGGGAGCCGGAGTCGAACTATGGGAGCGGCAACGGTGAATACGTGGCGATAGACGGGTTGTTTGATTACTCGGATTTGGGTTTCGGGTCGGGTGATTTTGGATGGACACCCGAAACACTGCCAGCCCAATAGCACCCTATGATGCTAGTTTGAAAATTAGGCGAAAAATATACTGTTAATATCTCTTTATTTTTTTATACTTGATGGAAATATTGTTTAATTAGGCGTAACTAACTCGTAAGTCGGGATCTAAACAATTTGGTCGTTAAGCGAATTTGGCGTATAAAAAATGCTTTGTAATTGAATTTCACAATGAAGTTAAAGAGTCTTTGAAGAAGGTAACTAACGTTGTGAACGATCATATTCCATGGGCCAAAAGATTTTCATATCTCAATTATTTCTAACTAAGTGAAACCTATTCACACTAATAATAAATTAATTACTTCACTTTTTTCATCTTCTTTACTTTTTCAATTATGCATTCAAGCTTCATATATAAATAGATCGATTAGTCATGAATCACGATTGCGATCAGAGACTACTATATGTCTATGACTAATTAATTATTTAAAATGTGTAATAATATATTAGTATAATAATATAAGTTATTATTGTAGTGCGTGATACGGTGCTATATATAATCAATTTTCTCCTATCTTAGTAATAATATGTAGTATAAAAATGATGTCTCATCAAATTTATCACATCTTATTTTATAACTATGATGTATTGACGGCTCATAAGTTTTTCAGATTGTCTCATAATGCATCATATATTACCTTTTAACGCACCTTTATTATTCACACACATAATATATATTTCCCACGGTAGTGATAAAATAAATGCAAATTCATATATTGTACAAATTTCAAACTTTTCAACACAATATCAACATAGTGTAAAATTTAAGATTTTGATGTCATCACAATATCAATACAACGTCAATACAATTTTAACATAACATCAACAGTTGACATTGTGTTGACATTTTTTGTTGCTATTATTTTATCATCTGTTGATATTTTCTAATGGTTCATATTATAATTTAAAGTTTGTATAATATTTAGAGTTTGCATTTGATTACATTACTATTTCCCACCGTACCTTATAATAACTTTTCAAACTCCCATATAACGTGACAATTAATTTTTAACATCATTTACAAAACTTTACGGAGTGTATATTTTATCACTTTATTTTTCAACGCTTTTAAATGAAATAATGAGACCTGAATAATATTAAACCGGCCATTAATACAAATATATTTAGAAATCAGTATGAATATCTATCTCGACTATAAATATGAAAGATAAAATAGGCAAAATGTATGTGTTCAGTGTTCGTGGATAGCGTGGAAAGTGGGAAAGCAAAATGCATCTAGATGAGATGTGTTTAATGTGGGACGGAAACCCACTTGAACATTCGTAGGCAGTCCACACACTATATTGTGGATTTTCCATTTCGTTTTCATTCACTATCAAAATTCAAAAAGCCACTTTGAATTCGTCGATTTACCCATAGAATGTATAGTTCAATTTTTAGATACAACACATACACCTAACACAATTATGATTTAGTTGCCCCCTATTGTGAGTAAAAGGGAAAAATATTACCAAACCAACTATGCTTTATGGTCACTACACTATAATCTGACTACATAAGTACTTGGTCATCACTCATATGGAGTACTAAACATCGATAATTGTTTAAACCAAATTTAATACACAATGAATTTAAACAAGTTCCCTCTTTTTAGCCCTCACTTCTTTTCTCTTAGCCAGTTTCATTATACTACATTTGAAAAACAAAGAAAAAGGAAATAAGCTTTGACCAATTATTTAGGTTACATAAATTCTCCTAAAAACGAAATGAAATGTGGGCCTAACCTAGTCTAAACTGGGTCGGCCCAATAATGTACATTGGGGCCACCATGAACAGCCCAAAACACACAAAACAATAGTGTATTTCTATTTCGTCGGGAAAAAAATCTATGGTTTCTTATTCCCAATCCATATCCTATCCTCAATTTTATATCGTGCATTACACCTTCCAATAATATATACGCACTTGCTACTTAGGCCATTCACGGTAACCAAGGCGCGTGAGATAATAGCATGAATTAGATTAACAAAATAAATATTAAATCTGAAAAATAAATAATTCGTTTCTTGCACCGTCGTGCATCTTGTATTCACCTTTTTCCTATATTTTCTCACCGATCCCAATTTGCAGAAAATACAGGCAGCTGCTAGAATTACTCAACGAAAAATAGGGTGAAATTTTTGTAAAGATGAAGATTTTCGTGAAGACGCTCAAGGGCTCTCATTTTGAAATCGAAGTGAAAGCGGAAGACAGGGTTCGATTCTATTCGGTTTTCGTCTTTGTGTTTATTCTATGAATCTCTATCGATGCCAAGTTTTCGTCTAAATTATGCGCGAGCCTTTTTCTATTTATGTTAATTTTCTTTTTTGCGGATTCATGTGTAATTTTAAGTTGTGGGAGTATTTTGTGTGATTGTTCTGTGACAACTTTTCAGTTTGCTATGCTTGGTTGAGTAGCTGTGATGTTTAAGGGTATGTCTATTTGTTTGATTTGATGTTTTATTTTGTTCGTTGTTTGAGTATCAATTACTCAATTTTGTGTTGGCAATTTATGATATGTTCTGGATTGATTTAGGCTACCAATGCTGTTAGACCAATGAATTCTCATCTGAGGCTATGCAATTTATTTATCAAAGTTAGGAATATTGATATTTATGTAACCTGAGAGTATTGGGTGGCTGATTTGGTAGTGTTCCAATTGGTGAATGGTGGTGTGGAGGTCAAGAATGGACTTTTGGTGAAATTCTCTTAAATTGCGTGTTAAAA
Organism: Salvia hispanica; assembly: GCF_023119035.1. Classification (NCBI taxonomy): domain Eukaryota; kingdom Viridiplantae; phylum Streptophyta; class Magnoliopsida; order Lamiales; family Lamiaceae; genus Salvia; species Salvia hispanica. The sequence goes on along the minus strand of NC_062966.1, from coordinate 29,877,100 downwards.
TTGCTCATGAGGACAAATGAAGCATTTTCTTTTAAGTGTTGTGCCGAAGGAAGCTGAATTTGTCAAGTTCCATGAAATTATCTATTGATTAAGAAATATGTGATCAAGCAAATAGGCTATACGGGGATGGGCTAATATTTTTGGACATAGATCCTGACAGTACGATAAAGCGATCAAATTGGCATGCATAAAACTGTTGATAATTGTCTTTTTAGTGTATAAAAAATCTCAAATTTCTATGAGGAATTGATTACATTGCCTCTAAAATTTCCTATGTAGGGTTTGCTTGAGTTCGATATTTCTTGCCGAAGTGGCTAACTTATTTCTTGGCTTTGTTGGTGTTAAAATTCTTTCATACTTAACAGTATGTAATTACCCTGACAGTTTGGTTGTGCTGATCAGATTATTATAATGCGTTTCAAACTTTCAATTTCTTATTCAAAATTGCACAAAGAAAAATTTCATTAGATTTACATGGCAAGCCTGTCCTAGAGGTGGAAGTATAAGGAGAACATTGTATGGACACATATGCTCACTTGGGTGGTCTTAATGAAATTGTAGATATTTCACATATGAGTATGAATGGATTGCAATTACTTGCAATAAATGTATATCGACATGTCCTGTAAAAGCTTAATAGCTTATACTGCAAATGTAGTTTCCACCTCAGAGTTATAGAGTTGAGTTTGTTGCCTTGAGTTGGACTTTCTGTTAGCTTACGTTTGTTTGCTTGGCAGGTTGAAGATGTGAAAAAGGTCATAGAAAGTAATCAAGGGGAAAATGTCTATCCTGCTTCTCAACAAATGATCATTTATCAGGGGAAGGTTCTAAAAGATGGCACAACACTCGAAGAAAATAAAGTTGCTGAAAGTAGTTTTGTTGTTGTTATGCTTTCCAAGGTAAGATCTGATCTATTTCTAATTGATTTAATAATTAGCTAAAGCTTGTGATACCTAGATCTTTCAAAAGTACATGTCTCCCCTATCTAGGTATAAATTATTTCTTTTGTCATGTATTCTGTATCCTTATAGAACTTTTGATGCTACAATTTTATGTGTATTAGTACATTTTATAAATTTTGTTAAATGCTGCAGACCAAAGTATCTCCAGGCGAAGGGTCAACAACATCGAGTGCACCTTCCATAAAGGTGAAGCTGGATTTACTACATATTTAGTTAAATGCTTTTGTTTTTTTATTTAATTTATTCTGTTTGATTCTAGATAGAGAATGTGGAATCAGTAGCTTTATCTATTGGTGATCTTGTCAGAGCGTCTACAATTCCACATATGAATACTATGAAGTTTAAGGAATAGTTGACTGGCCTATTCTGATAAATTGATTTAACTTTTCTCTACTTAATAATGTTCAAGGTGGTGTGTATCTTTCTGGGAAAGGAATTCTATAACCTCAAACTTGTTTTAAATTTGTGAAAATGGTTTGATTAAAAGCATTTTATTTTCATTCCTTTGGAATTGTTCTCATGTGTAAAATCAGCCCAAGCACTATCAAATGAAATCTTGATTGTAATTGTTGAAGATGGCCTCTTAGATGTGGCCTGAGGGACTAAATTAAACTTCAATGGTTATAGTATCTTCCCTTGTTTTCATTGCCAACCTTTTGTACTGCTGGTAGCTATCATTGCCTTGTAAACCTTGTAATTATTCCCCGGAATCATAGTATATGAAGCTATTTAAATTTTTTTGTATCCAATGTGCTCAATCTTGTTTATAACAAACTGGTTCTCTCTGTTTCTCTTGGATCTAATTTTTTCCTTTATAAATCTGCTACCCATCATTGCACTGTGAAATATCCTTCTCAGTGCCCACTCTCTACATACGCATGATTGAACACATCTAATTTTGCTTACATTGTGATCATTTGGTGAGAGTGGCACGAGTAATGATTAATCAAAGTTGTCTGACAGGCACCACAAACTAGTGCAGCGCCAACCTCAACCCCAGTATCCAATACTCCTCAGCCCCCTTCAGAAGTGTGAGATTTGTCTTTATGTGTTCTGATATTGCTTGAAGTTCCATTTATCACCTCGCCACACTTTCCTGTATATTTTGCGTGGATGCTTGTGAGTGAGTAGATATGTTTCCTTTCTAACTAATATGCCTTGAATGGTATTTAAATTTCTTTAGAGCTGCTGCGCCTGTGGCCGCTTCTGCTCCTGCTTCAGCTGCCAGTGAAGTGTGAGTATCTGTCAAATGAGATTTGTTGTCAATCAGGCTCTGCTCAGCATAGCTTTCTATTTAATGAATGTGATCTGAATAAATGGTATTTTGTGGGTATTGATTGTTTTTTTTTTTTTATCACAGTGCAGCTGTGTATGGTGAAGCTGCATCTAATCTAGTTGCTGGTAGCAACCTTGACGGAACAATCCAGCAGATTCTTGATATGGGTGGGGGAACTTGGGACAGAGATACAGTTGTTCGAGCCCTCCGTGCTGCTTTCAACAATCCAGAAAGAGCAGTTGAATATTTATACTCTGTAAGCATGTGATGTTTATTTCTAATATTTACTGAAAATTGGTCTGATGTTTTTATTGATAGCGGGGAACATTCACATGATGCCCTAATGTGTAAACCTGACTATGAAAAAAAGGATGTTTATGTTTTTCACGATATGGATGCATTCATGGAACTAGGCGACATCACTCTTATTCGTTCTTATGTTGTTCTCAACCTGACCTATTACTTGAGAGTTTCTGCCATGCGGTGACCTATTTTATTCATGCTTCTCCTGGTTAACCATCACTGGTGTTGGCTCTTTCCTTATTACTCGCTTTTAATTTATCCCAGGGGATCCCTGAATCAGCAGAAGCTCCTCCTACATCCGCCAGTGTTCCAAGTGGGCAGGCTGTTAATGTTCCTTCTCAACCTCAAGCAGCTCAACCAGCAGCTGTACCTTCAACTGGCCCCAATGCTAATCCACTGGATCTTTTTCCACAGGTTCTTGTATATTTTAGGTTTTGCTTTACATAGATCTTATTATAATTATTTGGGCCATAGAATCATGGTAATATTATATAGGGGTTTCCAAGTATGGGTGCAAATGCTGGTGGTGCGAATACACTAGATTTTCTACGTAACAGTCCCCAGGTACAGTTGTGTGAATCTGAGTACCTCAATCAAAATTAATTATTTTCATGTCTCAACATATCACTCGTGAAAGCATTTTGCTCATATTTTCTGCTGCAGTTTCAAGCCTTAAGAGCGATGGTTCAGGCCAACCCTCAGATCTTGCAGGTACGAGGAGGCACTCTTATTATGAGTATCTATGCTCTATCAATAATTTAAGACGCGTTTCTGTTTGCTAAGACTTGAGGGATATCGTTATTTGTTGGCAGCCCATGCTTCAGGAACTAGGAAAGCAAAATCCCCAGTTAGTAAGATTGATTCAAGAACACCAAGCTGATTTTCTCCGTCTTATCAATGAGCCAGCAGCTGAAGGCGGGGAAGGGTACAATAAGTTTTCTATTTATGCTGAAAACATAGTTGCAGCTGTGAGTTTATATAATTGGGTCCTAAATATGTGCTTCTTTTCTCGATGCAGTGTTGACAACATACTGGGTCAGCTTGCAGGATCAATGCCACAGGCTATATCAGTTACTCCTGAGGAACGTGAAGCTATAGAAAGGGTAAGGCTCTTTGACTAAATTTCAATTCTTAGTGTTCCTGAAGATTGCAACACCTTCTGAAATCTTTAGTGAGATGTGCCTTTATCGTGGGCCACAGAATGTTTTCGGTTACCTAGTTGGTTTAGATGCAACGAAGCCACTCCCCTCCTCCTCCCACACCCCCACCATCCAACACACACACACATTGATATTTGATACACAAATAGACTGAGTGTATTTGTTAGCCGTCCTCTTTTTTTTATACTATCATTCAACCAATTGTATTTTCACTGATAAATATCTGAAGTAGTAAACGATTAGAAATGGGACTGTTTCATTTAGTTTTTATTATCTCTTTTACAGCTTGAAGCTATGGGATTTGATCGAGAACTTGTCCTGGAGGTGTTCTTTGCGTGCAACAAGAACGAGGAGTTGGCTGCCAATTACCTCTTGGATCACATTCATGAGTTTGAAGAGTAACAATAGGCATCAATGTGAACATATACTGCCTTTTTCAGTCTCAAATGTGTCTCCTTTAATACCATCGTATTTTCATCATGTGGTTTCATATGACTTTATGTGGTTATAGTTGAGCTACTTTAGCATCTTACTATGGTTTATTAGGCGTAGCAGACTTGATGCTTAGAGAAATGCAATTATAGACTGCTGTTTATGAAAATTCTATTTTCAGCGTCACAAGATTCACAGTCAGCATGATTGTTGCTACCTTTTGATTTCACCTATTTACCACCACTTTTACATATTGATCCTTTTAATTTGGGAAAGTTTTCATGAAAATTTTATGTGGCCTCTTAAATGAGAAGTTCACACATAATGATGTGTTGCACGCGTCGATGCCTCAAATCGACACGGTCAGATTGGTTGAACTTATCGCTAAATGGTGGTTAAAGTTAATATGGAGTAGTACATTTTATGTGAGCTATAATAGCCCCTTCCATTTTCTAGAGAAAGCAAAAGGCATTGTATTTGTTGTTCTTACTAAGCCTCAGCCTGGGATCATGGACATGTATTAGGGCCTAATTTTGTAGGACGTGTTAAAGCATCTTTCGTAATGAAGTTAAAGAAACTGGTGGGTGGGGCTAAGTGGAGTTTGGAGACAGCCTACCTTCTTTAACGAATAAGATCAAGTTCAAAGATGTATAAAAAAATGGGTCATGTAATCTCTTGTCTCTTTAGTTATCTATTTAAATATTTTATAATTATTGGATTAGAGGATTCTCAGCACAGCGATGCTGACACGTATTGAGCCACCGGCATGCACATTTTAGGACCTAAATCCATATTTTCCATAAGTGTGACCACTTTAGTCAAGATCAGTCGTCTTCTACAGCCCACCCCACTACCTTTTGATTACAACACAAAATCGTCCTTTAAAATCTCATTAGAGGGAGAGAAGTAGGGAAGAATCAGTCTTCAATTGTGACCACAAACTTATAGTGGGCCTAAATTATTTGAGTAAACAGTATGTGTGACCATGAAGTTTTGCCACATATAAAAATGGGTTTATTAAATTAATGCTTCTAAATTTTTTTTGAATATTGATAAAGATCTCATGAGAGGATCGCCTAAACATTCGAATTATAATGCAGCCTCATTCCGGGAGGTTGTTGAATCCAAATTAATTACTAATACTTTACGAATCGAATATTGCTTACGGGTAATGATATTAATAATGGAATCTTCCTCAATCATGTTAACTCGAGATTTTATGTCACGTCACACTTTGAAAGCAAGTTTTTCTTTGCTTTGAATTTGTATTATGTTTCAAAAAGTTCATCTACTTATAGTATATGATGCAACAACATCTTGTAAAGGAAGAAAATATATTAATATGATAATGATTTAGGTGAATCAGGAATTCTCGATTTATTGTATGACCTAACTACATATAAACTAATAGTAGTAGTATTTAAAATAAATCATTTATTCATAATCGGTGAAAGTGTGCCATCCACCACCTTGAAATAGTAAAGCATGTGGTCTTAAACTAAATTAACTAATGAGTGTTAAATAGACAATCATGACCAAATAGAGATAACAAAAGAACTAGACGCAAGTTCTGTGGAACGAATATTGTTATATCACTAGGATGTGTTTTTACTTATTACCAAATTCAGTTTGAATATACTATCAGCAGGTAATGTCACATTTAAGGTAATTTAACAATTGAGTTATTTATACAAATTAAACTACGCAAGCATATACTTATAATAATCATATCATTTTAAAGAGTAAATACAATTAATTCACATTCAATCAATTAGTAAAGTATAAACGAAAAAAAATAGCCCCCAAAAAATGAACAACAAATAAACACAGCCGCAAACGGCATGGCGACAGAAATCATTTCCAAAAAAATTCACTGCTGGCCTCCTCTCTTTCACAAACAAATTTTTTCACGATTCCTTCTCTTTCATGAAACCGTATATCTTTTGTATCACTCTCCCGTTCCCATTCCCATTCGGCCATTCCTCTCAACTTTTTATCTTGTTGTTTTGCTTTTGTTGCTTCGCGACTTGTACCAATTTGAATGTTCATTTACCACCACATAAAATAAAAATGAGCTATTCACAATGGTAATTAACGGTAAGAGAAAAAGTGCAAAAATAAAAATATTAATGAAATGAAGAAAAAAAGGTTAGGCCTAGTAGCTAGCTAGGCTGCGTGCATGTATAGACAACTCTGTAATGCCTATAAATAGGTGGCTAACACCAACTCAAAAATACCCAACACTCACAACATGGAAATGACGAAGCAAATTTCCCAAAGGAAACAAGGTGGCATGATCACTATGCCCTTCATCTTTGGTAAGCAACATTTCTTGTAATAATAATCAAGATTCAAGACATAACATCCTAGTATAAATGCATTTCCTATGTTTTAACTATATATGCTTATTTGCAGCAAATGAAATATGTGAGAAACTGGCGGTGGTCGGATTTGGTACAAACATGTTAAGCTACTTAACAAGCGAGTTGCATCTCCCACTGACTCAGGCGGCCAACACCCTCACCAACTTTGGTGGCACCTCCGCCATGACACCGCTCCTCGGCGCTTTTATCGCCGACTCTTTCGCCGGAAGATTCTGGACCATCACACTCGCTTCAATCATATACCAAATCGTTGAGTTTCCTATGAACTATACCTAAATTTTCGTTTTTAACCAACTCTAATTTTGGTCAATAAAATGTGCTTTCTATAATCTATTACAATCTTAAATTTTTTGAATCGCTCACATAGTGCAAATTTCATTAATTGATCAATACTCAATTTTCCAGAGTCTAATGTGAAATTCGGATGGGCGACGATATCTTTCTAATAACCACTAATTTTAAAGGAATCCAAATTTTGGGAAAGACAGAAAGTAGAGTTTTGTGACAACTATCTTTAAGCTATTTTCCGACCACTTCTAATAACTAGTAAAACACAACAATGTGGATACCAATGTTGGTGCTAATTAAAACACAATTTGTGTGATTGGAAGCAGGGGATGATAAGCTTAACAGTGTCAGCAGTTGTGCCGAAGCTAAGGCCACCCCCTTGCAAAGATGGCCAAGTCTGCCAAGAAGCAAGCTCCGGGCAGCTGGCCGTGCTCTACGTGTCGCTCCTGCTGACTGCGCTGGGGTCCGGCGGGATACGGCCTTGCGTGGTGTCGTTCGGGGCCGACCAGTTCGACGAGAACGAGCCGGAGCAGAAGACGAGCACGTGGAAGTTCTTCAACTGGTACTACTTCTGCATGGGTGTATCCATCCTCGTGGCCAACACCGTCATCGTCTACATCCAAGATAACATCGGCTGGGGCTGGGGCCTCGGAATCCCCACCGTTGCCATGTTTCTCTCTGTTGTGGCGTTTGTTGCCGGATACCCTTTGTACCGAAAACTCGACCCCGCCGGCAGCCCCTTCACGCGCCTAATGCAAGTCGCGGTCGCTGCCTTCCGAAAGAGGCACGTGCCTGTTTCAGAACGCACGATGTTGTACGAGAATAGGGAGCTAGATGCTCCTATCTCAATTGGTGGGAAGCTACTCCATACTCAAAGCATGAAGTAAGTACGTTCAATTTGTCAATCATTTTTCAGTTTCAGTCTAGATATACTGCTGCGTTAGTTAAATTTAGTCCAAAGTCAGCAACCCAAAATCAATTGGTAATAGACGTGGTAGACTTATGTAGTTGTTTCAGTGATGTATGATATTACTATTATAGAGTAATTATATTTGTTTCGTTTGCCAACAACAAGATCCTTAACGACCAAATTACAAACAGGTTCTTGGACAAGGCGGCCGTGGCAACTGAGGAAGACAACCTGAAAGCGCCGAACGCATGGCGGCTGAGCACGGTCCACCGCGTGGAGGAGCTGAAATCGCTGATCCGGATGGGGCCAATATGGGGCGCGGGAATCCTCCTAATCACAGCGTCGGCCCAGCAAAACACCTTCTCCCTCCAGCAGGCCAAGTCCATGGACCGCCACATCACCAAATCCTTCCAAATCCCGGCCGCATCAATGAGCGTCTTCACCCAGCTCTCCATGCTCTCCACCATCGTCTTCTACGACCGCCTCTTCGTCCCGGCCACGCGCCGCCTGACCGGCCTCGACCGCGGCGTGTCCTTCCTGACCCGCATGGCCGTCGGCTTCCTCATCTCCCTCCTGGCCACGTTCGCCGCCGGATTCATCGAGATCCGCCGCAAGCAGGCCGCCGCCGGCGCCGGACTGATGGACAGCCCCCAGGAGGTGATCCCGATCTCGGCGCTGTGGCTGATGCCGCAGTACTGCCTCCACGGGATCGCGGAGGCGTTCATGTCGATCGGGCATCTGGAGTTCTTCTACGACCAGGCGCCGGAGAGCATGAGGAGCACCGCGACGGCGCTGTTCTGGCTGTCGATCTCGGCCGGGAGCTACACGAGCACGCTGCTGGTGACGGTGGTGCACAGGGTGAGCGATTGGCTGCCGGATAGGAATCTGAATAGGGGGAAATTGGAGTATTTCTATTGGCTGATCACGTTGTTGCAGCTGCTTAACTTGCTTTATTACTTGATTTGCGCCAAATATTACACGCTTAAGCCAGTGAAGCTTGGCGATGATGATGCCGCCAGGGCTGACGAAGATTGCTTTGAGCTGACGGGGCGTGTTTAGTTTTTATTCTGATGGCGTTGTAGTTTTTAGATTATATCGGTGCTGATTATTACTGTGTGTATGCTGGTGTTTTTCTGCGATGCCCCCTTGGGCTTCCACGCCTCTCTTGATTTCAATTTTTCTATAAATAGATTTACTTGACAAATTTGACTATTGTCTTCTCCCACTCTACTCGCACGGGTTTTAAGAAATGTAGCGAAAAGTGAGTTGAAAAAGTTAGTGGATTGTGAGTCCTATTTTTAAATATTAATTTTATAATAAAATGTGAGTGAAAATGAGTTAGTGGAATATGAGGTCGATTACCAAAAATTGTGAAAGTGAAATGAGATAAATTTTGAGAACCGATGAAAATGAAATAATGTGACAAATTTATAGGGAGGGTGGTAGTACTAATAATACTACTCCTCTGTTATATCTAACAGGCGGAAAATTCTCTCTCTTTGAGGATCGAACAACACTACTTCCCAATTACAACCACCATATTGATGATGAATTGTGATGATCAAGATCAAAATCAAAATCAATTTTTTTTTTCTACTTTAATCGAACAGACGCTGACATGAAACGGTTAATTTAGTTTTGGATTGGACTGTTGCCAAAGCCCTAGGGCTACACAATTGAACGGTTGAAATGGGCCAATTGAATGGGTATTTTACAAATAAAAAATGAAGGTGCGTTAAATCTTATTTACAGCAATTAGTATATTAATCTTTTACGATTTCAACCATTTTCCTAAACTAATCTCGAACTTATTATAATACGACACTACGACTAATGTATTGAACGTTTATTTTATTTTGGAGGTGACAAATTGTATAGGCTAAGCATTATCGAATGAACTTTATAATAACCCAATCTAATACTATCCTAGCTTGAATCTGATATGTGAAGAAATTTCTCAAAATGAACACGAATTTGACCTGCTACATTCAAACTCGAACATGACACGAACCTGTTAATGTCAAAATATGATAACAACACACACCTGATTTTACTCGATAAGAACCTGGTATTAGATGATTAAACATAATAATTTACATGATTTAAATATGATTTACACTAACCTATTTAATACAATAATTTTTTAATGGGTAATCTGAAATCCAATCAATCCAATCCGAAATTATTAGTTTTTAATTGGTCAATCCAATAATAATCCGAACTCAATAAGACTTGATGCTACTATCCATTAATTTTGTGCATGTTTGTATTATATTAAAATTTATTAATCCTATAGTAATATCTATATTTTTAACTATTCTCATAAATCTATGTAATAAAAATTCAAACTATAACCAAGTTGAACCATAATGCATAGTAAAACTTAAATTTGTGATATTTATACTTATCTTCGTCCACAGAGTCTTGGGGAACATGTATATCTAATTTATATGGCAAAATTCTCGATCTGAGCGCGCATACAGTAAAATTGTATCCTTAAATGGGACATACTCTAGTATATTTTTTTATTCTGAATATAGTTGTTACACATTCTGAAAATGCATATTTAGACTAATATATACTTAATATAATTTAGGGAAAATATTTAATAAAATAAAAAAATGGAATTTGTAGAAAATATTTAGCAGATTTTTATATATAGAAGCGGGGCATGTTAGAGTGCCACCACCCTTTAAAATAACATCATACCACCATTCCTAGCCAATCATTTGTACACGTAGACGAATAATAAGCTGACACGTAGCAAAAATAAAGAAAAAATCCGAAAAAGACGGCCATCAATTTGTTGCTCTTTATACAATAATTTTTCTTGTATAGATTGCTGTGTAGCGTTTGTAATATTGCTGTGTAAGTGGTATCACGATGTCATTTTAAGAGGGGTTGTTATTTTAACACAAACCTATAGAAGCGTATACATTTGATTTTTAATATATTTAGTTTGGAGGAAATATTTAACACTAGTAAGACAAAATAATGGTGTATATGAAAAACATTTAGGATATTTAATTAAGATTATAGTGTGAATTTCATATATAAATTTTTTTCTTTTAATTTTCATTTAAATATATAATAAGATAATACTAGAAAATAATTATCACCAAATCAAATCCTAAAAATTTACAATGCAAAATTTTAATTCCCACGTATAATAAAATGTACAATGTGAAATGTGTTGCGTAATAAAATTTTAATTCCCACGTATAGTGAAGCTGTGCCCCACAAAATTGACCTATTGGTATAGAGCATGTCCTAACTATAAGGTAAAAATTGACGTGCTATTGAATCCAATTCTAGAATACATAGTAGTAGTAGTATTTTTTTAAAAAAAGTGAGACATGTCAATTGCAGAATAAAAATGGAATGAATGCAAAAGATGAAGGTCGGTCATATAACTACTTTTGGCGCGAATATGCAAAATACCCACTCAATACCCGAATCTCATCAGTCGTCAAATCAAACGCGCCTCTGTGAATCATCATTTCCACAAATTCACGCCTTTCTGTAGTCGGCCTAATTTTATTACACAGTAACGCATCAATCTCCCCAGACGACAAGCCATGCCTCCCCTCAAATTCCAATCTTTTTTCTCAACAACTGATAGAGAGATTCCGATTTCAGGAATTCCGATTTCTTCGGATGAATCTTACCAAAAAACAGATTTGACGCCGCTTGCGGCAGTGGTGGATGCGTTTGAGCAAATTTCGGCGGTGCTCAAGGCGAAGGGGCTTCATCACGATCTCGATTTGAAAACGTTCTGCGATGCGTGCTCTCTCGTGTCGGTGCTATTTGGGTGTTTAGGCATCGCGTTCAAATTTGCTGAGATGGAGTATGTTTCCAAGGTCGGTTTAATTTCACGCTGAATTATCCCCAATTTGTTAGGGTTTTCATGTATTTGATGTTGAATGCCTTCTCTGTGAAATCATGTGTTCTATGTGAATGTTTTTTTTGTTCGTTTTTGAACGATTGATCAGGAAAATTTGGAGAATTTAATTACTTGAACAAAAATTACTTAATATATAAGGGATGGAGTTGAAATTCCATTGTTGGAAGTAACTTTGTTGATTTTACATCAACATCTTGACAAACTGAAAAAGGTTTCTATAGTTTGTTTTCACTTTGATTGGTGACAGCTGTTAATTATATCCAAACGTAGATGCTATTTCTACTCATGTTTGGATTCAATCACAACACAAACATGTAGGACACAGTGATGTTATTCGCGAAAGAAGAGCATTATTCTACAAGTCCACGGAAGTATCAAGTCTCTGCTTGAAGGTTTTCATGCGAAACTGTTTTGTTCGTTACAAATATCGTGTAACTTAATCTTGGTTTGGTTAGCACCCGTACCTCTGAACTATTTGCAACAAGCATTTAGTTGAGTTGTGGCATCTATATCTTCTTCTTGTTGCAGATCGACTCCAAACTACCTAAATGTTGACTAATTGGTATGAGCTCATTGTTTTCAGGTAAATGATCTCGCGGAAGCATCACTAAGATATAGAACATTGAATAGCGTACTTGATTACGACACACAACATAACTCAGTCAGGACTCAAGGGAGTCTTTCGCGTAATTTGCGTAGAGTCAGGCAGGGCCTTGATCTCATTAGAGCTCTGTTCCAAAACTTTTTGTCTTCAAAGTAAGTCAGTTTCTCTTTGCATATTCTCTTGCTTGATGATTTAACTGCTTTCCTTTCATGAAATTCTTGGTAAGGTATGTTTTACAGGACATACCTAGATGCTTAATCCTAGATGGATAATCATATGATAATAAGTCATAACCCACCCCGTCCAACTAAAATAATCTCACAACTTAATCCTAGATGGATAATCATATGATAAATAGTCATGACAACTGAACGACATCTTAGTGTACTTTAGCATTTCCAATACATTAGTACTCCATTTGATAGATTTACACAACTTCTTAGTTGCATTTGTCCCGACGTTGGGCTATCACGCCTGCTCTTCATATTGATTATAAATGGAAAGATATTTTCAATAGTTGACAATCCACTATAGAAATAGCTCCGAAGCTTCTAGTGACTTCCAAGCCTCAAACTCGTTTAACAGTCAGTATCCCTGAGGGCCTTGCTGTGACAGCAGATTGTTTGACAATGCAACTAACACTTATGGTGCTGCTCACAGTGATTATTGCTTGAAAGATGCTGCCTCAGCTGCTTATGCAAAAACATGTGCCCCTTATCACTCTTGGGCGGTGAAGACTGCTGCTTATGCTGGTATGTATGCGCTGCCAACGAGGGATCAGTTGCTAGTGAAGCTAAATGAAACCGGTAAGCTGAGATTGTATCGCCATCACATTATGTCATTTACAAAGATACTTACTCAACACTGTTTTGTTGGCTCGCTGGAGGTTAATTTTGAGAACATTTAGATGTGTATATTCAGTTCTTGATTACGTTAATCATATGCTCCGATTTCCATCTTCTATGTTAACAGAGAACTCTGCTGAGAAGGAAATGATCAGATACATAAATGCCTCGCTTCCAGTCATCGAGTACATTGATAATCTGTACATTTCGAGACGTATCAGCTTGGATTGGTAAGCTTGTTCCAGTGGAGATCCCCAGTCACTCCAGATTTGAATTGTGGATATAAAATCTAAGCTTTAGGCTCTAGTACATGAATACCTCAAGGAGATATGACTACTTATGCTTTTATTTATGGTCTCAAGAATTCCAAGCAAATTGAACTTTGCTGTATAACGATCACTTTGTGGCTTAATATATCTAGTGCTAATTTGAAAGTTACATGTATCAGCTGAAAGCAGATTTTCCAGGCTCTTGAGGTATATGTAAACAAAAACAAATACCAAAATTATCTAGTTCCCAAACTAAATATTCAAATAAGGAAGCCATACAGTTTGAATAAGTGAAGTTCTTCATCAAGAATTGAAACTACTTCCAGATACAAATTTGAGAGTTCAAATCGACTATACAGCATTTTCAAAACATAGATCATCAAATCTCACAAAAAAATATAAAATTCTACCGTAAAGAAGTAAGACTAGGGGTGGGTCGATACGATATATTGTATCGAAAACGTTGTATCGTGTTTCGTATCGAAAATATCGATATGAAAGAATTTCATATCGTTATCGTATCGAAAGTTTCGATATATCGACTTTCGATATATTGAACTTTCGATATATCGTAAGATCGATACGATATATCGAAATATTGTTATCGTATCGAATACCTATATATCGAAAAATATAATTTCAAAACTGAAAAATAACACAAAAATTAATAAAACTTCAACACAATAAAATAAAGAGTGTTCTTATTAGGGTTTCATATATATATTTTTCTAAATATATGAATGAATTAAATGGATTTATAAATATTTATAATTTTAAACTTCAATATGTATTGAATTTCAATATGTTTCGATATATTCGATATAAAACGATATATCATATCGTTATCGTATCGGAAACTTACGATACGATACCGTATCGTATCGAAAATTACGATATACCAAAAATTCGATAATTTTTCGATATTTTTCAATACGATACGAGCGATATATCATTTTTTCGGTATTTTTCCCCAGCCCTAAGTAAGACTACAACTTCTATTAGAGGGAAAAACCATAAAACTAAACTAATACACAATGAGAAAGAAGCCTTTTTTCATAGTACTTCCTCATACTGAGGTCGAATGGGGAATAATATTTGATGGAAAAGCCCATAACTGCTTCTCTGTAAATACAACTCACACATGCTCTGCTCTACCATTTCTTTTTTACTTCCACAAAAGATATGGTTTTAAATTGACCAATGACAACTAGTCTTGTTACTTCCATACCATAAGTGATAATCCCCTCTCCAAGTATATCACTATATTGTGTTATCTCAGAAAAAAAGGATCTTTGGAATCACAAATTGGATCATTAACACAAATACAATTTCTTAAGATATTAAAATGAAAATCAATAATTAAACTATTCTCGGCCCACTTATCCAGATCATATTAAAAAAGCCCAATATCTGTTAACAAACTAAATCTGGCCCAATAATTAATAAATCAAAACACAAGACCTAAATAAATGTAATTAAATAATTTCCATCTTGGGCTTGGCCACCTCCCTCGTCTCCCTCTCGCACTCTTTACAACATTTCCGGTGAAACCAACAAATCTACCACCACTTCCGCCGCCTCAGCCCCCATTTCTTCCTTATTTTGCTCTCGGCGCCTCCGCAGTGGAATTGTGCTCTCCGCCCTCTTCTCAGCCTCAACTCAACAACATCAAGAAGCCTGATACTATTTGTTCATCAGGTACTTCTTCTTCATTGATGTTGCATATTCTTCTCCGGCAGCGATTTTTCTTCTTACCGTCTCCATTGTTGGTTTTTTTCGTGATGTGATTTGCTCCTGAATTGGTATTTATATACCTAAAAATTGGAATACTAAGATTTGTGAGATATTGCAATTCGAAGTCCAATGATTTGATTTTATTATTAACTAAGTGATGTTTCTTATTTTGGTGGAAGCTTTGTAATGTGCTGAATTTGACTGGGATCTGTATATGTTTGTAAAAGAAAGTGATGAGCTGAAATGAGTGAGAAAGGGTCTAGATTATACATGTTTGGTCACGGAAGTGATGAGCTGAAATGAATGAAAGTGATGAGCAGAAATGAGTGAGAAAAATTCTGGATTATACATGTATTTAGGGTTTAAGGGTTTAGGGTTTATAGAAAACAAAATTTTTTGGAATCCAAATCTGAAGCTCCAATGCTTTATCGCATGAGTAATTACAGCTGTTATCCGATAGATTTCCAAAAAACTCATGGATTTTACAGTTTTTATTTCGATTTAGGTGGATTTTAGTTGATTTTTAAGATTATAGTCAGTTTTTTTGGTTGAAATTTATGGATCTAATTCTGTGTTTGGATGTTATTCAGTAGACCCTTTCAGGATCGTGTTATTTTTAGTTGGTCTGATATTTTTTCTTTAAAGGCTACGTGAAAAGGTAGGTATGAATTTGAGGCGTCTCTTTAGCAAAAACACGGTGAACAGAATCGCTGAACTCAATGGCAGAGCATTCAACCAGCATTCATCTGCTTATAGATGTGTAGCAGCTGCTAGTATCCTGAGGCCCCCTACTTTTCATCCATCAGGAGCATACCATGGCTCATCTTTCATGAACTGCCCTAAGCATAACAGAATTGATAATCAGTTTTCTAGATGCATTCAAACTGCGGGACAAGTTGAGTTAGATGATGACTCATCAAGTCATTTGGAATGTGAGTCAGAAGATGATGCTACAATGAATGAGTTCTTGTCCCGGTTTGTTTGGCTGATGCGGAAAAAACTCGCTGCCGCATATCCCAAGTGTGAAAAAGATACAATTAACGGCATGCTAGTGATCATTGTTGAAAATGTTGTATCAGAGATGGAAAAGGGTGGTCTTCAGCAAGTGACGGGGTATGGTGCTTCTACACCCTCAGGAGATTTTAGTGAGGATTTGTGGAGAACTGTGTGGGACGTTAGCAATATAGTTCTGCGAGACATGGAGAAAGAAAAGAAAAAAGAGAAAATGAAGACATTTCTTCAGTCTGAAGAAGTTAAGGAAATGTACAGATTTGCTGGTGAAGTGGGCATTCGAGGAGATATGCTGAGAGAGTTTAGGTTCAAGTGGGCTCGTCAAAAGATGGAGAAAAGCGATTTTTATGAGAGTCTGGAACGCATGCGGAAAGAGGCTGCTCAAAATGATTCCCAAGAAAAAGATCAACGCGGAAACAAAGTCGTTAATGAGGACGGTAATCTGCTTGAAGGGAAACAGACTGGTGTCTCACTTCCTAAAAGACATGGCAAGATCAAGTATAAGATTTATGGGCTTGATTTATCCAATCCAAAGTGGGCTAAGGTGGCGGATAAAATTAATGAGCGTAGCAAATTTATGTGGCCCGAGGAGCCAAAGCCAATATCTAACAAGTGCAAACTTGTTACTGAGAAGATCCTCTCATTGAAAGATGAGGACGATCCTTTTCCACTTATAGGAGAATGGAAAGATCTTCTCCAACCTAGCAGGATTGATTGGGTTGGTCTTCTTGATAAATTGAAAGAGCAGAATTCTAATATACATTTCAAGGTATTGTGTTTTGGTCTTTCATGCAAATTTTATCTTGACATTTCTTTTAGAAGAGTGATGATTGTGTTGGAAACGATAGTTTTGATATATTGATTCCTATTTTTTTTGGGTTAACCAAACTATCCCCTAACCAAATCATCCTCTTACATGAATTTCTTTCACATGCCTATCTATTCCTGGTAATTTTGGCAGAATTGGATGTTTTAGTTTGATAAATAACCAGATCTAAAGACATGAATCAGATATGAAACTGTTGAACATATAATATTAACAATACAACTCTGACTAGATGTATAAATGAAGTTTTTACCATCATTGATATTCAAATAATAATTGCAAGGTAAGATATGATTTTTTATTTTCAAATTTACAAATCCGCGTTCAGTAGACGACTGATTACCACATTGACACTTGTCTATTTATGCTGAACCATAATCTAGATATATGTCTCAAATGCTTCGAAGAGCATAAAAGCTTTCTGTATAAAATCTGGCAACCATTTTTCAGTCAGTTCTGGGAAGCATAATTGAAACACTCATCCCATGTTAGAAGGGTGTAGGAGGAGCATTCGGTCATAATATTTTACTAGTACTATTAGTTAATGCTTTGATAAACCTTTGCATAGAATTTTATTGACTTCAGGTATTTCATAGTCATAATTTATGCAGTTGATGATCATTGACAAAGTTGTTTTTCAAAGTTAAATATCCTGACGTTTTAAATCTTAAATCCAACTTGTTTGTTTCAGGTTTCAGAATTTCTACTTTCTGAAGATTCCTTTGAGGCAAGTGAACGGGACTACTCAAAACTGATTGATGCTCTTGCCAAGGAGAACCGCTTAGAAGATGCTGAGAGAATTCTAAAGAAAATGAATGACAAGGGCATTCCTCCTGATGTTATCACATCAATAACATTGATCAAAATGTATTGTAAAGTAGGAAATCTTAGTCGAGCAAAAGAAGCATTTGATAGCTGCAAGGCCCATGGGTTCCGACCAGACGTGAAGGTCTACAGTTCTATGGTCATGGCCTATGTGAATGCAAACCAACCGAAAGATGCTGAGTCTATACTGAGAGAAATGGATACTCTGGGTATTAAGCCTCCAAAGGACATATACATGGCCTTACTTCACCTGTATACCAAAGCTGGCCATGCTGACTTAGCTGAACGAATTCGCACTGCCATGCAATTTACCGGAGGATTTAGCATGGACCTTGAATCTTTGACATTAATGATTGAGGCATGTGCACGAGCTGGTAACCCCGACCGTGCTTTGAACTATTTTACTCAGATGACAAACCTTGGGCTCAAGCCAGATGATAGATGCACTGCAAATGTGATTGCTGCCTATGAAAAGAAGAATTTGTTGGATGAAGCCTTGGAGCTTCTATTGAAACTTGAGAAGGATGGGTTTGAGCCTGGGGTTGCTACGTACACAGTTCTGGTTGATTGGTTTAGCAAGTTGGACCTTCTTGAGGAAGCCCAACAGCTATTGGACAAGATTTCCGAACAGGGTGAGGCTCCTCCATTTAAGCTCCATGTGAGCCTTTGTGACATGTATATCAAGTCAGGAGCTGAGAAGAAGGCCTTGCAAGCTTTAGGAGTTCTGGAGTCGAAGATTGATGAGTTGGAGTCGGAGGACTTTGAGAGGATTATAGGTTCACTTGCTGGTGGGGGCTACGTGCAAGATGCTCAAAGGGTGCACGGGTTAATGGAGTCTCGGGGATTCATTTTGTCCGACCGAATGAAGGTATCTCTGATGGCATCTCAAGCACTGGGAAAGAGTAAGAAGACACTAATGAGATAGAGGTAATAAAAATCAATATGATCTAGCAAAATGGTGACTTATGTGATGACGGTTCATTAGTGTATGTGCACTTAGTCATGTTAGTTCATTTTACTTTCTTTCATGAACTTGTTTTTGTTGGAGTGTATGCTTACGCTCATTTTTGTTGGAATCTTATGTCATCTAATAGGTCTGAGGTATCAGAAAAGAACAACTATCAGTATAAATTGTTGCTGTGAGTTCTAATAAGTAGAGTCTTTTGCACAAACTCATTTTAGGTATCCACTGCTGCACTTCTGATATGCTTTGTTTCGTTTATGACTTAAAAATGTCCAAATTTTCCTAGTTGATCTGTTATAAAATGTGTTATTGAATAGATTTGTCTAAGATAAGCGTGGACTGTGTATCATCTCTCGTAAAACAGAGTTGTAGATTGTATAAACTAGTGTTAAGTTTTTTTGCTGGTTGTGATCTTTCATTGTGACATTGCCGACATGAATCTTTCACCCAATTTTATATTTCACTATAAATTGACTGCTTGTTGAGAAATGCTAACTGTGTTTGTGTTTTTGAGCAACATTTATTCAGGTGTTTAATATGCCATGACACTTTAATATTTTGTTTGCTTTAAAGTAGTACTAATACATATTAATTGTAACATTTCCAACCAAACGTTGAATTATAAGCAAAAACAAGATAGTGATACTCTGTAAATGATAAAAGACATTTTAGTCAAACTCATTTGTGGAAATCATGCCTATTAACTACTTATTTATGTAATCATGTGATATGTAATAAGTTAACTTAAATTAAAATTAAATACTCTTAAACGGATGAAATTACTCATAACTAAAAAGTACAAACAAAATTAAAACACGAAAGACTAAAAATTGAACAAAGTTTTTAAAAATAAGCGCATATAGTTTATTTGCTTCTACTTTTTTTCTACTATTGTTTTTGTAGATGGATGAAATAATGAGAAATTGAAAAGAGTACTAGAAAGTAACATCATAATGTGGATTATTTGCTAAATTTTACCCTTAAACGAACACTTGTTTAGTTCCACTAAAATTCCAAATAAAGAAATTTGATGTGTCCCCAACGGAAAAAAATACAGCTGAAGAGAAGAGTGTGAGTGCCATTATACACCTGTAATAAAATGGCAGAGTTAAGATTGGTCGACTAGCATAATGTCCACATCAAAACTTGATTAGGTTCCCCTAAATAGAAATAAATATATGAAAAGTAGTTGATGGGTAATTCACTTTTAATGCCACCTGTTAAGAAAAGTGCTGCTCACAATCCGATTCGTAATCTTTGTATACCAATTGAGGAAGCACATCTGCATTTTTTCATTTTACCAATTTTCGATGGTCAATACATATTCATTTTTATTGTTGAACTTACTAAGTTGTTGATATTTGTGTGATTTTCTTTGATTATACAGAGCAATCTGGCAACAAAAATTATTTCATTAGCTCTTTTATAGTGGAGTAGTATTTTTTTTGAGAGGAACATATTTTTTTAAGAAGGCCGCATAATTTGGAGTTTCTATTGGGAAACTTTCTCTATTTGGAATTTTAAGTGGAACAAAACAAGTGTTCGTTTAAGGGTAAAATTTAGCAAATAATCCATGAAAAAAAATTAAAATTAAATAGATAGAAAAAAAAAAGAATCCTATGAATATCTAGATGCAATTACTAAACACAAAAAGCTCTGTATCATTAGGACTTGATATACATTGCAATGACAAAGTGAGTGTTTCACACCATGATTAGATTAGCATAGTGAGTAATAGTATAAAAACCTAATGTATATAATTCGGAAGCGGAGTATTTGAGTTGCTCATCAAACTTGGACCTTAATTAATTAATTAATTAATTAATTAATGCAGTCACCGCCAAACACATTTGAATAACTAAATAAAAATGATTTATAACAGCCAATCTAGACCTTAACTGCTAAGTTTGGGATAAATTTGGAATAGGACAAACCAAAGTCCAAAAGGTCCACATCACAGAGATTTTGCACTGCACTAGATTTGCCGGATTTGCACGGGTTTCATACTACCAGATGCATCTACATATAATACTGTATCCATTTTCATTTATTAAAAGAAAACACGCTCGAGTCGGTAAACGACGAGCAAAGATATTCATCACAAGCAGTCAAGAGTCATACCGCAGAAACCCAAATAGAAAATAATAGTAATATCAAAACTCAAACAAACATGAAAATGTAAAACAAGTTAGTAAGCTACTCAAACTGAAACAAACAAAAATAGTAACTGACAAAAGAAAAGCATATCAATAAATCAAACTACGGGATACCCGGTTCCACGTGAACAATAGGTAAGTTCACAAAAACATGGCGGGGGATTGAGGGATAGCAAATCTAGCATCAATCTTAACTCCAATCTTTGATATCGCTCACTTGATCAATTGACAGTTCCGTTGAAAAAAGAGAATTCGGACTCCGGCTTTTAACCCATGACCTAAAATAGTTAAATAAGAATTTTTTTTTTCTTTTTGGTCTCCCTATCTGACTCAAACCTTTGAAACGTCCATTTATTGTGGATGTTCCAGATCGACCAAGATATGATATAGAGCATATAAATCCATATCTTCTTATCAAGTTCGTGGGGAGGAATACCTAACCAAAAAAGAAACACGTCATCAATCTTTGGGGAGGCAAACGAGATAGAATTGGTGCTCAATTTTTCAGTTTATTTATCACGATATGATATATACTATATATTTTACTTATAGTCTACTTGCATCATATCTATATATTTTACTTATAGTCTACTTGCATAGATTTAATTTTAACTCGGAAACTAAGGAAATATAATCATTTATCTTGTCATATTGACCAAAGAGTTAATCCTAGATTCATATCCAAAATTCACAAGATTTGTACCTGAAAGTCTTTTGGATAAATTCGTCTTATCCTATTTCAAGATAGCAAGCACTGAATCATGTTCACGTAATGTGAGTATTAATATACATACAAATTTCTGTTCACACTATGCTTTCAATAATCGTATAACTGCAAAATATAATACTCCTACTTCAATAGAAAATACAAATCACAAGATTTAAAACACCCCAACAGGCATTATAAATATGTTAAAGTATATGACTAATTAAATAATTTTATTTTATATTTATAGTATGCTGACCTACTGCGGTTTCTATAGTTGCACTTGCATTTAATCTAGTCTTTGTAAAAACCAACTAAAGAAGTTGGTTTAGTTGTCACAGAAACTCACTATCCCATCCTCCCTCACGTGTTTATTTATTTTTTAGATATGATACTATGATTCCGTTCATTTCTCAAAAGTATTACTAATACATTTGATTTGCACGGATTTAGAAAAAGACGATTGTTATTTGTTAGATACGATTTGAGTGGGAAAAAATGTCACTAAGAGACTCACTATGTAAAAAATTGATTTTTTAGTAAATAAAAATTGTTTGAAAAAATAAAATATAAAGCAATGAAAAATATCATGACATCAAATATAATAATTATATCATATACTTCTGACTTCTGAGGGGCCAAGATATAATAACTTAACATTGGACATATTGACAACAATAAAGTCACAGAAATAATTCCCCTATTTCTGCCACCACTAATATAATGTAGTAATGTACTATCACTATATAAGGATGATAATACGTAGCGAAATAAGTGGAGTACTAGAAAACTTCCATTTTGAATCAAATATTTTCCAGCTACGTATTAATTTCAATATTTTTTTATGGGGGATTGATGATTTAAAATATATTTTGCTACAAAAGAATCTCGTCTTTATTAATAACATGACTGATTTCCTTATTTGTCTGTATTCGATGCAACTAATCCAAATTAAAAAAGTGTTTCTAATAATTGAGTGGTTACGCAGTTGACACTTGTTGAGGCTTGGTTGGTTGCCACAGTGCTATTATATGTTTAAGCTAGAGAAAATGACTTTATTTTTGCATATGGATGACATAGAGTGTGACTAAATTATGTCGAGATTTGTTGCTCTTAATTGGAGGGGAGCGTTGATTCTAGTGTTCCTTTTTCTTTATTTCTGGTGGGGTTTGTGATGTATCATTGATGCCTTAACCTTTCCACTTTTTGAGTTATAATTGGCCATGTGACATTTTTATAATTAAGGTGGCTTTCTCAATTGGGTTATTACTAAGGATATCAAAATCAAAGGTGGAAACTGTTATAGGAGTATTTTGTTAACACGTATGGTGTGCATATTTAATTAAGGCATCTTAGATTTGTACCAAAACGCCACTCGATCGGTCCTTTCTATTGAACACTTGAACTTTAATTAATGATTACTTTTTGAGTTAAATCGGATTTTTATAACAATATGTATTTTAGGGTTAATTTTTTTCAGAAAAATCATAAAATTTGATTACTCACAATTTTTTAAGAGCACGTACGTAACTTTGACATTTTTCTCAATTGTCTTAGTATCAGATTTTGGGAAAATTATATATGATGTGGCGGGCGGAAAATATAACGTACTAACAAAATATTCGACTACTTAAACGATGTCATTAAATACATCTCGTCACCCACATTTTTTTATTTTTACACATCTACATTCCATGCCTATAAATTCAGACGCGTGACAAGCTATAACCTTTTACCACAAGACATGTAAAAAAATGTCAAAATTATTATATAGTATTGTAATTGATAAATTCTTTTGGATGTGAAACTGACCAAACTTGCTGATATTGGAATAATTTCCCTAAATTGTATTTGCCCCTTGGAAACTTGTGCTCTAAACGATCACATCTCTTATACTAGGTCCAAAGCTTAAGTTCACTGATTTATATTTTGTAACCATAAATTCATACACCTTAAAATATATATAATCATAAATGTGTTATCTGTGCTAATCTTGTTGAGTATAAGCTTCATCGTGATGAAACCATCAAATTTTATTTACCTGTTAAATAATTAGAGAGACATCATTCAAAAGTTCAAAATAGTTTCATCTTTAAATTGGATCTCCATTCTAGTCAACTTAGTGGGTCAGTTTTGTGCATAGCCATCAATATTATATGAATGTTGAAATATAGATGCAATGACAATAATGGCAAGTAAGAACATATGCTTAATCATAAAATAGTAATAACAGTAGCATTAAAATAATACACATTTCTATTTGTGCTATGAGTCCACCAATGAGAGTGGTTTGAGTATTCTACAAGGAGACAAGCACACATTTTGATTAGGAATCCATAAGTATGCTTCCTATACTCCAAGCACTTTCATACACTTAAATCTATATAATATAAATACATTTGGCATTTTTAATGAATTCTTATGTCACAGGTGTCACTAGCCAGAAAAGCCACGCTTCACTAAGTGTCGCCAACAATATTCAGAAGAAGGAAAAACCGCAGGCAAAATCTGATTCTCAGCTACCAAATCAAAATCTAACACTGTTCCTCAATTGTTATATTAATGATATTAATTATGCTTGTTTTCTTTCAAGTTTATATTATAAAATCACATGGTTATGCGTGTGTGGGTGGTGGTGGGTGTCTGTGTGTGTGACGCATTGTGATTGAATGATAATTGTATAAAGGGAAGTTATTAAGTAATATAATGGTGTGGATTAGAATTGGACATGCTTATAACTACTACTACTAAAGAAGTGAATCACACTCATAAAGCAAGAATCGATAGGTTTATTAAATACAACTTACTATTTGTCCAACTTATATGGTACTAGTATTATTTATTAGATGCTATGGTCTTTTACACATTTTGTATTATTTGCATGTTATTGCAATTAAATTGAATTGAATCATTACTTACATATCATACTATAAAATCTCATTCGATTTAGATTTTAAGGTAGGTGAATAATTTCGAAATGGGTCTTGCAGATGAGTTTAAATTGGTATGGAATAAAAGAAGAAAAAGAAAATGGATCGTAGGAAAATTCTGTATGTTTGACTGTAAAAGGTAATCTCTTACTAATGACAAACCACTTATTATAATTAGGCCATGCACGGGACTGAGGAATACTTAAAAATGTGGAGCATTAGCAAAATGAATTCTACTCCTCTACTCCTAAAAAAACTACATGTACAAAACCAAGAAATTGGGATTCTATAGTGAAAAAGAAATAAAACATATTTTTCTAATTTAAACTTTTTTTGCCCATTCGAGGCAGAATACAAAAACTCGAAGCCTAAAGTTTGGATCTTCCCGCAATTAAAAATGTTGGTAAGTGAGGAAACCTAGACCATGTGAAGGTTGCTCTATTTGTGTAATGGAAGAGCACCACTAATCAATTTGCCCAATTGCCTTATGCCAACAACAATCTCGGATATCTGGTCCAATCATCATTTTTCAAGGCTAACTAGCCCTTTAACAAAACCATATTTGTATTTCTTACCCCAAAACTATCTCATCTTTTCAATTTGGTCCCTATTTTATCCTTGATTTATGTTGTTCGCCCCTGAGCTCAATCTCGACTCAATACCACCTGTCCACTTGTTGATGTGATGAATCATCTCTCATGTTCAAATGTACTTGAAAGCTTCTTGTAGTTGGTGATTTTCATGTTGACGTGCGAAACATCAGTTCGCTTGCAGCACTAGCCCATTCTTTCTTCTCGTTGTTGTACATGGCTCAAAATTTAGGATGTCAAGCTATTAGAGCTCACTCAATCAAAAGGAGTCCGAATCTTGAGAAAATATTCATTGGTCCTTCCACACCACCATGACACCATGAGGTGTGTGTTCAACCAATTATCTATTGACAAATAGAAATATAAAAGGCCACACATCCAACTAGACATGCAATTATTTAGGAAACATTCATTATACCACTTTTATGAAAAATTGCATAATATAAATATGATCATTACTAATATATTTTCAGCTTCTATATATATTTTATATTTATATTTGCAAAATATAATAATAATAATAATAATAATAACCAATATGTATCGCAATAAAAAATGTAATCCTACAACATTTTGTTAATTTTATTTTATGTGTATAGTTTTCTTTTTCTTACTTTTATATACATAAATAAATATATGTAGGGATGTATTACGATCAAATCAGTATCTTTGTCAAACGTCAAACCATGTACATTTATACACAAATAATGTACTAATGTAGTACATTAGTACTACATTACTTATGTGTATAAATGTATAAATGTACATGGTTTGACGTTTATTACATATGTGTATAAATGTATAAATGTACATGGTTTGACGTTTTGACAATACTTAACGTTCTGACCTTAATACATCCCAAGGGAAGTGTTATATTGCTAACTCAATACTTAATTGCTAACTACAATTAAATAATAGCATTTAGATATTCAAATCAATGGCCTAGATCATCAGCCCCAAAATGTCAATACGATAAAATGAAAACGTCAATAAGGGTATTAAGGTTAATTTACACCAAATTAGTTGTGACTAACTTTTGAAAAATATCACATAACTTTAAAACGCATATAACTTTCTCGATTTAAATTATTTTTTCACACAACATATATCAAATTAAAGATAATTTCATAAGGATTATAACGAGATCTCACTTGCATATGTCCAAATGTCAAAATTTGAAGAAAAAAAAATTGAAAAATTTTCAATTTTTTCGTACAACAACAAATGTCAACATAGTATATAAAATATGTCAATATAATACATATAGAATGTCATTTTTAAAGCAATGTGTTGACATTCTCAAAGCATTGTGTTGACATTCTCAAAACACTATATTGATATTTTTATCCAAAACCCTAGTTTGATAGTTTTTTTTTTTTATCTTTTTCGATTTAATTAATAAAAACAAAAATTACACGTGGCAAATTTTAGACCACTAGATTTCTAAAATCACGTGGTCTTAAATTAGTTATAGTTAGCAACTAGAGAGTGAGTTAGCAATTGATCAATTCCCTACATCCCTATGTATATATATAATTGAAAATTCTACATAAATTAAAATAAGTATGCCCAATGTAATTTTTCTCTCTTTTTTTAGTGCACATAAATGATTACTCGATAGGTTAATATTGCAAATAAAATTAAATCATGGTCATGCTTTATATGCATAGTATATTTATTTATATCCATAATAAATAAGAAAAAAAAAAGATAATAATAGTCATACACAAAAGAATATACCACAAGTGTTAGTAAGATTTTATTTATTTTATTATATATAAAGATGCAATATATCATATACTAGTAATTTCCATATTTATATCATACAATTTTCCATAAAAGTAGTATAATGAATGTTTCCTAAATAATTACATGTCTAGTTGGATATGTGGCCTTTTATATTCTTACTTGTCAATAGATAATTGGTTGGACACACAACCTCATGGTGCTATGGTAGTGTGGAAGGACTACTAAATATTTTCTCCCGAATCTTTTTGTGAGTGTGTGTGGTAACCCCATCGGGCCGAGACCGATTTTACGTTTCAATGACTCTCTCCCAAATATATTTGCTTCTCGTTGTTCCGACAATCGGATCATCCGAAGAGTTATCTACAAACTTTAATTCTCCCACTAAGAATTGTGATTGCGGATGAAGGTGTACCCTCGACCTCACTTTGCGAGTTGTGTTCTCTTTCCTTAATAATAATCAACTCTTAAAACATTGTTTGTTCTCGTCCTATTTTTAAGCAACATTCAAATAGTGGAAAATAATAATAATAATAATATAATCAATTTATAAACCATTAATTGTAATTTTTTTTTTAAAAATCGTTATTTGTGATGGGATGAGTGCAAATATAGTTATAATTTAATTATACTGAAGATGTTTTTCTATGGCAAACATGGACATATGATTTACTTTTCATATAAAATAGAGTGAACTACAAAAATAGTCCATGGATTATGGGTTTATCTCGCCCATAGTCCCTGAATTTTAAAAATATCATCATACATCTCTGATTAAGAGTTTATCTCGAAAATGGTCATTTTTTCACTGTTTTCGATCGAAAATACCCTTTTGAGGGGTTTTGGGGAGTTTGGGCAATTTTGTCTTTTTACACTTTTAACATTTTAAATCTGATATTATTTTAGTTATGTACTAAATTTGATATTATTTCAAAATTATCATTCTTCTTCCCTTTTGTCATCCTTCACTTTGTTTCTTTATTTCAATATTAGATTTAATTTTATAAATTTAAATTTTAAATTTTGATTTTTAAATATCAATACATTTTTTTAATTAAAACTATTAATTCATGGACACTATAAATATTGATTAAAACTATTAATTTTTGTTATTTAATACTCCCTCCGTCCCATTGAAGATGATCCACTTTCCTTTCTGGTTTGTCCCAACCAAGATGATCCATTACTTAAAATAGAAACATCTTTATCTCTACTTTATTCTCTCTCTCTTACTTTACTCTCTTCTCTTAACACACAAAATATAATTGCATAAAATCCCGTGCCGCCCAAGGAAGGGGTCATCTTCCTTGGGACGTCCACAAAATATAGATCACTTTCTAAAAATGGAAAGTTTATCTCTCATACTTTTCCCACTTTTTCTTCCCTCTCTCATTCTTTACTCACTTTTTCTCCCTATCTCTCTTACTTTACCTACTTTTTCTCCTCATCTCTCTTACTTTACCAATTCTACATTAAAACCCGTGCCGAACAACAATAGATCTATTGTTTGTGGACGGAGGGAGTATAATATTCAGCTGAATTGAAGAAGTACAGAAAAATAATACTCCCCCCGTCCCAAGATAAGCGACTCACATTCCTTTTTGGGATGTGAGCCATTTCCTTTTTTGGTATTCTATCTCTTACTTTTTCTCTCTACTTTATTAACTCTCTCACTTTATTCACTTTCCACTTTACTAACAAAACTTCATTTCCTTAAATTCCATGCCCAAAAATTTGTGCTCACTTATCTTGGACGGAGAGAGTATTAATCATGATGGAAAAATAAGAGCTATTTTATTTAGCATTCGTTCGGTTGTTATAATTGCTTGTGATTGAATATTATGAAGTTGACTAAAAATTTGATCCTACTAAAATATTTATATAAGAGTATTTTTTTGAAATTTTCTAGTAAATTTTGATTGTTTTCAAATTAATAAACGAAAATTATATTAGTCTTACATTAGAAGCATATTTATTTCTGAATAAATCGTGTTATATGTAATATTTATGATTAAAGCTATTAAATATTGATTAAAACTAAGGCATTGCCATACCTTATTGATTAAATATTAGACATTATCAAATATTGATTATGACTATTAATTTTTATTATTTAATAATTTTTATAGTTAAAAAAATTTATTGTTATTTGAAAATTGAAATTTAAAATGTAATTTTGTAAAAAAATTAAATCTAATATTGAAATAAAGAAATAAAGTGAAAGATGACAAAAGGGAATAAGAATGATAATTTTGAAATAATATCAGATTTAGTACATAACTGAAATAATATCCGATTGAAAATGTTAAAAGTGTAAAAAGACCTGTCCAAATCTCTCAAAACCCCTCAAAATGGTATTTTCGACCGAAAACAGTGAAAAATGACCATTTTCGATATAAACTTTTAGTCCAGGGATGTCTGATGATATTTTTAAAGTCCAGGAACTATGGGCGAGATAACCCATAGTCCAGAGACCATTTTTGTAGTTAAATTTATCCTTTTCATCAAGTAATGTTTTATTTGAAGTGTGACAAGAAAAAAAACAGATGGTCCAAAAAGAGAAAAAACCAATAAACAAGAGGCGAAAAATGCAAATGGAAATAACTATATCGAGCGTGATTCGCGTAGCTGTAACTCCAGCCTAACGCTCTTGGCGTCTTCCCTCCGACACTCGACACGTTGCAGTATCCCGGGAGGGACCACTCCTACGCGCCACCGAAGGCGCGTGAGGCCCAAGTCCCCGCAAAAATATCCATCCCTCAAATGAGAGACCATAACGTGTCATAACTCAGAATGCAAAAAAGGGTTAAATTGTGGGGCCCAGCCCGTGACCCTCCCAAAATATCTGACCCGATACCACATTTTCATTTTTCCAGCTTCACTGTGCATGGCCCGACCCGGACCCGCGACCCGTAGGGCCCAGCCCGCCCACACCTTATATCATGGTGTCCTCTCACCATCAAATTGAATGCAGAGTGACTTGTTCCTTATGGTGTAGTTCTTCTCTATTCTCTCTCTCTCTCTCCCTCCCTCGCTCTAATCTCTCTATCCGTCTCTCTCTCTCTCTCTCTCTATCTGTGTGTGGGGGTCGGAGCCATTATGCGCGGGATGGAGATTAACAATAACAGCAGCAGCAGTAGTAATAATACAGTAGCGCCGTTTGTGATGAAGACGTACCAAATGGTGAACGATCCGGCGACGAATCGGCTCATCGCGTGGGGGAGGGCGAACAATAGTTTCATCGTTTTGGAGCCGTTGGATTTCTCGCAGAGGATTTTGCCGGCGTATTTTAAGCATCACAATTTCTCCAGCTTCGTGCGCCAGCTCAATACTTATGTGAGTTTTTTTGCCGCCTCCCTTTTTTTGATTAATTTTCCAGTCTCGCTGTGATTTTGGTGAAATCTGTATAAACATTTCACGCCGATTTTGTTGACGAGTGTATGTTATTGATGAATTTTCATTCTGAGATTGATTTGGAAAGTAATTTGGGTGAACTGTATTGCCGGGAAAAAAAATTGTTTTCAGTTGAGTTTTTCTGTTATGAGAGTAACCGTATTCAACAAGTCAATCAATGGCGTGAAAGTTCTCTCTCCTGCATGGACAATGAAATTATTAGGTCTGCTGCGGTGGAGTAAAAGTGAAGGATAGATGATCTATCTAATTTGTTTTTTTAGTATAATTAAATTTGTGATTGTGAATACTCTTATCCAATCTCTTAAATGGAATGCTTATTCATTGGCGTTATTTATTGAATCAATGAATACAAATCATAAAAGAGGCCCGTACTACTATGATAGATATAGAATAGATTCACTAGAAATCTATGTATTCAATTAAATTGACTAAACTTTATAATTATGTGATTAGGCTATTAAATTCTAACTCTGTCATCATATAAAACTTACTTAATTAGTATAGGAATAGGTAGAGCTATATGTTAAATCTGTTACTGTTTAAATGTGCCTAGTTTGAGCTTTTATTTTAGCGGATTTATGAAAAATCATGGTTGCTTCCACCAGAGCCATTTAGGTATGAAAAGAAATAAAAATTCCCCTGATATCTCTCTCCCGGGCAGCAAGAAATTAAGATGAAGGTTCGATATTGGCTATCAATATGGTCCTCAACTCCAATACGTTTCAGGTATTGGAGCGAACAATTTTGGGGGAGGAGCGGCGAAAAGGACTCATAAAGTGTGAAATTCGATTGTGCTGCGGTGTGGAGGCCGTCGGCAATGGTGGTGAGAGAGAGATATTGTGGGAATCTTCATTGTTTTAGTTTTTGCATTGCTATATTTAGGTGGACTAATTAGTAAAAGCGTATGGTTCCATTTAGAAAAGACAAGTATAAACTTCGTATATAAGAGATCTTTGTCAAATAATGTAAACAGTTAACATTTCCTGAATATTTAGTTTATGTTCTAGATGATGAAAGGTTTTCCCAATGAAATACTACTAGTTTTAGGAGGCCGAGCCCGGGCGTGGGGGGTGGGGCCAGTCCAGATCAATCTGTTTTAGACAAATTTCCCAGAGCATTCAGCACTAGCAGCTGTCATCATTTATTAATTGTTTTAATATACACATTCTGTTATTATTGGGAATTTCTATAGATTTTCTGTTATATGTAGATAGATACTGTCGAGAGAAGTTGTTGTGCTATCCAAATATTTGGTTCTGTTTAATTCTTTCCCCTGACAAGAGAGAGATATAGCATGGCTGGTTCTGAATAATATCCAAGTTTTGAAACTAAGAACTAATGAGCTTTGCTTTGATCATTTTTATACTGTGAAATGTTGATGGAGATTCACATTTCAGATTAGCAATTACAGTTAATCAAGATTTGTATCAAATGACATGCTGTCTACTCTCCATCTTTCCTTCATTTCATGATTGGTTTATGACAAAATTGGCTTGTCCTTTACCATTGATTTGCATCAGGGTTTCAGAAAGGTGGATCCCGACAGGTGGGAGTTCGCCAACGAGTGGTTCCTACGCGGCCAAACGCATCTACTTTGCAACATCGCGAGGCGGAAACACACCAGCAGAAGCGGCTGCAGCCACATCAAGCAGGAAGACGACGAAGACGAAGACCTAATAACAGAGATTGCCAAGCTGAAGCAGGAGCAGAAGAGCCTCGAGCAGGAGCTTCAGAGCATGAACCGTAGGCTGGAGGCAACAGAGAGAAGACCCCAACAAATGATGACTTTCCTCTGCAAAGTCGTGCAAGACCCCGAGATCCTGCCGCGGATCATGCTCGAGAAGGAGAAGATGCGCCGCCTGACATCCGACAAGAAGAGGAAGCTCATGATCACAACGTCCTCGTCCAACTCGTTGTCTGGGATGGCACTCTCCGGCTCCTCCATCAAGAGTGAGGATGATCAAGATCAGCCAAGCACAATGGCGGAATCCACCCCAATCTCGTCGCCGGATGGAAACTTCGACCAAGACGTTTACTGCCGGTCCTCTCCATCGCTGGATATGTTGTCGCCGGAGTGGTTGAGCCATGGCCGGGTTAATGTAGGCGTCACGCCTATGATCATGCCAGACCACCCTAATTACGCCAGTGTGTCTAGTCCATGGGGTGTTGACCCCAGCCGTGGAAGTGGCAGCTTGCTACCTTCAAGTAGTGGCGCTGCGAATGAGGCGGCGGACGGTTTTGGTTATTTGGAAAGGTTGGGGGCGGAGGAGAGTGGTAATCCTCCACCGTCCTACCCTTTCTCTCTGTTGGGAGGAGGGTTTTAGGAATTGTTTGTTTTTGATAAATTAGTTTAGTGTGGCATTTACTTATTTGTTTTATCCTATGGTGGCAGGATTTAAAGGTATGGAGAAGAATAATAAGATGATGGGATTTAGGATTGCTGTTTGTAAATGTATTGTGTAAATGTGTTGGACAGTAGTAGATAAGATTACAGGCTTATAGAAAGTATATTATCTTCTATATGCTGATCTACTCTATCTATCTATCTATCTATCTTAATATATGTGATATGTGGTTGTTCTGTTATACCAATTGAGATATGAACCTGATAAGTTACTAAATGGAAGAACATTCAGTTTGGAGGTCTCAAAACAATCAAGCTCTCAAGTATTAATGAGATGAATGTGGTGTGGAGGAATAATGGATTAGGTGGGACCCAGTGGATAAATAAGTGAATGTGGGTCCTTTCTTTTTCAGCCAAAGGCATCTAATCTTTTTCAGCCAAACCAGGTTCAAAATTAGTTTGGAGATTATGTAGTTCAAAACAAGAGGATTGCAATCATGATCTCAATTCTAATATGTTCTACTCTCAAATAGTCGAATATAACTTGAATTGAAATTATTGTGAGAAATAGATGATTGCATGATTACAAGAAATGAAACATACTATGGAAGAGTAGGACAGCAAACTACCTGTCCATCACCTATTGGAGACAGATCCTAACTCACACTCTATCCACCTTTAACTTGACCCAAAAGAAATGTGTTGCAATCATTCATCATTCTGAAATTAATTGACACGTTATAACTATATTAGAACTCTAATCACTATATAATTATAAGTTGCAAGACTATATAGCATCGACTTATTCATGCTTCTTTTAAAGCTGCAGCGTCGCAATATCATGTCTCTTGTTAGCCGGAAAGTGGATGAGATTTCAGTCAAAGCAACGGGCGGCAGAGGCCGTGTCCGCCCCCACACCACCGTAGCTTCCGTGGAGTCCTTGGCCATACCTCTCGTAAGTATAATTTCACTCTGTTTCCACACAACTTTATTGCGTGTTCAAGTTTGTTTCATAATTGATTTTGCCTCAAAAAAGGTTGAAGAAGTAGTATTCATGGCCGATTTTCGGTGTTCACGGTGCCGGCAAAGAGTGGCTGAGATTATAAACAAGATGAATGGTTAGTGTTTCAGTTCATTGGTTCATAACCTCAATCTTTAGTTTAAGAAAACATTAATTTATGCTACTTTGGTCCTTTAATATTGCAGGAGAGACTCAATCTTTGGTGATCAGTGTCGTTGAGAAGACTGTGACACTAACTCTTTCACATTCAAAGCGCAGATAACAATATAGCAATATAATTTTCTGTATTTAATTTCATTCAATTAAATTATTCTCTTGTTGTCTAGCCTTGTGTTTATTCCATTTCAGTTGTAAATTAAGTGTACTGTCTATTTTTGTTATGTATATATATGTATGAAGAATGATTATTTATAGATTGATTACAATTTTTCCAAGATGAATGTGATCCCTCGAGTGTCATTAAAAAAATACTACTACATCATGTTTCTTAAGATTCTCTTTTAGAATGGAGAGTATTTACATAATTAATGCATAGTACAATGATTGATGGATCTGACGATGTTAAGAGAGAACAAAACAGAAGTGCATTATTTTCAAATAGCTAGATCTCTTTGTGTGGTTGGTATTGCACATGAGCGGGGTTTGCTTAATTATTGTGTACTACACTTTAAATAGTGACTACAGAATTTTCTCGTTTTAAAAAATACTGTAGCATATTTCTAGAAAAATAGTAAGATGCTCTAAAGTTCAAAGTGAATTGTTTAAAATTTGGAAGTTTATGCTTACACCTTCTTTAAACTATGTTACCAAAATAAGGTTTGATTATCTTAATTAAAGCTGTATCTTACTCAAAATAGAGTATAGACTATAGGTGGAATTTGGGCCATTGAAGGAGTTGTATTGCCTTGGTATGATTTAGAGTGGTCCATTTAAATAGCCCATCGTGTAATACTGTAGTAATTGGTTTGTCGAAGTTTTGATCTTTTCCCCAAGAAGTGCATATGTATAAAATCATAAGGTTAAAATTGGGTCGTATACTTGAAAAACCGTCTTAAATTCATAGGCTAATTATCTCATTTTTAGGTGTCTATCTATAAATATACAAAAAAAAATAGTCATCGTTGGTAGATATCCTGGTCCCTGGTTTTAAACAAAATAAAAAGAGATTGGAATTAGTGAATTGAAATCCATATATCCTTCCAAATTGACTCCAAGGGACATGCAATTGTTAATCAATTTATTGTGTTATGCACTTATGTTTTAAGCATTACAAAAAAAAGGCATTAACACTTTTGATGAATATCTTTCTCTTCTCTATGTTTTATGTATGAAATGAGACGCTAAAGTTTCTATATATACATGCGTTTGAACTCTTGTATCAAATTAAACCACACGTCACAAACAAATTAAATGATCTCTAGAACATTTCCACCCCTTCTAGACATTTTGTACATTGAGGTTTCTTCAAACAATCTTTGAATGGTTATAGTAAGTCAATTTTTCTTGTCTATTCTACTTTGTGGGGCTGGAAAGAAGAAAATTTCCACTAATCTGGTACTCATATTTCTTCCCAATTGAAAAACAAACATTAGCCGTAAAACTAGAAAAGGCCCTATTCTTTTCGTGTTTGCTTCTGCAAAATTTTAATTAGTAATGGTAAAGCATGTGTTCTAAGTTAAAGTTTTGCTACTACTGTATCATTCACTTTATTGGACTAAACAGAGTGTGTATGCATCTTTTTGTTTATATGCATGTTGAAGATTGATGTAAGCTGGCCACCAAACATGGACTTGTTTTTGGCTATTCTATTAACTTGCTACTACGGCAATTAGATGGATGATTGATTGATACATTTAATTAATTAAGGGTTTGATCTAAAAAACAATATGCGCGGAGCAATTTGATGTTTGTTTAAGTTTTTTTTATTTGTATTTGTGTACAATTTCTAAATCAGACACTAAACTTATAATACACATCAACTATATGTGTAGCTTCACGTTTATATATGGGATTCTTTTTAAGAATGTGCTCTCACATGTGAATGATAGAATGAAGCTCAAGTTAATTTATTATTTTGATGACATGAATGTAAATCATGTACTTCAATATAATATATTAATTGCAATTAAATATTAATCCAAAAAAAAAAACAATTTAATCTGGTCAATTATTTAATCCACTCGGCTTTAAATCATCATGTCGACATAGAATTATACTTTAAATACAACTAATTATACATGATCAATTCCAATATCACAAATAAACAACTAGTTAATCAAACATAATATCTGCAGTCGTATACTTGTTCCTGTATTTATATAAAGCTTGAAGTCCTCATCTGAATATGCCATGTATAATACTAATATATAATCTTATTGTTGAGCGCAGACATTATTACATAAGCAAGAAAGAATATCCCACGAATTTTGTTTGATATAAGAAAAATTCTTGTGGATAACGTAGAGATCCCTAAAATAGAGAGGACAGTGCCAAAATTATTAGTGTCACTCACCATTAAATTTCATTTACCTATTTCTAAAAAAATGTAAAAGATTCATTAAAATTCAAATGTACATATCAATAGGACCGCTTGCGAAGCTCCTCAGTTTTTTCGAACTTAACGCGTATGCATATCTCCCCATTCCCATATACGAAAAGATCCCTTAAGCTTAATCACCAAGAAATTCCACACACGCGTTTAATTTTATTGCAAAACGTCAAGATTTTCTGCTTTTATACCTTAAAAATTTGGAGTATATATATAAACACACACACACACACTGCCTGCGTAATCAACAAAAAGGTGCAAAGGAGCACCTAGCTTTTGTTATTTGTGATCGAATGGGGAAGAAACTGGATGCTTTGCTCGGGAGAAGCTTCAAAGCCACTAAATTCAAAGGCACGGCGTCGCTCGCCGTCTCCCGCCTCGCCGTGCTCAAGAACCAGCGCCGCGCCCGCTGCTCTGTCGCCCGATCCGATGTCGTTCAGTTCCTCACCAACAACACCCACGACAGGGCTCTTCTCAGGGTACGCACCCCTAACTCCTTTCTCTTCCTGAATAACACTGAAATGCTGTTACGGACTCAATTCCAACATCGGTTGTGAAAACAACGGTGTGGAGTATATAGACTAAATAGGCTCTCTCAAGTCTCTGTTTTTGGGCTGAGTTCTCCTGTTTGGTGTGTATCAAATACTTGTTCAATAATAATTTAGATCTCAATTGATGATGATAGGTGGAGCAAGTTATAAAGGAGCAGAACATGTTGGATGTGTTTGTGGTGTTGGAAGGATACTGCCATCTGCTTGTGGAAAGAGTCAGCCTCTTCGAACACAACAAGTTGGTCATTGATTTCCTTTCCGATGACCACGATAATCACGCATTTATTTACACTGATTTCAATTTCTATTTCTGTTTATGGTAGATTTTGCCCAGAGGAGCTGCTCGAGGCGGTTTCGACGTTGATCTTCGCTTCGACGAGATGCGGAGATTTTCCGGAGCTGCAGGAGCTTCGAGCGATCTTCACTCTTCGATTCGGGAGGGAATTCGCAGCTCGCGCCGTTGAATTGCGCAATAATTGCGGAGTCAATCCCAATGTAACATTGCTGTTGAATCTGGATCAATAATCAAAGTAGATTTTGCAATTTGCATTGAATTAATCAATTTCAAGTGCAGGTTATACAGAAGCTATCGACGAGGATGCCGAGCTTGGAGAACAAAATGAAGGTGCTTAAGGAGATCGCTTTGGAGAACAGCATCGAGCTTCCTACATCAGAAACTCCAGTGGTATGATTATGAATCCAGCATTAATCGGAAAAAAAAAACGATCCAATTTCCATCCTAATCAATTATGTATGGATTTAATTTTTAATGCTGCAGGAAACCAGTGTGAGTTCATCTGAGGAGAAGGCAGAAGATGAGAGGGAAAGTGGAAGCCTGAGGGGAAAGTACAAGGACGTGGCGGATGCGGCGCAAGCGGCTTTTGAGTCGGCCGCTTACGCCGCCGCGGCCGCCAGAATCGCGGTGGAACTGTCTCGATCGGAGTCGGGGGATCCGGCCACTCCCAAAGAGCAGATTACTAGTATGGAATTGAAGTCCAAGACTATGGTTAGGAGGTCATTCTCTGGATCGAGCTCGGATTCAGAAGGGGGAGTGATTGAGGGAAATGCAGTGTTTGATGAGATGGAGATGGCTTCGGATGGAAAAGGTGAGAATGGATCAAGGAATGAAGAAGGTGTAGAGCCTTTGGATATTAGTAGAAGGCCTATCTCGGTTAGGACCACGTGGGCACGAGCACGAGCACGATGACATGGGTGTGGTTCGTGGAGTAAAAATTCATTAGTTCGGACATATTATCACAATGGTGTCTAATTAGTTTTTGAAATTATGATGGACAATAGTTATATGTCTGAACCACTGAATTTTTATTCGGTAGTTCGTGTATATGTTTGGGTCAAATTTTCGTGTCGTTTCCTTTTGCACCGTTTAATTTTGTAAGTTGTAATTTTTGTCTAAGTTTTAATGCTTATATAAAATTTGTTTTTGCTTGACATGTATAAATGGTGGTATTTTAGTTCTAGTTTTGATCGTTTGAAATGGTTGTTTGTATAATTTTATAAAATTAGTTTAATTTTAACACATTATAAATGTCGTTGAAATTTTGATTTTATAAAAATGAAAGTTTAATATATTATTTTATTTATTTATTTGAAATTATAAAAAAATTAGTGAATTAAGCTTTAATTTTTATGATTTTTATAAAATTAAAAATTTCAATAATATTGTTTAATATGTCAAAAAATAATAACATTTCAATAATATATTTTAATTCGTTAAACATGCATGACAGTGCTCACATAAAAAAAATCACATATATTATTTTCATATACTATTTCATTATAATGGGGCTAATATAACAATTCCATATTTGTGAAATGAATATTAAAAAATAAATAATACTCCCTCCGTCCCACAAAGATTGTCACATTTTGACCGGGCACGGATTTTAAGAAATGTAATGAAAAGTGAGTTGAAATATGGAATGTGGGTCCTACTTTTATATATTAATTTTATAATCATATATGAGTGAGAATGAGTTAGTGGAATATGAGGTCCATTACTAAAAATGGTAAAAAGTGAAATGAGACAAATTTTATAGAACGGACGAAAATGAAAAAAATGGAATGATCTTTATGGGACAGAGGGAGTACTTATTATTATTGGATGTAATCGAATCAAATAATATCACTTTTTTTTATTCGGATTTGAAAGTTGTAATTCGACTATATATTCATTTTTTTTATTAATCGTCAAAGTAATACGATTTGAAAATTATGATATTTGATTTGATGATTGAATGTTTTCTCTAATATATACTCCTTACGTACAAAACGTTAAAATTATAAAAATAAAACTTTAATAAAAAAAGTAAAAAGGGGACCGGAAAAGAAAAGAAATTTTAAACATTTAATAATCTAATACGAGAATATCTGAAGTAAGTACCATACATACAAAACGTTTAAGTTTAACCAATGTTTTAAATTAGTACAAAATATTTAAAATTTGCATATTTCATTCAAATTTTTTTATTAGTGTTATAAATTAGTATATTCCGTCAAAAAACTTTTTAAGGATATATTAATTTGAAACACTAGTCACACGATTATATGTTAATATAAAATATTTTGTACTCCCTCCGTCCACGAATAGGAGTTTCGATCACTTTTTTACACTCATTTTATAAAAATGATAATAAATAGTTAAAGTGTAGAAAAGGTAAAATAAGAGAGAGAATAATGTAGTCAAGAATCTTGTCTACATTATTCTCTATCTTACTTTACTATTTCTACACTTTAACTATTTATTATCATTTTAATAAAATGAGTGTGCAAAATTGACCGGGACTCCTAGTGGCGGACAGAGGGAGTACTAATTAAAAATATTAATTAAATATTTTATATGTATGGTTTAATTAACCTGTAATATTTGCATAATTGTATCCAAATCTTGTTTTTAATTTCAAGTGATTAAGCTCCACGACTCCTCTTTCTTTAGAATTTAGGAATTTTATAAGAAAAATATATAACCTAACTTTTGAAAATCCTGAACTACCACATATTCAATCCAAGTAAAAAAAAAAATCAAATACTACTGATAATATTTTACAATTGAACATATTTTCTTTAAGAAAAACGATAAATTTGGAATGGAAAATTAGCAGTGGTTTGAAAAAATTAATTCAAAATATCACATAACCATCCAATACAGTTATAAAATAAAAAAAGAAAAAGAAATGACGGGCCAAGGCCCAAGGACGGATCCGATTTACGTGGGAATAAAAAACTTCGTAACCCGTTTTTTAGCTCCTAGAAATGCGACTTCCAAACAAAATAGAAAACACAAAATTAAAGAGAGCCGCGATAAAAAACACAGTCTCTCTCAACCTTCGAATCTGCGGGAAGCCGGCTGGAACTCATTTCTCCGGTAGCGGTAACTCTCTCACCCTACCCATCCCTTCTACACATGGATGTATACATACTGTACACACACAGTAATTGTTTTTCTCTTTTTCATTTTGCCCTTGTCCGGATTTACATTTTCCAGATCTTCGATTTTCCTTCTGTTTTGCCCTTGATTCTCTTTACATGGAGGATGAGGCGACAGTAATTATTTTTACCAATTCACAGATTGAAATTTTATGCAAATTTTAAATCTTAATCAGAAATAAAATGTGATGTTCCGCATTCGGGAACGTTTCATTATCCCTGGCAGAAAAAATCCTCTGCAACGCAGTGTTACATCTTCATTTAAATTATGCCAATGAGTGTAATCGGAATTTTACGTTCAGTTATCATAAATCATGTATTTCTCTTTCTGTAACATTTATTGTTGAAGTAGATCTTGTGCATAGTTTACAGGTTTCCTTTCATTTTCTAGTTTTTGTGGACAAAATTCAATGATTCTAAAGACATTCATGTCACCCCTTAGTTATGAAGCAGCCCTTTTAAACATTTATTATTTCACGATGCTTCAGTGAAGCTTTTAATTTCAAGGAAGATTAATATTTTGGTTGGATGGCGATGGTGGAGGAGCCTCTGTATCCAATAGCGGTGCTCATAGATGAGCTCAAGAATGATGACATTCAACTCCGGCTGAACTCTATACGAAGACTATCCACCATTGCACGTGCACTGGGGGAGGAAAGGACTCGAAAAGAGTTGATACCATTTCTGAGTGAGAACAATGACGATGATGATGAGGTGCTCCTTGCTATGGCTGAAGAATTGGGTGTTTTCGTTCCATATGTTGGAGGGGTGGAGCATGCACAGGTTTTGCTCCTCCCACTGGAAACCCTTTGTACTGTGGAAGAGACCTGTGTGAGGGATAAAGCTGTAGAATCATTGTGCAGAATCGGAACACAGATGAAAGGAAGTGATTTGGTTGATTCTTTTGTTCCACTTGTGAAGGTTAGAAGTTATCTGCTTAGCTATGTTAGTTTGTAGCCAAATGTCATAAATTCATTCTTGATATTATCGTTCTTCAGACATATATGATGTCTGATTGCAAATTTTTGTTTTCCCTTGTTTCCTTTCTTATATACCTTGTCTGCATTTTATTTTAATTTTAAGCTGAGATGTATAATCACTAGAAGCTTATTAGGATTTTTTTTATTACATTTGTTTGCAAGTATGAAATCCATTTCATGGTTTCCTAGGGTCCTTTTGAGCAAAACATTTGAGTAGATTTTGGTATGTTTTATTAATTTTCTTATAATAATCAGCCTTGTCTTCATCCTGTATCCAAATTTACTAATGATTTAACTTTTCTTGATAGCTTAATATATTATATTGGAACTTGGAAGCACAACTGAAATGTGAAATCGCTTTAATCATTAATTCTTGATTATCGCCTAAAATGCCATGCAATTTGAGTTGGGTTTGGTGTTTGAATTTGGATTTTTATTTAAAATTATGCTAGTCCTATGTTGTTTGTATCATCTTATTCTTCTTCCTTGCACGTGCATTTGTGTAGAACTTGTTTTTCTGGTAGTGAAGCATTCAAGAATGTGCAATTTCTTCATTTCATTTTTATCTTGCTCTGTTTTGGTTAACAGAGGCTGGCAGCTGGTGAGTGGTTTACAGCTCGTGTTTCGGCTTGTGGACTATTTCATATTGCTTACCCTAGTGCCTCAGAGATGCTAAAGACAGAATTAAGATCAATTTATAGCCAGTTGTGTCAAGATGATATGCCTATGGTCAGAAGGGCTGCTGCGGGAAATTTGGGAAAATTTGCTGCCACTGTGGAAGCTTCGTATCTCAAAAGCGACATCATGTCCATGTTCGAGGATCTTACGCAGGATGGTAAAATCATACGTCCAGCTAATATTAATTATCTCACAGAAGTCGTAGATTGTTAGTGATTGATGGTACAGTCATACAACTTGCCCTGGCATAAACTCTAAAGATTCTGAATTTTGTGCTTGGTAGATCGCAGGGCTTAGATATTTGCAGATATTAGTGCTATAATTTTGTTCAGCAAAATAATATTTTATATCAAAACCTATTAAAAAATTAAAATGTAGTCTTCTTTGTAATATGAGTGTTGCGTGGTGAAGTAAAATTGAACTTAGTTCATATTTTCAGATCAGGATTCTGTTCGCTTGCTAGCTGTTGAGGGCTGTGCTGCTCTCGGGAAGTTGTTGGACCCTCAAGATTGTGTTGGACACATTCTCCCCGTCATTGTCAACTTCTCCCAGGTACTTACTGAATTGTATTCATTTTATTAGCCATGATGTATGATATAATAGTAGATGTGCTGTGATATTATTGGTATAGTTTCATTAGATCTTATCTACTTGCTTCATTAGATATATGTTGGATTGTTTATTACTCATGCTTCAAGTATTATCTAGAACTAAAGTTTGAATAATCTGTTGGAACCCTTTTAATCTTTTATGCCTCATCTCTCCCGTTATTCAAATGCTTCATTGTAGGTTACTCTATTTTGGCTAAGCATCAATTATGATTTTTTGGCCTGCAATTCACAACATATCAATTGGTCATATTTTTATTGTTTTTCTGCAAGTGGATGTTGCTCTATTACTTTTGTTGATCTATTTTTTGCTGTATTAATTAGGATAAGTCATGGCGTGTCCGCTACATGGTTGCCAATCAATTGTATGAGCTATGTGAGGCTGTGGGACCTGAACCTACTAGGTATTGTTCAATATCTGGTTTCTATTTTTTCAATTTTGCATCTGATTAAACACTCTATTTTTAGTTCCTTTTAATGTTGATGCTTTATGTATATCTGACAAAGAAATATGTCTGCTTTTCTGGCACCTATGTTCCTGGGGTAGGGGGGGGGGGGGTTTGCCTTTTGTATATACCCACTATACCACTCTGGTGGCGGTCTAATCTGTTGAAATTCCCTCATTCAGCCTCAGCCAAAACATTCTGTATTTTTTTTCAGTGGAATATTCCATAAATATTACTCCCTTCGTTTCCTTAAAATAGGAACTTTGGAAACGGCACAGGTTTTAATGCAAAATTGGTAAAGAGATAAGATGAGAAAAATGGGTAAAGTTAGAGATAAGATGAGAAAAAGTAGTGGAATTAGTGTTAGTGGATCGTGGGGTCTATTTCCTAAAATGGAGAGTTTCTATTTTTAGAAAACAGACCAAAAAGGAAAGAATTTCATTTTTAGGAAACGGTGGGAGTATAACTTGCAGCTATCACACATAGATGACCTTTTTTGAGTAGACATAGTTCAGTTAATGATTTATTTGCAGAAATACTAATTTGTAGCACTTTGGTGGTGTTGTAATTATCTCATCAACCTTACTGAACCTTTTATTTTTGCCACTTTTGAGGAGTATGGGGTACCAGCTTCCTAAATGA
Source organism: Salvia hispanica (assembly GCF_023119035.1). NCBI lineage: Eukaryota > Viridiplantae > Streptophyta > Magnoliopsida > Lamiales > Lamiaceae > Salvia > Salvia hispanica. Next base: position 29,833,599 of record NC_062966.1, on the reverse strand, counting down.
CCAGCTTCCTAAATGTAATGAGATCAGTACTAATGACAATGATCAATCTTTGTTGGCGTATAAGTGTAGACATTAGGTTTCTTGTGTGTTTTTTGGAATACAAATATGAACAACTGAACTCTATGATGTTTCAAGGACGGATTTGGTTCCTGCATATGTCCGAATACTTCGAGATAATGAAGCAGAAGTCCGAATTGCAGCTGCGGGAAAAGTGACTAAGTTTTGTCGAATTGTTAACCCCGATCTGGCTATCCAACATATTCTTCCCTGTGTAAAGGTAACTACCAATCTACCATGATGCAAAAATCAAGATTGATCTTTTTTCTATGTATATACGAACCTGTCTTTTGGAACCGTCTTACAAGAGGAGGATAATGCTTGCAGGAGTTGTCATCTGATTCTTCACAGCATGTAAGGTCTGCTTTGGCATCCGTCATTATGGGGATGGCTCCTGTTTTAGGGAAGGTAAAACATATATATCAAATTTAAGTTGATAGTGGTATCATATTTATGTTTACTCATGGATGCATAGCTGGGGCATGTTAAGATGCCCTCATCGTTGTGCTTTATAAGAATCACAGTTCCAAATAATGGTACATAGGGGAATCTATTCAATTGACGGTACCTATTTGTCCATTTTACTGATGTATAGTTTTCGCTGTCTTCGTCGTAAACTTCTATTTGTAAACTACCTCTGTTAGGGATATTTCCTAAAACATTTCTCTGTTGTTCATGACTTGCTTGATACTTGCATCTCCTCTCATTTTCCCGTGTCTGGTACACAAATATCAACTCTTTTATTGATGCTATCAGTTTGTTAGATACAGCAGAAGCCTTTCATGCGGAACTAGTAGCTTCTTGTTTCACATAGCAAAAATACTGAAGCTTGTTAGCATTGTGGCTCGAATCAGTTGTAAATGTGTGTGGATGGATCTGGAATGAGTTCTCTGAAATATACTGTATTGCTAATGGTTATGTATTGTAATTATTGGTAATATACATAGTAGGCTCACTTGTCACTAGATATTTTAATAGACATTGTGTTGTTAATGTCATAATGCAGGATGCAACAATTGATCAACTTCTTCCCATATTTCTTTCACTTTTGAAAGATGAGTTTCCTGATGTTCGCCTTAATATCATCAGCAAGCTAGATCAAGTCAATCAGGTGTGTGGTGCTCGACTCATTGTTGTATTGTGAGGTTACTGTGTCAAATTAATCGTTTTTTTCGGCACTTGCAGGTTATTGGAATTGATTTACTCTCGCAATCTCTATTACCAGCTATTGTTGAGCTGGCAGAGGATAGGCACTGGAGAGTTCGGCTCGCCATCATAGAATATATACCTTTATTGGCTAGTCAACTGGGTGTAGGATTTTTTGATGAAAAGCTAGGTGCCCTATGCATGCAGTGGCTACAGGACAAGGTTGAAGTTTCTTGAGAAAAAGTTTAAATGTTATGTTGTCTTACTATATATTGATTGCTACTCTCATTTTAGATTCCATATATTTGAGAACATGTGAAAAGGTATATAATGCATATGTATTTGAGCTTTGGAGTTTTAACTTGACTCTGATGAGGCATCCAAAGAACACCCATCTCTTGGCATTTCTCTATTTTTCCCAGAAGTATGATTAGCAACTGTTCTTTTGCAGCCAATTGCAAAATGAAGATTCCTTCTTTCCCATATTCCATATTTATTCGTTTTTTCATGCATAAGCACACCCTTTTCTGCTCTTCCATTCCCTTTTTTCCGGGTGAGTTGGGTTTCTTTAGATATTATTAGTCCATTCATAACCTTTGGCGTTTGTTCAGGTGTACTCCATTAGAGATGCTGCAGCTAATAATCTGAAACGTCTGGCAGAAGAATTTGGTCCAGAGTGGGCAATGCAGCATATCATTCCTCAGGTTGTGGAAAACTTTTTTAAAATGCTACTAGTTTGGTTATGTTCCAACCTTTCATACGAACTTCTCTGCTCTGGCTATTTATTTTCCTATGAGGATTTTGGATTATAAGTGTTGGCTAATGTGTTGCAGAAGTCTTAGAAAATCACATGATATATTATCGTCTGCTTTTGCACTGACCTGAAGTAGGGGGAAATAAAGAGTTTGAATATTTGAGAAAACAGGGTGAAAAAAGTCATACAATATTGGCTTTTATTGTGCCTTATTATCCTACCCTCTTATCATAATCATGTTTCTTACACTAATAAATGAAAAGGCTGTTGCTAACCTCAGGATTCTTAAACTAAGGGGTTACTTGTGTCTTGTGCTGGTATACGACAATATCCAAAAGCTTTATGTTTGGTTGCAGCATATGCACCTTTTAATGTTGCGAGTTACATGCTATCTTACGAATTTAGATATATGGCTTTGTATTGCCTCTTTGCTCTACAAACTATATCAAAGATGTGACAAGAGTAACTTAGTTATCTTTAATACTTATTGCTTGTCTCCAGCAGTTGACTTTTATGTTAGGAACTGTTCTTACTTCTTACGTCTTACCTTTTGACTTTGTTCTTAATTATCTGGAGATTAGAAAAGGTTTTACATTGTTGGAATATAGTGCAACTCTTGTCCTGCAGGTTACTACTTGAATTTTGCTTGGTAAGCTTGTAACCTAAATATATGTTCCTCCAGGATTCCTACATTACCTCAATTCCCTTCCCCACATATATGATATATATCCATGATTTTATCTGATAGCGGTTCCTTGTTTGATTTTACAATACCTCATTGTCTATGTATGCCATCGATCAGATTGGCTGATGAGCTGAATTCATTTTCATTCAGGTTCTGGATATGGTAAACAATCCCCATTATTTGTACCGGATGACTGTTCTTCGTTCAATTGCCTTGCTTGCTCCCGTTATGGGTTCTGAGATCACATGTTCTCACTTGCTGCCTGTTATGGTCACCGCATCAAAGGACAGGTAATTGTCTATCCACCCCATCCATGGAGGTGTAATAGCACACATTCGGGTTCTGATGACTAACATGCTCGATTCTAATATTATCCAGAGTACCCAACATTAAGTTTAACGTTGCAAAGGTGCTGCAGTCAATGATCCCCATCGTTGATCATTCTGTGAGTTGCCTCAACCTTCACTGCCTAGTGCCTTCTTTAGCTTACCTTACTCTCTTTCCTCCCTCCAGCTGAGTTTTTTTTCATACTATTTAGGTGGTGGAGAAATCGATACGCCCCAGCTTAGTAGAGCTTGCTGAGGACCCTGATGTAGATGTCCGTTTTTTTGCCAATCAAGCACTTCAGTCAATTGATCATGTGATGATGAGCTAAACGAGTGTGTGATATGCAATGCCACTGCATGAAGGTATGCAATTCAATTTTAGTTGCTGTCTTGGATAATAGAAAGGAACATGTTTTGTGTTTCATTCCTCTGTATCTTAAATTTTTGTTTGCCCCTCTACTCTCACATAATCTGTCATCTTACTAATTTTTAACAACATTGTATCTTCAACTCTATGTCTACAATTTATGCATACCAAAATTTATGCAATGTTCTTTCTTGACGGTTTTATCAGTCTTGTGTTTTCTTATTCTTCAAATTTTAAAGTTGTAAGCAAGTGCTGGATGTTGAAATTTGGCGAAATTATATGCGGTGGCTATCTATTTGTCCTTATTTCATTATTGATTTCAACATTAAATATCGTTATTTTAGTAAAGAAATTAAGACAAATGAAATTAAGATTGGATTACATTTAGAGACATTTAAAAAAGGAGAAAAGATTAATTAACAAATATTGTATATACAAAATGCCCTTGAATTTTAAATCGGTTTTTTATTTAAACCGGTTTTCTTATCAACTAATTATTTATTTACTATATTATCCTTTTTTTATATTTGTAAAGTCAAATTACTCTCAAATTAGTAGTATATGGTATCATAAATGCAATGCAAATGATATCATAAAATTTCAATTAAACAACCCAAAACCGTTCCATAATTAGCAAGTATCATATGATTAAAAAATATAAGATTACTTAGAACTTTTAAATTTATTATTATTATTTCATTAATGATAGATTAAAAAGTTAATTACATATGTCGATATTGGTTTTTATAACTTAGAATTTGAAGAATGATTTGTTAATAAAAAGTAATTGGATATATTATCATTCCGTTGAATGATCTCCTTTGGAAATTAAGTATATGTACGTACAGTCATTTTTATAACTTAGAATAATTGTAAGAATTATTTAGTAATAAAAAATAATGGATATGAATGACTACTAAATTCCATTGGATGATAACATTTAAAAAAAGTATATGCTCATATACTCGTTTTTATAATTTAGAATTTTAAAGATGAATTATAGTAATAAAATACTTGAATGCAAATGAATATTATTATTTTGGATTTCGTGGAATGATAACACTAAGAAATTAATTATATACTCCCTCCGTTCGCGAATAAGAGTCCCGGTTCACTTTTTACCATAAATGGTAATAGGATCCCACCTTCAACTAACTCATACCACTCATATTTCTTTTAAAACTAATATATACAAGTGAGACCTCTATTCCACTAACACCCACTTTTCTTAACATTTCTTAAAACTCGTGCTGCCAAGGAATGAGACTCCTAATGGCGGACGGAGGGAGTATGCATGTAATCATTTCTATGACTTGGAATTATGATAATTATTTAGTAATTAAAATAATTGGATGTAAATGACAATTATTATTCGTTGGGATAATAACACTAAGAAATTAAGTATACACACATGCAGACATTTCTATAACTTAGAATTTTAAAGATGAATTAATAAATAATTGGATGTGAATGTATATGATTATTTCATATTTTGTTGGATGATAACACTGAGAAATAAATTATATATGCTTGTAGTCGTTTTTATAACTAGGAAGTATAATAATTATTTATTAATAAAAAATTAATTGGATGTGAAGGAATATTATTATTTCATTGGATGATAACATTAAGAAATTAAGTATATACAAATGCAATCGTTTATACTTCAAATTTTAAAGATGAATTGATAATTAAATAATTGGATGCAAATGGATATGATTATTTCGTATTTCGTTGGAGGACAACACTAAGAAACTAATTATATATGCATGTGTTCGTTTTGTAACTTGGAATTATAATAATTATTTAGTGATAAAAAATTAATTGGATGTAACTTTACTGGATGATAACATTAAGAAATTAAGTATATACACATTTAGTCATTTTTATAACTTAGAATTTTAAAGATGAATTGATAGTTAAATAATTGGATGCAAATGGATATGTTATTTCGTATTTCATTGGATGAAAACACTAAAAAATTATATATGCATGTAGAAATTTTAGTAATTATTTAGTAATAAAAAATAATTGGATATAAATAACTGTTATTATTCCATTGGACGATAACATTAACAAATTAAGTATTTACACTTGCAATCACTTTATAATCCTAAATATGATTTAATAATAAAATAATTGGATGCAAATGACTATGATTATTTCGTATTTCGTTCGATGATAACACAAAGAAATTAATTAATTATAGATACATATAGTCATTTTTATTGGTTATTTGGTTATATATAAACATAGTATTCTTTATTAATTATATAGTCAAATATTAGTATAAAATGTTGTATAGTCAAATATTGTGATATCAAGTGTGTTAAAATATTGTGAAATCAAATATGGTACAATATTATGAAATCAAATACATTTATCCATTCTTATTCAGCATTCGAAAACTATGCAATCAAAAGTCACTATTTTTTCAATTTTGCGTCTTAAAGAAAAGTCTTTTGATTTAATAAATACCACTTTTTTCAATTTCATGCACAAATAATGACCTCAATTATGATGAACAACCAATAATATAATAAATAAGAAAAATATAGACATTATCTAAAAAAAAAGAAGAAAATATACAACCATATGAATCTGAATCTCCCTTCACGTGCTCTATCCTTTTCTCATAGTTTTGTTGCAACTGCTCATTGATATACTACACGATTCAAACTATAATTTTGTTTGCAAGAGAATTTAAATTTTGAGAAAGTGAAATGGTGAATGAAGAAGAAATTACATGCACATTGATTATGAGATGTTGTCAATCATTCCTAAATGTGTAAATGTTGATTATAGAAAGCTTATTTTTTTCCTAAATGATCATTGAAGGGTAATCGTGTAATACATTAAATTAGTTAATCACCATAAGAATGAAGAATGAAGGTCGTCGATAAAGTAGTTGTTTGGCGTTTGCTATGAAAGAGAGAAGTTTAATTACAATTTGAATTAAATTTTAGTATAATGTAAATGATAATAACTTCTTAAAGTATTCAACTAAAAACAAATGAGTATATAAATGCATGGGGGGCCGGCCACGCTGTGCACTGTGCGGTGGTCCAACTCAACACCGCCTCATAAATTATGATTTAATTCAACTTTTCGCATAGCTTTCCAATTTCCATAAAAAGTTTGGCTTGTGTTGGAAACATCTCCATTTGGGTTAGGCTTTTCTTGTCAGATATGTTTCTTGTTACAGCAACTTAGTTACCTAACTCTGGGTTGGATGAGACTTTCACATTATCAGATTCTTCTTTCGATTAAATAAAGATTTCATATCATAAATAAATTTATTGATCGTATAGGGGTTAACTAATCGGATTATGTACTAGAATTTGATTATGTACAAGAAAAAGAAGTTATCTAATGTAGAATGTGTTCTCATCTTTCCAATCAAACGGCTAGTAAATCTGTTATTATTATGTGGTGGGGGAAAAGAAATGAATGGTATATAGGGTTTGATCTATTTACTTCTCTCTGCATCTTTCTAGGGTTTACTACAAGCTCTTAATTCAAGATTAATCTTAGTATTACATTTTAATTAAACTGATTAATTTATATAGGCATTTGTCTAGTATCCAAGATTCCAAAGCGGATATTCAGATGCAACTTATGTAATAATTAAGTTCTATCTTTGACAAAATCATTTACCTTAATGAAAATATTCAAGAGCTAAAAGGAAGAAAATTTCTCTTAAACCACATTAAGAAATACTAGTAGTAGATTATTTCATACTCTCTCTGTCCTTCAAAAATAATTTTTTTAAAAAAATACGAATTTTAGTACAAAATTGATAAAGTAAGAGATAGAAAGAAAAATATGTTAGTGGAAAATCAGCCCGGTCTCATTAGGGAGAAAGAAATTTCCTAAAATAGAATGTTTTTATTTTTAGGAGATGAACCAAAAAGGAAATAGTTTCTATTTATAAGGGATGGATGGAGTATAAGCAACTAGCGCGATAATGAAAATATTAATAAGATTTGAATTCGTGAATAATAACTGATAATTAGAACATGTAAATAAAGGGATATTGGCGGTGCCTAATATCACGAAACTTTCTAAAAAAAATTTCTCACAAACTTTAAACTTGACATATAATATTACGAACTTGAATAATTATGTAGCTTTTCCTATCATCGACAAAATGTCATTTAATTTGTTATTAAATCACATAAGATATAGTTATCACTGAAAAATGTTAGTGATGTGATTACAAAGAAAGCAGATGTGGTTACCCATCTTATTTTAATATAGTTGAATATTGTCACTGATAGAAATAAGTTAAAAAAAAAAAATTTGAATATTAGACGCCAATACCGTTTAAAGGGAAAATAGCGTTAGAACATAAAATTAAACTCACAAATCATATAGCCCAGAATCATTAAACACCACGCAATAATCATTTAATAACAACTTAAGTTTTTCTTTTAGTTTTTTAGTTAATAGTTTAATGAGTCCAATCAATTTTATATCAATCAGAAGATGCCACTCGATTGGCCCTTTTCTTATTCGTCATAGTCAAACTTGGACAGTCAATATGAAGCAGAACCACCCAATCTTCCTAAACCTCAGGACAGAGATATTAATTCTATTTATTAGGCCTGCAAATTTAGTCCGCAGGTTTCGGATATATCCGATCCGGATCCAATATCCGACGGATTTTGGGGACTCGAAACCCGAAATTATAGGTTCGGGTACGGGTTTGAGAGAGAGAGAGAGAGAGAGAGAGAGAGAGAGAGAGAGAGGTTTTTTATGTCATTATAATAAGGATGACATTAAATGATCTTAATATGACCTCAAACCCAAATTTTATAATATGACCTAAAATTTCTTTATAATGACCCACCATGTTTTTCTTTAATTATTGACCATTAGATTGAAAAATCTCATGGTCAGGATTTGGTCTGGATTTTGTATTGAGATGCATTTTTGTATTGATTATTTTCCGGGAGATGATCAAAATAAGAATGCATTTAAATCCATAAATGCAGCCCAAATCTTGGCCCTAGAATTAGATGATCTAATGGTCAATAATTAACCCAAAACACGGAAGGTCATAATTAAGTAGTTTTAGGTCATATTATAAGATTTGGGTTTATGTCATGTTAAGATCATTTTAGGTCATGCTTTGTTAGCATGACCTAAAAATAAACTAACTATGACCTAAAAATGCCCTACGTATGACCGAGTTCTGCGTTTCTGTATTTAAATCTGGTCTTTATAGATCAAAACCCTATATATGTATATATTATAGGTTTGTGTTAAAATGACAACCCCTCTTAAAGTGACACCGTGACACCACTTATACATCAATATTATAAACGCTACACAACAATATTACAAACACTACACAACAATCTATAGATTGTTGTATAGTGTGTCAAATATTGCTGGACAAGAAAAATTGTTGTATAAAGAGCAACAAATTGCTGGCCGAGTTTTTCAGATTTTTTTTTCTTTTTTTGCCACGTGGCAGCTTATTATTCGTCCACGTGTACAAATGATTGGCTAGGAATGGTGGTATGGTGTTATTTTAAGGGGTGGTGGCACCCTAACATGCCCCTATATATTATATAGGGTTGCGTTAGTGTGCTAACTACTTTACAGTAATAACTAATAACTTTCAATTTTGTGTATTAAAAATATCAACACAAAGACATAATTATATCAATACAACATGTAAAATTTAAATATCAACACAGAGACATAAGTTTATCAGTACAAGAAGATTGATAAATTTATGTCTCTGTGTTGATATTTTTAACATACAAAGTTGATATCAGTTATTAGTTATTACTGTAACTTAGTTAGTATTTGTTAACACACCTATATATATATATATATATATATAGCTATATATATATATATAGTCATAGGGGGAGTGATCAATTGCTAACTAATTAGTAATCTCAAACTAAGACTAAATCTTAGCCATTAGATTAGAAGATCTAGTGTTTGAAATAATCCCACATGAATTATATTTTTAATTAAGAAAATTAATAAATAAGATTAGAGGGTGTTAATGTCAATTCTCTCTCATTAAAATCATCCTAAAACTTTAAATTTACGTAACTCTTTCGATTTAGATTATTTTTTCGCAAAAAATATATCAAATTAAAGATAATTTTATAAGGATTCCAACGAGATCTCAATTGCATATGTTCCGACGACGTTCGAATGATGAAATTTGATATTTTTATTTTAGTTTTCGTAAATGTTGATAACCAGATTTTTATCAACAAATACATCAAAAAATCTCAATAAACCATGTAAAAATCTCAATAAATATGTGTTGATATTTTCTTGTACTAGTGTTGATATTGTTATGTCATATTATTGATATTTGTAATACACTATGTTGATATAACAAAACATTCACGAAAATGATCATATGATAACATAATGACGATATTACCCTTTTGTTGATATTTTGTCTATTATTTATTGAGATTCGTAAGATTTAATCTCATCCACTCATTTTAAAATCTAAGGGTGGAGATTTGGTCTTGATTTTGGATTAGGGTGCTATAAGCATTAGAATAAGACCCATAGTCATAGAATCATAATCTAGAGAAAGCTAAAAACATTAAAATTGAAGTTTAGACTTTTAATAATAGTCAATAAATAGTATTATTGTGTTATTTTTAATAATTTCTATTCTTATCACAACATAATTTATATAAAAGAATAAATATGAAATACTAATTTTGGATTTATGGGTACCCGATTAGTTAGGTTTGGGTACCCGCACCGGATATTAGGGTACCCGAATTCACATACGGGTTCGATACTGGGTATGATATTCTTGAGATTTCGGGTTCAGGTACCCACGGGTACCCGAATTTACATGCCTATTATTTATGATAAAGGTTTCGTAAAATACATTAAAATAAAGAAAGATACACTTTTTAGCATAATAAAATCGACTTAGTAACAGTGTCAAATCAACTACTCCATATTAAACCCCATATATTGGATGTTTTAGCCCATTAGTGACGTTTGGCAGTTGAATTTTACATATGACATTCCAATTCATACTATAATTTTAATAACATGGAGAAATGATGCCATTTATGATTACATATTCTGTAATAAACATTGATTAATTATCGTTGTTTGATCACATATAATAGAATACCTCAAATTCCCACTTAATTACACATTTATAAGAGTGAAAAAAATGGCACTAAACGAGTATATTTTTATCTAATTTTTGTTTTTAAGAGAGGCAAAGATTTAGGTCTATCAGTAATTCAGTAGTCAAGTTGGGAGTTGAGAGTGTGTTGGTAAATAGAAGAAAGGTGGCTGGTGCCGAAATCGTGTGATTCCAACAACCAAATTAAATACACCAATACATTCTGCTATAAATATAATACCATTCCTTTGTCTTCACTATCTTAACAAACTCAACCCTAATTCCTCCCTTCTCTCTCTCTCTCTCTCTCACACACACACACACACACACACTTTTGAAACTATGAAAGAGAAAAACCCTCAATGCAACCTGCAGCATTGCTTAACAAAGAAGAAGAAGAAGAAACGAGTGTATACTGAGGTACATATAATATCAAGTTTTCTATTTTGAAAGAATGAAGTATATATATTTTTGCATTGATAAGTCTAATGGAAATGTTATTATTATTTTTTTGGGTAGAGATGTATGTAACAGAAGTTGGTGGAACACTCATTTGAGCAAGATAAGTTGGGCAGCTAACATGAAGAGGGAACGAGGATTTTGAGTAGTTGTGTGACCTCGACCTCGGACCTTCATCATGTTAATTAACTCATTTCCTATGTACATAAATACGTATAACTACAATACATTATATTCTCTATATGTAACTTAATACTATCATTAGTGTTTATGTACACTGATTTTAGATCCTCGGTGGTTTCAAGAAAAAGGTTGGAAAGGACTATGGTGGCCTTTTAATTGAGTCGGAGATGGGGCTTTATATGAGTGTTGATCCTTACAAAATGAAAGAATATTTATTATCATTACGAGGTTATAACTTATATGCATGGATTGATCGTGTGTATTCAAAAAACAATGTTTATTTACATTTTTGTAAAAACATACAATCATATTCTGTGCTTCATCGCATGAAATTCACATCGAATAAATTAGCTTAAAGATCAAACAAAAGAACCGAGGGAGCATAGTTAACTTTTTTTTAATAAATAAGCAAAAATTAAAAAGCTAGTGGACTCAAACTAGTAACATTCGGTATAATTAAATTCTGGAACTCACATTTAAGCATTAAAGGTAATTCCAAGATCTCGGAAGCCACCATATTTTAGAAATATCAAAAATTGAAATTTTATTGCCATACAAACTGAGGACCAATCGAAATATAAATTAAAAAATGTTCGATAATTCGAAGATTTGGGATTAAAGAAAAATACGGTAAGACTACGCATAAACGAAGAACTGAAAGAGCTTTTTCACATAAAACTATTTTTTTTTCATCTTTGTTGTATTGCAGAAAACAAAATGATGACATTATGTGTACTGTCGATTTCATTGTAAGAATGGGAAAAGGTTGTGGAAGAAAATAGGAAAGCGAAATAACGTAAAAATGGCACACTTACGGTACAACTCTGTATCTGAATTAAGAGATGCAACCTTTCTATTGGGATGCGATGGGATGGTCCATGCCATTGTAATTGGATGCTGGATCCAAATTTCAAAATAGAGTGGGACACTAAATTTTGTACCTATTTTCATATTCACTTAATTACTTGTGGGACTTCATACATACAGTAAAAGTTAAAAATCAATAATTTAGCATATATATCTTCAACAAAAACTCTGCCATTGTGGATTGGCCTAATTTTGGGTTACATAGGGTCATAGAGATAAGGCAATACATTAGGATTGCAAATTAAGTACTCCAGATGCTATGAGTCGAGCGTATTGTATTTGTTATATTACAAGCTATTTGTAGATATAACCTTCAAACTCAAGAGGTATGGAGGAGTGACATAAGACTCGTTCATCCTTAACTAAATGATTAGGGGATCGACCCCTGCTATTAAGGTATTGAGCAGCCTTACTCTTAGTCTAATAACAAAAAAAGAAAAAAAATCAATGTAAACCTTCAAGTAGTAGTTTAGGTTTCTGTTCTGGGTATAAAATAGTTAAGAGATTGCAAGTCCATGAAAAAAGAAAAGTGCAAAAAAGAATTATCGCTATAGTAGTATGAAATGGAGTATAGAAAAAATTATTTTCTCTAACAATGGATATATGATGCTAGGGTTGCGAGTGATCCTAGACAGATCGAGTCAAGCTTAGTATTATCAAACTCAAGCTCAAGCTTAGTCTTATAAAATCTAGATACAGTGAAAATTATTGAACTGTCAACTGAGATAACCAACTAACAAATGTGTAACAAACATTAACTTTGAGGAAACGACTTTAAGTACATTCACTGAGATTACTGAACCATTCAAACTAACTCTAACAAAAAAAAAAAAATCAAAGTTAGTTGGTAAAATGAATTGAAAATTATTTTCATAATCACATACAATTTCCTCATAAGTCCATGTGTGTTTCATTTACAACTTTAAAATTTCAAGTGTCTTATTGGGCCGGATTCCATCTCGCTAGTCCTATTTACCAAATAGATTATTAATGGCGGCCTTTTTAAGTTTCACTACTAATTTATTATGAATATAAGACATAAATTATATCATGTCAAACTTAGACTTTTGAGAAAGTTAGTATAAAATATTTACATAATGTATTGAATACAATATACTCCTACGTACTACTTAAAAATAGTAGTATATACTGAACTATCGAATTCAAATCGTTTAATCTACAAAATTGTTGAATCATGTTTGTTACACATTGATAGAACTAATTAAATGAATAAAATAAACCATTGACAAATATTTGATTGGAGCTCACTATTGCAGCCTCTAATAAAATTTTCAGACAAGTAGGAGCATTCAACTTTACAATCACAGGTCATCAACTTTAATTTGGACGATAACCAATGATCTTTTTAAAACATTTTCTTGGATATTAATTGCTACCATACTCTATTGATAAGTATATTAATCACCATTGCTTTCATCATGGAGTAACGAAAACGAATTTATTTTTATCTGTGTTGATTTAAAACTTTTCTATTTGATTACCTCTCTTTGATAAAATATATTAGTGATTATGTCCCTGTGCAATGTTTACATATATTTGTAATGTGACTGAGACGTGCTGCTCAATTGTTATTTGTTTTCTTTGTTGACTTGGTTTATGCATTATTATATTTTTATTAATTAAATTATTAGTTTACATAGCACGACTATACCAGCAACAATAGGCATTAATAAAAATGTGCCACGGAATGATGAGAATCCATAAATTGAGTTTGGCCAAATATTTAATGAATGAATATGCCACCCATAATTATGTTAGGATTATTTCCTCCTACTAAAAATTCGTCTTGATTTTCTTCCAACGCCCACTTCTTTTGCACCCATCAAAATCACTTTAACCAAGATATTTTTTTAAATAATATTGACCACCCATATTGTATTTTTTTAAATATTTTTGACTAATCATTCATAAGGCTAAGGTTGATGATGGATATATTAGAAAAATCGATGAATATAGACAAAAATGATTGATGGACGGAAAATTAACATTTTGCCATTTTCTGTTCATGAGGAAATTTTGCGAGTTCCAACCCTACACAAAACTCTACCCTCAATTATCACCTCTCCTTTTTCATTGCCTCGTTTCATATTAAGATGTTAGTACATATTAAACCTTACAATGTCTTTAATAAGAATATAATTAAACTATACAATTGTTTGGTGAGACGTTTACTTTGTATAATAATAGAGATTAAAAAAATATAATATTGATTACTTGAATATTAAAATGATTAAGTGAACAATGTATTAACTTGGAATTAGTTTTGTCAATGCATCATCCACTCAAAGATTGCATAAAAGTGAATAATGTAATACATAAAATGATCAAAGTGAACAATGTTTATACACATGAAATCTACAATTATGATCATTAAAACTGTATAAGTTTGCATATTTAAGGGAGAAAAGTATATTGATAATGCTAATACAATGTAAAAAAATGCTAATACAAGAGTATTAAGTATTACTACATGAAAAAAATACAGTACAGTACTTAATTCGATATACCCTATATTTTGAGTAAATTGCATTTTAGACCCCCTATAAATCCTATAACATCTTCACCAGAAAAGAGTGCCTCGACCTCTCCGGAAATCTAGGCACCGCTCCTTCAATTTGTCGACGCGGCCTTCTCAGTAGGAATAGGGCGAGAAATGGATCTCTCTGTTCTTCAAGTAAAGCACTGCGCTATTTCATTTCATATAGTGTGTATTTTTTTGTTTGATTTTTGTGTTTTTTGATGGCTGATTTGCTTGTTTTGTGAATTAAACAGGGGTTCACGAAGTCGCTCGCGATGACGGTGCTGTCAGAAATCGGTGACAAAACCTTTTTCGCAGCTGCTGTAAGATTGATTCATGTGTTAACGCCAATTTTGAATCGGTGCTTATTGTTGATCAATTGTGTATGCTTGATTGCTGTTGTTTGTTGTGTTGTTAGTTTGATAGGAGTATCTTTGTTCAGTTGAGTTTGTTGGAAATGCTCTGAGCTTCTGACTTAGCAGTCTCTCTCTCCACCACCCAAAAAAGGAAAAAGCAAACAAAACAGAGATATGATTTATCTAAAATAAGAGTATTGTTTGATAATTGCAGTGATTTCGGATGATTTTGGTGGCGGTTGGTGTTATGTGTGTATTGGCAACTTCGATCTGTGCCATTCTGAATTTGTTATATAGGAAAATTCTCGTTTTCTATCGACTGAATTAGTTCTATGTAGGACCTTCTTTGTGTTTTCAAATTTGTTCTGCCAAAGTTTTGGATCCTGACAGATTCCTATTGGTTTTCTAGTTAGTTTGTTTTTGTGGTAGTTGATTGAAAAGTTATTATACATTCCTGCCGCATTCTTCTCTGTGTGTGTGCTGTTTGTACTTTGTGAAGTATGTATGCTCATGTTCTCTCTTTATGAAAATTTTGATTACTTTGCTTGGCCAGATAAACTCGATCACTGAATATAGTTTGGATTGATTTTGTAAATGGTTACTTTTTTATGGAATTTCAAGTATTACTCTTTATGTCGACTTTTAGTTTGGGAGGGGGTGTTCTAGATAGTGTGTCTAGGATTTTTCA
This sequence comes from Salvia hispanica, assembly GCF_023119035.1. Taxonomy (NCBI): domain Eukaryota; kingdom Viridiplantae; phylum Streptophyta; class Magnoliopsida; order Lamiales; family Lamiaceae; genus Salvia; species Salvia hispanica. Next base: position 29,818,031 of record NC_062966.1, on the reverse strand, counting down.
AATACTGTAGTAAATCATATCAGAGTGGGAGAAGATGTGCATTCATGCCACACCATTGTTCTCAAAGAGTTGAATTTTTGTGCTCGATGAACTTTATTGATGCATGTAATCGTTTCCAGTAATGACTGAACAGAATTATATAAAGGCTTCAGCCAATTGTTTTTTGTTTTTTAAATGTCTTAACAGCTATGAGTGTTGTTCTCGATCCCTGTTGAGCACCATGTAATAAAAACTATATTTGCTGTTTACACCAAGTAGGACATGCAAAAGGTATTTTCTATAACCAAGAAGACTGAAACTTGAGGAGATCAGGTCAAAATCGGTTGCGGATCTTGACGTCTTTCTTTTTATCTAAATCCCTTGGCTGGTTTGGAAGTCTAGTTTTTAATTTAGGGCGGCATTTGCATTCCATTTCCATGTACAACATTTGTATTTCTTGGATCTTCATAGTATGATAGCATTGTAACTGTAGTATTGGGATGGAAGATGTTATGTCTCCCATATCACCTTCACCTAGCAAAAGACAAGTAGAATCAGTTATACTACTACATTATTTTGTTTCAGTATTTTAGTAAGATATCCTTGGCTTTGCTTGGGAATAATGATGAAATCTAATGTTAGCATTTCATCAGATCTTGGCAATGCGTCACCCTAGAAGACTTGTATTGTCAGGCTGCCTTGGAGCACTGATTGTAAGATATATTTCTCTCTGAGTTATTCCTCTTATATTTTGTTCATACACCATGTTCTTTTAAAATAAATGTTTTTTAATATTTAGGTTATGACTATTTTATCAGTTGTTGTTGGTTGGGCTACTCCAAATCTGGTAAGTAGTTTCAACTATGGATACTGCTTCTATTTGAGATACAATCAATTTTGGTATCAGACTTTGAAATACTGATAATGGTCCTTGTTCAGTTTATACTATGTTAAGAAATATGTAAAAAGCAGAAAATTAGCTTCTGGTACTCGCTGAGCTCTATTATACATATTCATATATATAAGTCATACCACTTTGCTATAATGCTTGCTGTAGTGCCAAAAAAATAAATGTTTCCTCTGTATATTCGGCAATGATGATTGATTTTTTAAGTATGTAACACAATATGACTTGTTGCTAAGCAAAATTCCTTACAGATCTCACGTAAGTGGACTCATCACATCACAACATTGTTGTTTCTCGGGTTTGGCCTGTGGTCTCTGTGGGAAGCATTTAAGGACGGGTAATGCAATGCGGTCCTTCTTTACTTGCTCTGTTTCTTGTAGAAATATATTTCACTTCAGATCCTTATTAATTAAGATTCTCAAATTGCCCTTTCTTATTCAGGGAAGCTGAAGAATTTGCTGAAGTTGAAAAAGAATTGGTTGGTTCTTCATGTTTTACAACTTGACTTACTGTGACTCAGTTAACTTATTTCGCTTTAATGATTTCTAGAATACTGATCTAAAAAGTAACAGTGGAGCAACCAAAGGGAATAACAAGGTGAGATTTTTCACTGCTATACTTTCTAGCCTACCTTGGTTTATGTTCAATTGTAAAGCGCTACCTATTATTTTTAGATGGAGTACATCTCTTCAGTCGTGTTTGAGTGAAGTAAATATTGTTATTTAAGGGTTCATATTCTTTTTATGGTTGTCTGGCATTACTGTACTACTGTTTATCGAAGTTGGTTGTGTTCAAATGATAGTTTTAACATTATTGTTGCCTGCCATTTCACAATTGACAATAACCCACTTGAATGGTTCCCCCCTCCCCCTATGCAATGGTGTTCTAGGATGCTGATGACCTGAAAAAGCAATACCGGCCCTTTCTCACTCAATTCTTTTCACCCATCTTGCTTAAGGTTCGAAGAAACACTCTCAATCAATATTCTTTAGGAACCTCTACTTATTTTTCTGAAAAACTCATTGTTCCCTTTCTCCTGCAGGCCTTTTCAATTACTTTCTTTGGAGAATTCGGTGACAAGAGTCAAGTAAATTTTTTGGAAACACTTAATTGCTATCCGCTGTTCAAGTGTCCTTCATTCTCCTTAAACAATATTCTCAATCTTTTACAGATCGCCACAGTAGGATTGGCTGCAGACGAGAATCCTTTGGGTGTTGTTCTTGGTGGAATCCTGTAAGTCTTTCAGGACCAAATATGATATCTGAATTCCCCGATACCGTGTAATGAAATTGTGTTCGACTGGTTTTCCTTGTATTAGTGGACAAGCTTTGTGCACTACGGCTGCAGTCCTGGGAGGAAAAAGTCTAGCAACTCAAATATCTGAAAAAATAGTAAGTTTCTGTATGTATAATTCCTCTCGTAATGAAACATCTAACCCACGGTTGATACAGGTCACACTCTCTGGGGGAGCTCTTTTCATTGTTTTTGGGATTCAGTCTCTTCTTTCAACGGTGGATTCGTAAAGGCTCCAAAATTACCTAAAGGCAAGCCCAAAGTGCTAGAAGTTTTCAAAATTATTACTCATATAGCAGACATAATCGTACGTTGTGCTAAAATATTGTTGCTACTGTCTTTCCTATGCAGAAGATGAAGGTAACTCATTCTGGCTAAAGACACATTTAGGCATTATATGTGGTGTTATTGTTCAACAGTTTAGGAGATGAAATGCTAGTCTTTATAGCAGTGCTACCAAATTATTCTAAGATCTAACTGATCAGAAGAGAAGTTGGAAATCATTCAAAAGTTGGAGATTGTTCTATTTTTCTCCATTTTATGAATTTTGCCTATTATCTTTCAGTGTCACCAGGATCTGCATTAGTATGACCCGATAAACATTTGATTTAGTTTCGCTGCAGTGTATCATTTTCATACATATTGAGAAAAGGAGCTTATCAGATGTGTGAATTTCGTGACTTTTCTGAGTTGGGATATTTTATTTGGTTTCTTACTTTCTTTAAGCTCTTTACTGTCTCTTATAATGTTTGATAAGTTTTTGAACTTTTATTTTTTTTCTCCGCCAAAGAGTTTGTGCGTCAGTGTGTGTGTTGCATAGCTCTTAATTTCGGAGAACCATCATTACCAGTTTCGACTAATAATGGATATTGAGTTATTGGAGAGTTAGGTAATAGAATGAGTGTTTTGTGTGTGAGAAAAGGAAGTACTCCACTTTTGTGGGTTTGAGGGAGCCATGGCATGTTAGTGCTAGTCAGTCACAGTTCCACTCTCTTTAAACCTCTCTAGTGTTGCACTAACGTGTATTATTTAGGGAATGAATGTTATGTCTATGATAGGACTTGCGACCTGAAAACTGTATGATTTTGAATGGAGTATGATAAATTTCATGTTACTTTTTGCTCCTTTTACTTTTGTTAGTATGGTAAATTTCATGTTACTTTTTGCTCCTTTTACTTTTGTTTACCAAATGGAGTATCTGTTTTTCGTAATTCCACTTTTATCTTTTATCCATGTATTTTCTATCTCTTCTTCCATTGCTTTCTTTTTGGAGTACGTTTTACTCCTACTTTTTTCCTAGCTTTATTTGTTTTCTTTTGTAAAACAACACAAGAACGAATGAAGGTTAAAGAGTCAAAAGGAGAGAGACAACAATGCCGGATTTAAAGTAAAAAATTGAAAAGTAACGTTACAACTATTGGAATGAAGACAACAAAATGAAAGAATTAAGAGCAGATTTGGTCACATCTCCTCCACAATTAGAGTCTAATTAAGAAAGGAACAGATCAGGATTTCAATAGATTGATTTCATTTTATTTGCATTTCAACACATCTCAAATAGAAGAGAATTGATTAATACAAACAAAAAAGCTGAGACCCTCGATTTTGTGGTTGGTCTCCCTCATGACTTGCTCTATGATGAATTAATTAAATATAGTTTCCAAGAAAAATAATTCTTTGGGGTACAAGTCATGGTTGGTCTCATCCCATCAAATCAAATTTAAAAAAAAAAAAAAACATAGTCCCACTTCAAACAAAAAAGGATCCTTGAGACGTCATCTCTCTGATCTAAATGACAAAAAACTTGCATAGTTACAATCCAAGTGTCTCTCTCTAGGAGTTGTTATATCTAAGTCATCAAGAATAATACTACTATCATCTATTTTTCGTGAGTGGATCAATAATATCATCTTTAATGCATATCAACTGTAGCATTTTAATTATCGAAAATATAAAAGAAATCACAGTTCCAACTTAAATAAACACTGATTCATTTGATAATGATTTAGTAAAATGTTCAATTTATTTAGAAATTACGAAGTTTTTACTACGCCTCTTGTGAAAGTAGTCTGCAGCTACATTACCCATTATTGGATCCAATCATCATAAAAATAGATTCGGCATAACAAGATCATTAATTTATTATTTTTAAAATAAAAAAAATTATCCTTCTATAATAAATCACATGTGCTGTATATAAGTATAATGTAAACTTGACACGTTTTTAATTCCTTGATAACGAACAAAAAGTCTTCTACTCTTTTACTCTTTTCTTTTTGGGTGTTTTTTAGCTCAATTTATACGGAAGTTGGGTTAAGAAAATGACCATTTACCAAATAAGAATTGAAGTGTGATTTATATTAGTATATCATAATATCCTGGTTAATGGGTAATGAGTGCAAATGTGTGTAATGCAGTGATGCTAGTTGGTGTGGGAAATTATTGTTGAATTGGATGATGATGACATCCGATCATGTCTCGTGTTTTATTTCGATTGTGGTCTTGTTGATTCAAAATAAAAAGTAGAACGACATAAATAAATTAGTACAAACTACAAATGCCCTCCTTATAGTACTTTACTTGCAAGGATAAATTCATAGAGAGGATTGTGCTAGTAATATCTCAACCTTTGCAATACATAATAACCACATTTTTAATTTATGAGTAAAATTCATAAGTTGAGGAATCAACTACAATATTTCGCAGACCGCCTACGGTTGATGCCACCATGATGAACACTCCAAAAAATATACATGCCTAAAATCCACAAGATTTAATTAGTTTTAGTACTTGTACAATAGTAGTAAGCAAATCAAATATAGAAATTAAAAGATTTTTATTTAATACTAGTAATTTGTTATACCCAATTGATAATCCAGGAGATGCTGAATCTCGGAGGTTTCATAATTTTCAGCCATATCACGCTAGGTAGCTGCAGATAATACTCAAGCAAAGTTAAATATAGAACCATCATCAACGTGTATCAACAAAATAAAATCACGAGATCAAAACAACTCACGAAATAGGAAGTTGGAGCAAAACCAAATCCACCAAAGAAACCAAGCAGATCCCCAAAAAAAGGGAATGTCACGCCAATAAATAGTGTTAAAGCTGCATGAATTACTTACTAGCTATGAACTCGGATGATCTCGAAAAAGTGTTTAGATAAGAATTAAAGAAAAATCCTGATAAAAATGACTCACCGACATAACCAGAACGAACAATAAGCCTGAGCAAGAGCCCACGCGAGATGCTTAATCTCTTCATCGTAGTTCTCTCAATGATGTCGAAAACTGGCATTGCATAAACCTACAACACCAAATAAGTACTCCTATATATTTACCTCCAATATGGAGTAGTACTTAAATCATAAGTACCATAGCAAGACATAATATAGTACCTGGTAGCTTCCAATGACATGAATAACAACCATAAGATTAGCAGTAGCAATGAGCCATGCAGGCCTATTCAGAGCAACTAGAACATTGTCAGGAACATCCTGTCCAAACGCCCAATAGCCAATTAGGGCTACCGGAAAGTAACATATTCCATTAATGAAATAGGCCAACACGGCCCCTTTCCACATCGGCACCCTCGACGGCAACTCTGGCGTAGATGGAATAGTTGCCTGAATCTCCAGCGCCACCGCATGCCCAGCGTACGCGAATGTAACCTGCCCCAAAGCATTGAACACCCGAAACATAGAATCCACCCCGCTCGTATTCTTGTACCCATAGCTCACATCCGGGGCCCGCCCTTTGGTCAGGCTCCCCACCCACGCTATACTTGAGTAGCTGCATAGGTACCATGCGTTACATCAATTTAATAATATTACAGACCAAACAGCAGAACTCATTCCAAAATGTTACAGTAATTACCAAATTGACATGATGGCGGCTGCGAGTGAGACGCCGGAGACAGAGTTGAAGTCAGGGAGCTGAGAGAGGAAGAAATGGAGGCCTCCAAAGATGCAAATCCAGTAAGATTGTCTAATTGGGGTGCAGTTGGTGCATACAATCTCCATGAAATTCTTGAGGCATTTGCCACCTGTGACCATGTACACAATGTCGCACCCGACTTGGACGATCAGCTGCTGGGGGAGCACTATCCACGGCCCCAGCCTCGGCCCGAACGCGTGCCTCCCCAGGTCATAGTACCGGTCGAATCGCACCCCAGGGACGCACTCGTGGAGCTGCGTCATCTGCCACATGGTGTGCAGTGTCACGCACCACGATAGCGCCATCACAAAGGTTCCGGGTCCCCTGTTGCAAGCAAAATATATATTAGGGCTACCCCAACTCCATTAGTCTGAGACGTTTTAGGGAGTTTCCCAAAAACAAAATTGTGAGAATTTTGCCTAGAGCGAACATTATCAGTACTAATATGGAGTTCAGATGTGCATCGACAGAATCAAATAAGCCAAAGGAACATAGTAAAACAATAAAACAATGTCAAGTTTTTGTGAGAAGTAAATAAAGTGTAGTGTACCATCCTAAGTAGGCCATGGCGTACGGAAGGCTGAGAACGCCGGCGCCGACCATGGCCGTGACGGTGTGGAAAGTGGAGTACCACCATTTTGCCTTACGGCGGGTGCCCTCTTCCGCCCATTTATCATCTGATGGAATTTCCTGTAAAGTAAAAAATCAAACTAATTAGCCATTGAAAATTTTCTCAGACAAATAAAACAGAGGAACATCATTGAAAAAGAATTACTTTAGGTTGTGGGGGAGAAGAAGAAGAACCCATTTTTGCAATGAAATTAAGCAGTGAGTGAAGTGCCAATCATCATGTATTTGTAGCGATTCATCACTTATATTATTATGGCTAAAAGTTGACACATAACCTACTTTTTGTGGTTGATGAAAAGATGAAGTTTTTTCTTTGTGGTTATAATAATGAAAAGATAGAAAAAGGGGTAGATACCAACGCATTTAACATTTTGCTATATTACTTTTTGCCAACTTATATTTGAGTAAAGGCAATTTCATCTTTATTTGGCCTCAAAACCGTATAACATACATTAACTAACTTTTCTTTGAATGTTAATCATCACTTTGGGATTATAATGTATAGATAACTTGATTATGCTAATAAAAGTATTGTACGTAATGATTAGTTTAGCACCGAGAGTGGTACAAAATTGACCAAAGATACAGGCTATCACTAATTTTATTATACTAGTTTCAGATGCATAATATTCTTATTTCTATTAAAAGGAATAATATTACTACTTACTAAATCCTTTTTAAGGACAATTTACTATATCCTTGTTGATTAAAATGAGTAAAGATGTTGTATGTATATCAAAATTAGACACTGCTGGTGAAAACTGAAAACAAATCTTACTATTAGAGATGAATTTTTAAGTTTACACGCATCAAGATATTTTCAATTTAAGCATACATTGATACATATATATGGAACAAAGGGAGAGGGAGTACTTCATTTCATTTAAATTTCAATCGAGCTAGAGATAATATGATGCATCACACTTGCAGAGCATGAATCTGAAGATTCTGAACACACTCTGCAACATGCCAACATCCAATGTCATCTCTACACTATAATTTCCATCTCAAGTGCATTCGATATGCAAAATATTGAACATACTAATTTAAAACAAAGTACTACTACTACTATATGATTATTCGACCAACTCAACTTTTAAATCATTTATTTTGGAACGTATACTACCTTATCCCCATTAAGGCCTCGTTTGGTATATAGTTAGTATAACTTATATAGTAGTAAAATTTTTTGTTAAATTATTTAGTTTTAGATGGCTAAATTATCATTAGTCACAATATTTGGTATATTAATTCAAGTATACAAATAATTTAATTTCTTGTTTGATACTACTGTACCTACGTATTTCATCTATGTTTAAATTGTCATTAGGCAATATTAGGGGTGGCAAAGTGTGCGTGTCGGGTCGTTATCGTATCGACACGATAACGACACGAACACGATAACAACAAACACGAACACGTCCCGTTAAGAAAATCTCAAACACGAACACGAACTGCTACCCTCAGACACGAACACGACACGAACTCATTAACGACACGAACCACTTCGGATCAACACGACACGATAACAACACGTATCGGAAAGTGATTAAATATTTAAATGATTTAAATGAGATATGACCGTATGAGACTATGAGAGAGTCAATTTAATAGGTATTGAAAAATGAAAATAATAGTAAGAATTAATAATATTAAAATATTATTTGTTAACGGATAACACGAACCCGACACGAAATTTTCATGTCCTTAACGGTTCGACCCGATAAGGACACGAACCCAATATGCTCTGACCCAAATCCATTAACTTCGTACTGGTTCGTGTCATGTTATCGTGTCGTGTCAAAAATTGACAGCTCTAGGCAATATCATCCCCATAAAAAAGTGATCGGGACTCCTAATGGCAGACAGAGGGAGTATATATATTTAAAATGTTTATTATTTATAATATTATAATATTATATATTTTCAAATTCTTAAATCATTGATAAATAACATTGTGTTTTTATTAAATAAATACTCGAAAATGAATAATGGCTTATTTTTCCTTACGAGTTTTGAGTTTCAACAAATACAATGCATCATTAATACTCCCTCCGTCCCGGCTAAGATGACACATTCCTTAGCCGGCACGGGATTTTAGGAGTAATTGGTTAATGTGTTTAATTGGAGAGAAAAAAGGTGGGTGGAAGTATTAAAATAGAGAGAGAAAGAAAGATGAATATTTTAATAGGGGTAGAAAAAAGTGGTTGAGTGTATTAATTGGAGAGAGAAAGTCTCCAAAAAAGGAAATGTGTCATCTTAGTTAGGACAAACTAAAAAGGTAAAAAGTGTCATCTTAAATGGGACGGATAGAGTATTTATTACTACTCCCTCCGTCCCGGCTAAGATGACACATTCCTTGGTTGACACGAGATTTTATGAGTTATTGGTTAATGTGTTTAATTGGAGAGAGAAAAGGTGGGTGTAAGTATTAAAATAGAAATAGAAAGAAAGATGAATGTTTTAATAGGAGTGAGAAAAAATGGTTGGGTGTATTAATTGGAGAGAAAGTTTCCAAAAAAGGAAATGTGTCAACTTAGTTGGGACAAACTAAAAAGGAAAACGTGTTATGTTAAGTGGGACGGAGGTAGTATTTGATTTAAATTTAGTTAGTATTATTCCTTTAGAAGTTATATGAATTATGAATGTCATGAACTATGTTTGATTGTGATGGAATATTATCATTTTGGACATTTTCTAGATAGATAAAATGTTATTTTTAATATTTTATATATCAAAGAGGTATGACTTGCGGTGTACAGGTATACCGCATCACGGTACGGTATATAATACGCTCAGATTTTACACTGTTATAAGACCCTTATTTGGTCTATTTTCAATGTCTAAATCGCAATTCATGTTCATATTTTGCATATTTTATCTATTTTGGTATTTTGACATGTTTTGTGAGAATTGTGCATATTTGAGCTAAAAAGATAGGAAAAATTCGAAGATGGAAGTCTGGAGCGTTCAAGCCGTCCAGCGGTCCGCTGCACCACGCGTAGCGACCGCTGGACCCTAGCGATCGCTACTCCTATAGCGGCCCGCTCCGTAGAAAGTCGTGCTACAAATCTGAAGACGCCGGGAGTGAGCAGCGACCGCTCGAGAAACTCTCGAAGCCACTGGACTAATTTACAACGACCGCTATATCACATGCGGTGACCGCTATCCAAATGGGCAGAAACTATGGACAACGCACAGCGACCGCTGGCCAAGGTGCAGCGGTCCGCTGCAAAAATACGGCGCACGAGTTGGCCTATTTTCTCTTCAGATATTACCAAAATTAGCCACCTTTTTCCTTCTACCAATAGATTCGAACCATTCCCTATAAATACCCTCTCAAACCTCTTCATTCAACACACATTTTTTGCCTCATAAGCATAAATTGAGAGAGTTATTCGCTGTGCAAGGGGTTGGAGACGAATTCAAGTGAAGATCAAGGTTGCGAGAATTCTACCTTTGGGTTTTATTGTTTTAGTTCTTATGTTTACTTTGTTTTCCCTTCATTCTATGTCTTTAGATTATTCTATCATGTGTAACTAAATTCATAGGATTCTAGAGATGTGTTAGTAACGACTTTGGTTATACAATTCCTTTTTCTATTTAATATTCGTTTTGTTGTTACTTCGTTTCTTCCTTAAGTTGTTCCATAATACTTCATGTTTGACTGACACATTCGATGAAGATTTAATATAACTTGCTACATAAACGTGAGAGGAGGTTGGCGAGTTGATCCACTTAATAGACACTACAATTAACTTCCCTTAAAACGGCACTGTTAATTGAGAGTGAGGACTTTTCAAGGATCTTATGAGCTTTTAGGAGTTACGAATCTGGGATTGACAACCCTAGTGTTAGTAATCTACGCTTGTACCACATGAACATAACTAGTGTGACTCGTTCTATCGAAGTATAAACTGTGCTAGGGTATTGTAGTTGGAACTTGTATAACCATAACTGTGAACGCACATCCCTGGAATTCTCTTATCTCTTACTCCCTCCGTCCTATGTTACTTGCACTATTTAATTTCGGCTCGTCACAAACTACTTACACTATTTCTAGTTTAAGTTAGAATTAATGTATTCAATTAATATGGTAGATTAAGTTAAGAGCTTCTTTATTAAGTGATGTCTCATCACACTTAAAATTCTATTTTAATTATACTAAAAAATCCATCACAAATTTACGGCCTAAAATGAAAAGTGCGAGTAACATGGGACGGTGGGAGTATATTTTATCTCTAGTTTTTGTTGCAATTAGTTGTTTACCGCTTTCAGTATTCTTGTTTTCAAAAAGTTTTTAAAACCCTCTGTTTCTCCAAATAGTAAAAGAAGCTTAGTAGAAGGTAGCCAAACGGTGATATTATTCCCCGTGTTCGACAATCCAGTACTGACCTTTAGCTATACTAGATCTACCCTGTATACTTGCATGTATTTTTAGTGCTAATAAAAATTGATTTATATTCTTTTGTTGCAATTAGCTGTTTACCGCTTTCAGTATTCTTGTTTTCAAAAAGTTTTCAAAACCCTCTGTTTTTCCAAATAGTAAAAGAAGCTTAGTAGAAGCTAGTCAATCAGTGATATTATTCCCCGTGTTCAACAATCCAGTACTGACCTTTAGATATACTAGATCTACCCTGTATACTTGCATTTATTTTTAGTGCTAATAAAAAGTGATTTATATTCTTATATCTCAGGTGATTATATTCTACATAACTTATATACTGTTTTTCATGGTAAATAGTTGTAGTTGTTGTTATTTGCCATTTAATGATGTAATTAATGTTTTTTACTAGGATGGCTCAACATTTAAAGTGAAGCATCAATTTCAGCCATATTTATATGTTTTGATTAAGTTAATTTTAACTCTCTCTTAGTTTACTTCACTGTACTTTTCTATCACATTCTTTTAGTTTACTTCACTGTATTTTTCTATCACATTACTTAGTCTGCTATTGTTTGTTATAGGATGATAATGAAGCAGCTTTTGTGGTATCTGTATGGCTTTGTTTGGACGATATATTGATGATACTGAATATGTCGAGAATAGGACTGGGTAAATATACCGAAAAATGGTATATCGATCGTATCGTATTGAAAAAATATATCGAATTTTCAGTACGATTCAATACCGTATCGTAAGTTTTCGATACGATAACGATATGGATTTTCTTATAACGCAGTATACCGTTTTATATTAAATATACGTTATATATTCGATTCAAAACTTTCGATACAGTAATGATATGAAATTCTTCAGTTTCGATATTTTCGATTCGATAATGATACAAAATTTTCGGTACAATATACCGGATCGACCCAGCCCTAGTCGAGAAACAAGACTTTGTTGCTGTATCTCCTTAGATGTTTATAATGAAATTGCATTTTTCTATACAGAGTAATGGTCATGCATGTGAGCACAAGGGTTATTTGAAGATCTCTTTTGATTTTGTTATAAAATTGAAGCTAGTAAGGAGAGCTCTTGCTCGTGTCATTAGACGATGCAAAGAAATTTCCAGTACACCGCAGATTGTGATGTAATATTTCTCTACTATTGATGAAGTAATATCATAGAGATAAATTTCTGTATCTAAAGATTTGTTGGTTGAGCTAGGATCAAAGGATTCATGATTTTGTAGACTGTATCTTTGATCTTTGTGAATCAGATGAACCGTATCATGTTCGTTTTGCAATTGATAAAGATAAATTGTCATATTTATTTATGTACATATATCTACACTTCTACATTTGACTTTCCAATTTATGAACGTAGTTTGTCTAGTCTGTTCTTAATTTCTCCTGCACAATGCAGATATTCGGTGTGGACAATGGTATAATATAAGTGTGTCGATTTTGGTGGAAAGGAAAGTAGATCAAATGAAAAATCCAGATTTCATGTCTGTGCATTTCATATAAATAGCACTAAACTGCGCTTAAAGGATCCAGATGCTGGTTGGCATTCAATTATGATGATTTCATACATCATTGATGGCCACGGGTACCTCCTCATTAATAAAGAGATATATATGTATAATCTTATACTACAATTTTATCTCTTTCCCCTTTCACCTTGGTGCTAATGTTACTTAATGGAATCATTCTATCATATTTGCTAACATGTTGCTTGTTGTTTATTCCATACTCTAGTTTTGTGTTTGTTACTTATAATTTTGTTTATATTGTAAATGATAGATAAAGTCTTGAGCTCTGATAAATAAGAGGTATTATTGTGTTATTATGTTTTTTGCGGTATGTTGTAAAAGATTTGGAGGATTTTGAATGGACTCCCAAATCATAGTTTAAATGTTGCTTCAAAGTAAAAAATATGCTAAAGATGAGGTACTATTGGGTTATTATCTTTTTTTTTTAAACATTTCAGATATTTATATATAAATATATATATATGGGGAGTGTTAGGGTGCCACCACCTCTTAAAATAACATCATACCACCATTCTTATCCAATTATTTGTACACGTGGACGAATAATAATCTGCCACGTGGCAAAAAAAAAACCTAAAAAAGATGGCCAACAATATGTTATACACTATACAACAATTTTTCTCGGTTAGCAATATCCAACACGCTATACAACAATCTATAGATTGTTGTGTAGCGTTTATAATATTGATGTACATGTGGTGTCACGGTGTCACTTTAAGAGGTGTTGTCATTTTAACACACCCATATATATATATATATATATATATATAAGGGAGTGCTCAAATCCATAACCCAATTTATGTCAAATGTCCAATTAAATCTCACCCATTCAATTTCTTAATCTGACGGTGGATTTGACTGCCATTTGTATTTTATTTAATAATTATAATAAGCATAAAATGGTAAGGATGGTATTGATATATTTTGGCAGTTTTTAAGTATCCATGATTCACGTTTCTTATTTTTAGCAAGATTGATTTGCCTTAACTGAAACAAAATCAAAATCACGGAAGGCTCTTTCTCTGGAGATTTTTTTCCGTAAACATAAACACAACCACGCATAGCAAGAAGTTCTGCTCCGTTGTTCACCATCTCAAGAGTATTTCGCGGTTGTCAACGATGGAGGAATGTAAAAAATGTTTATGCGTATGATTTTTGTAGTGCATTCCGTTCTATAAATTATTGCAACTTTGTAAATTACAATCTGTTGCAATTTTTCTAACCACTAAGGAGGCAGCCACTCTTGCCCTTCGGCCTTCGCCCTAGTCCGTACCTGTTCATGGAGATAAAGCCGCAATTTTTGAACAGGGATTCTCATCCGGTCAAAGCAAGTATTTCAATTATGTGAATTAGTATCTACATTTTGTTTATAGACGAAAAAAATGGTGTTTAGCAGTGATGATTAGATTACTAATCCCAGCTCTATGAGACCTTTGTTTTGTGTGAAGGTCAGGGACAATACTTTTTTCTCACGTCTCATCTGAGCCACTCCATTTTTAATTTTAATTTGTTGCAATTTTTCTAGTGAATATACGTTGTTCAAATTGTTTTGTGATTAATGTCTTTTTTTATTTGCACAACAATATTTTAGTATCATGAAGGCAATGTAATCGCGTCATGTTTGTTGGAGTTGGACTGAAATATAGGAATATGTACATAATGTAACTTGGTATATATCTATAATGTATTTCATGTTTTTGGGTGATGTAACTTGGTAATATCTATAATGTATTTCGTGTTTTTGGTATATATCTTGTTGTCTTACCGAGGGTATTTATGAATCCAACGTTTGTCAATATCAGTATTTGACATTGTGTAATAGCTAACATATTATTCAACCCACTTAGTAACGATTTACATTATCATTACTCTAGATTTACATTAGTCAATTTTTCGATTTACATTGTTTAGCACATGCAATTCAATACTGTCCAATTTCGTTGTTTGTTTTGTTTTTATGTATAAGTATCGTTTGTTGAGCACATTTAATCATCAGCACCATCAACTACTCTTTCCCTCTTAGACCTTGTACATAAGATAAAACAAGGACGATTACAAATCAACTACGGAATATTGTATTTCACACATGTATTAAAATATAATTCTACTAAAAGCACATAATGTTGCAGCATCAATTGAATAATGTATGTACACACCAACATGAGCCCCATCCCGTTTACATTATTGCTTTTATTAGCTTACACTACTGTGTTCAGCCTGTTGTATGTTACTAATTAGGGGTAACAATGTAACGTATAGCACAAACACTTGGCAAACAGAGCTCATACCCATGGCTACAATGTTAACAATTATGCAATACATTATTATCGTTTGCCTATTGGATAATGTAACAGGAAGTAGTTAATAATGAAACAAAGGGCATGCAAATAATAGCAAGAAACAACTTATTTCAGGGCGCATACTAAATTACATATTAAGTTACATTGTTGATAAATCTAGAATACATTATTTCATTATACATGCGGATAATGTTACTGGAACTCTTCAATAATGTAAACAAATATGATGATGTATCATGTTTATAGCTACAGGTTATCATCTGTGGGTTTCGCAATCGACTTGAAGGGTCGCCCTCTTTTGACCACGTTCTTCGCATTTTCCATTGGAGAGTCCTGAATGACCACAACATTACAACCGGGTTTAGTAGAATTCAAAAAAATCCTAAACAAACAAACAAACAAACAAACAAACAAACAAACAAGCAACATACCCAAAGTTAAACTGAATAATGTAATCAATGTTCAAAGACGAAACGTGTGCTGATACACACTGTAAATAGAAGCTTCAGCAACAGAATTCATAACTTACACTACAGTTGTACAATTCATCTCAATAATGTAAACAAAAAATTCAACCTTTAGTCTTGAACAGTTTCAAAGCAAAAACGAATACGGTTGTAAATTACCTCAAAATTCAACAGTGTTCTAGAACAACCATTTAATTAAAGAACCAAGTCTATAAATTACCTCAAAACAGTCGAACAATGGTCGCTTCAATTGTACCACTGCCGTGCTCAGTGGAAACGAAATTGTTGTGTTTAAACCACCGAATCTGAATACAAAAACGCCTGCGGTTGAATGTGCTGAATAGAAAATATTGGCGTTGTAGTGATGAAGAAACGACTAGGGTTGAATGTGTAGAGAAATTTAGGGAATTAGGTTTTGTGTAGAATGGGCTGAATTGGAGTGAAAAATCGAGGGTGAGAGGATGTGGGAGGTTGGTTGAAATTAATTAGAGCTTATTTCAGAACTTCCATTTAAAAAACCGATTGCTATTGTTGATGTTCCAAATATACCCCTATAATGTAAATCAGACTTCGTAATAATGTAACACGGAGAATGATATATACTATTAATCTAATCCATCCATCAAGTTAATCCTAAGGCTATAATTATATTTGAACTTAACACTAAAGGATCATTTGGACCATAGTGAACTTATATATATATATATATAAGGTTTTCATCTACCAAAAGAAGTCCCTAAGTATAGAAATACAGATCATATATGGACCGTCAGATTTGGAGATTAATGGCCATGATCTGGAATGACTCCTCGTTTTGGTTGGGTCATAATAAGACGAATTTGTGTCATGTGAGGGGTAAAATAGGAATAAAAAAATTAGGAACTGTCAATTGCCGTTATAGTGGGCAGATTTTATGGGATTTATTAATATTGACAGCAAAATACATTTTCATTTCCTACGCTGGATATTAGGTGAGAGAGAGAAAAAAGTTTATCATTTCTTCAAAGCAAACAACACAAAATCGTTCACCCCTAAACCAAAAAACCCTAATAATTTATTTCACACGCTTCAGCGAAATAGGCGATATCTCTCAACAGCGACGATGACCACTCGCTCTGCCGGAGCAGGGATCGTGGAAGGTAAAGGTTAATAAAAATTTCTAATAACTTCTATTTTTAATTTTTGGGTCAAAATTGATTCACGATTTCTGGCATTTTTATTTGCTATCCACAAGTTTATGAAAGGATGAAGGTGAACATGAAAGAAGCATAAAACCAACCTCCGAAAAATGGTATTTGGCCGCCTAGATTTGGGTCATTTTGGTGTCGATTGTTTGGATTTTTAAATTTTTCCCTAATTTTCTAACCTTGGTTGTGTTTCGAATAGCCACTCAATCTGGTTGGCGAACTTTGAAGAACAATTCAGAGGGAATCATTGATGGCAAAGGCGAGGCCTAAACAAATGCTCCCATAATTGATGGATCCAATGCTTTAAAAGGTAATAGATTTACAGAAAAACTAAGAATGTCTCTCATAATTTCATTTCATATACAAGAAACGTATTAGGTCATATATGTACCAGTTTTGTGTCATGTTTACAAACTGTTATTATTTCTATAAGTTGCATTCAATTTGGAATCAGCTAAAATAAATGTAATGGTCACTGATTAGCATTAGAATAGTTTTATGGGTTATGTAGTAGAAATATATGAATTAGGTCATGTTTGTATCACTTTTATATCGTAAGTGACTGCAGCGTTTATTTTCTCAGATGGAAGTCAACATGGGTGAGAGAAGGCCATTGGAATTGTGGACTATCGACTAGATATAAGGGTGTGCTTCAGTATTTAAGAGCTAAAAACTGTTGTGTTGAAGTTGGCTGAAAATAATCACAGCTCTTTTTCCAATAAAACATCGACATCCAAACATTACGCAACGGACAACAAGAAGATGACCATCGACATTGAAAAGATGATAGCAAGCTATAGAGCTTCTGTAATGGCCATGTCAAAAATTTTGAATTTAAAGTATGTTTCATTAATTATGTGCGTATTTAACGTATGGATTTTCAAACATTTTATTTCATCAATGGGTGATACTTTAAAATGACATTGGATTTTATTGTTTCTTCAAATTAGATTTTAATATGAATTCATTTTGAGCAAAAAAGATAAAAATAAAATCATTAATTTGTTGTGGAATTTTTGTACAGTAATTAAGCAACTTGTGAGAAAAATTTGATTATGTAAATTAGCAGTTCATGTCATAATATATGCATGTAAGAGTCATTATGAGCATAACAGCCAAAAAATAATACCTGAGTCATAATACATGAATATTTGGGTCATAGCATCGTATGGTTAAATTGTGTCATAATAAACCAACATTTGGGTCATTATATAACACTAAGGAGTACCAGAATGCGTCATACAAATCTGATCGAAATGTTCATATCAAACAAACTGAAGTAAAATACACGATTATTCTCATGTTATTGACATATTAAAAAAAACTCAATATTTATACGGCCGAAGAATACACAAACAATAACCCAAACATCAGCCATTCTTTGGGTCATACTAAACGAATATTTGGGTCATGTCAACTTATGGATAAATTGGGTCATAATAATCCAATATTCGAGTCATTACATAAAAATATCGAGTACCAGGATGCCTCATACAAATATGAACGAACTGAGTAATTTCAAACAACCTCACAATGCAAATAAAATGGAGTCCAATAAAAAACTTAAACTGACGTTACTTCAAAAAAGAGAATACATGGTATCAAACTTCAAAATTTCTTCTAGACCGTCGCTTTTCTTTCTCTTTGAATTTGTCGCAATTCCTTCAATCGCGGTGACCCCACTCCTGACATTTCTTGCATTGACACATAGGCTTGCTCTTAAGCTTCAAAGCCTTCTCCACTCTTGAGGGGACTCTACTACCAGATCCCTTCGTGCTGGCGACTTCTGCTGGGTGAACATCTACTTCTTAGGGTGCCTCCGTCCCATAAAAGTCCTCTATTAGTTTCTTCTTTTGTGCTGTAGACATTACTACGCCATTGGCAAAAATCTGCTGCTTGCTTCACGAACTAACCACATAGATCATACATAGGAAAAATCAGAGCATATAATAAAACGTATCATACAAATGCCAAAAATGTGTCATACAAGTTAAATTACAGGAATTCAAAAAATAACAATGATAATGAGTCATACTAAACAAGTTATCATATCATAACAAATGAATTAAAATTGACAACATTTCCCAAAAAAATGAAATGCAAATATAACGTCAAGCGACATAGAACATTGGTGCGATTAAATACACAATCAAGTCATTGAAATATGTTGAAAACTGTAATACAAATATTTCACAACAGAACCTGTGTTTTCTACAACATCATCAGAGAATGGATTGATTGTCTCCCAGCGAAGAAGGATCTACTACGGTTCCCATTTATGGAGAAACGGTGCAATAAATCTATGCCACAAGAAAACAAAAATTAAAATTGATATCGTTAAACAGAATAAGAAAAAATTATGAAAATGAATTTACATATTAAACAATGAACACCGACTAAAGAAATTAATTACGATATAAAAAACTGATATGAATCTAAATTACTGATGAAACAAACGGCGACGGAGTGTAGAATAATATTAGCAACACATAAAACAATAATAATGGTAGATTTGTTGAAGAAGATGTAAAAACAACAGGAGATGAAGAAGATGAAAATTAACTCCCCAATCACGAAAGGAATTGTTAATGGAAAGAGAGACGTGCATCATTATAGGAATTGGAATAACAATCTAATGAACTAGAATGACACTATTAACCTTTTAGGATTATAAGTGAATAAAAAAAAGAAACTTGCGAAAATGTTTAAGCCATTAGATCTTCTCATCTCAAGATTAAAACACCTAATCCTATGGTCTAAATTCGGCCTTCATTTCTGGATTTAAAGTGATACTTATATATATATATATATATATATAGTTGTGATCAATGTCGAACCAATTTTAAAGACCGAACTAGAGACCAAATCTGGGTCATTAGATCTAGTTTTTTTATGAGATGTGCTGCTGTGAAAAATTTTTCGGCTTCATTACAAGCCCATTTTACTTTATTATATATGTTTATTACGTCATTCCGTACTTCAAATGCTTCTACACATACTTCATTCCAATAATTTATTACATTATTCCATGTGTTTATTAAACCATATTAGCGCCATGGCGTTGGTGATAGATATTTTAGAGAGAAAGAACGGCACGCGACGGTGAAACCACATTTACATACTGGAATGAAGTAAAAACCTACTAGAATGAAGTAAAAACCTACTAGAATGAAGCAATATATTCTGGAACGAAGTTAAATCTTCGTAACATGTTAGTATGACTTATTTACCTTCAGATGAATTAAAATAGGCTCGTGATGAGGACGAAAAGAATTTATAAATTTCTGTATCTTATCCATAAAAAACTAGATCTAAAAGCCCTAATTTGGTATGGTTCGATGGTTCGGTCTTTAAGAGTGGATTTGTAGATAATGGGACTCTATATATATATATATATAGGGGCATGTTAGGGTGCCACCACCCCTTAAAATAATACCATACCACCATTTCTAGCCAATCATTTGTACACGTGGACGAATAATAAGCTGCCACGTGGCAAAAAAAAATCTGGAAAAAGACGGGCAACAATGTGCTGGTCTTTATACAACAATTTTTCTTGAACAGCAATATCCGACACACTATACAACAATCTATAGATTGCTATGTAGTGTTTGTAATATTGCTATGTAGCGTTTATAATATTGTTGTATAAGCGGTGTCACGCTGTCATTTTAAGAGGGGTTGTCATTTTAACACAAACATATATATATATAGGGATGTATTCAAATCCTTTTCGTATCTTTTGTCCTTTTTTCCTTCTTAATCCTAACCCCACGATTTTGTCATCTAACTGTTAGATTAATGTCACGTGTCATTTAATAATGCACATTTTCATTCTAATAATGCACAGTGGCTAATAATGCAACATTATAGACTAATAATGCACATTTTCATTCTAATAATGCACAACGGCTAATAATGCAACATTATAGACTAATAATGCATTGATCACAACCATCCAATTCAAGGATCCAAGGGCTGAGATTAAGAAGGAAATAGGACACTTAAGGTACAAAGGAGCCTAACGCACCCCTATATATATATATATATATATATATATATTTTAAAATGACAACACTCTTAAAATGACACTGTGACACCACGCTACACTGCAATATTATATATGCTAGACTGCAATAGTATAGACGCTAGACAACAATCTACAGCAATCTATAGATTGCAGTCTAGCGTATTGGATATTGCAGACCGCTTCACCTTGCAGTCTAGAGTATTGGATATTGCAGTCTAGAGTATTGAATGTTGCAGTCCGCGTAAATTTACCCTTGTGAATTTTTTATGATTGCCACATGGCAGCTGATTATTCGTCCACGTGTACAAATGATTGGCTAGGAATGGTGGTATGATGTTATTTTAAGAGGGGTTGTCATTTTAACACATCCCTATATGTATATCATATCAATAAGTGAAATTTGTCAAAAATCAAAGCAAATCTCAGTCATTGGATCTTGTAATGTAACTGTTAGATTTGTGCCACGTGTCATGTAATAATGTAGATTGTGTAGTATAATAATGTAGTTCTGCTACTAATGTAACACGTATTAGTGTAATAATGTAGATTGTGTAGTCCAATAATGCAGCTCGGCTAATAATGTAACATTTTTTGTGTAATAAGGTAGCTCGGATATTATTATCACAACTATCCAATCTAAGGATCCAAGGGTTGAGATTTGCTTTGATTTTTTACAGAGTTTCACTTATTGACCATAGCGCGCCCCTATATATATGTATGTGATCAATTGCTAACTAATTAGAAATCTAAAATTAAGACCAATTCCTAACTATTAGACGAGGAGATCTAATGGTTGAAACGATTACAACTAAATTATATTATAAATTTAAATAATAATTAATTAAATTTAAAGGGTATTAATTCAGTTCATATACTCCCTCCGTCCCAAGATAAGTGACTTAGTTCTTTTGGGTACGGGATTTAAGAAATGGTATTTAAATAAGTTAAAGTGGAGAGAGTAAAGTATGAGAGAGGGAAAAGTAGAGGAGAGAAGAGAGAATAAAGTTGGTGGAGAATAAAGTAAGAGAGATGACTTTTTGCTAAAAATGGAAATAGGTCACTTATAGTGGGACATCTCAAAAAGGAATACAAGTCACTTATCCTGGGACGGATGGAGTATATAGTACTCCCTCCGTCCCACAAAAAATGACACACTTTCCTTTTTAGTTTGTCCCACAAAAGATGTCACATTTCCCTTTTTGGAAAAAGTTCTCTCTCACATGAATATAAAAATTATATTTTCTCTCTCCATTTAACACACAAAACAAAACCTCCTAAAATCCCGTGCCATTTTCAAAGTATGCCAACTTCTCTGGGACGGAGGGAGTAGTTAAAACTAACTACTTTCTCTCTCTTCAAAATCATCTCAAAACTTTAAATTTATGTAACTCTCTTGATTAAATTATTTTTTCACAAAAAATATATCAAATTAAAGATAATTTTATAACAATTCTAACGAGATCGCAATTGCATATGTTCCGACGACGTTCAGATGATGAAATTTGATTATTTTTATTTCAATGTCGTATATGTTCATAAGCAATTTTTTATCAATAAATGCATCAAAAATTTTCAATATAATGCATGTAAAATCTCAATAAAATTGTGTTGATATTTTCGTGTACTTGTGCTGAAATATTCATGTCATTGTGTTGATATTTTTAAGGGTTTTTGGCTTTTTAAACCAAAACCTTTCCCCGAATTCCGGTTTTTCCCATGAACTATGATATTTGTTTTTAAAACCACGAACTTTCATTTCGTTAGGATTTTCCCCTGGCGGGTCAACGACAAAACCCGGGTTGTCTACATGTCAATTTTAATCCTATTTGTCACTAAATTGATTACTTGGATACTATTTGGCACAATAATACATACACTCACAATTATTACATAACAAATGACAACTTTTGAATAAATAAAACACAACTTTAACATTTTGAATTATGCTATTCGGGTCGGAAATGTGTTATTCGGGTTGGGTGGGGAAAATCCTAACGAAATGAAAGTTCGAGGTTTTAAAAACAAATCTCATAGTTCATGAGAAAAACCGGAATTCGGGGAAAGGTTTTGGTTTAAAAAGCCAAAAATCCTATTTTAATACACTATGTTGATATAAAAAAAAACCACGAAAATTGTAATTTGATAACTAAATGACGATCTTACCCATTTGTTGAAATTCGTGAGGTTTAATCTCACCCATTCGTTTTAAAATATAAGGGTATAGATTTGGTCTTAATTTTGGAATCTACTATTTATCGAGTATTTATTGAAATTCTTGAGTTTTCCTCTTTGAGAATTTTATCTAATTCCTTCTTGAAGATTGCTTGTTTCTTTCCATAGATAGAATCAAGTAGAGGTATGCATCCATGATAGTGTAAATATTAAGGGTCCGTTTGATAAGAAAGGTGAGATATAAAAAATATGTGAATTAAGTTAAGGAGGCAGATAAAGTTTTTTCGTGATTGTTCGGTAGGCGAGAAATTATTTAAATTTGTGTATTAGATAATACATGAAATGACACAGTTACCTATCTTTTTGCAATGAGTAGTAGGACAAAGTAATTACCTCTATCAAATAATAGAAATTTGACCAAGTAACAACTCAGCCCCACTGAGAATCGAGAGTCACTTGAAGAGCAAATTTTTTGAAAATCAAATATGTTTAGATCAACCATGAACCATCAATGCCTTAGAGAATCAAAGAGAAAATTCATTTGAACCATTTGAAAATCAAAGAGAAAAATTGGTAAACAATAGAATCACCTCTGCTGTATTTTTCAGCAGCAATTAAAAGAAAGAAGAAAAATAATGTCAGAGAATCAAAGAGCCCCATCCCTGCATCCCGCATTGAACCATTTTAACACCCATTTTTCAGCAGCTCCTTCAATTGAACCATTTGAACAGAATTTGAAGAGACAAATCGGGCAAACACAAGAGTTATCTCTACCCAAATTTTTCCATCATCAAGAGAAAAGAAACAGAGAAATCCCCATCTTGATTTTAGAACCATAATCGACGAATCATAGAAACCACGGAAGAACCCCATCCCACATTCAACCAACATCGAAATGAATCGCACCCCACAGTCAACATGCCTCGAAGAATCAACCACGGTAGAATTAAACCCAGGTACTAGGCCATGAATCGGCGCCGGCTAACGATGTGCCGGTGGCCGTGTTCCGACTGCGCTGATGTGCTTGCCGGTGGTATGAACTTAATTTGACTGAAAGGGGGCGAATCATAGGAGGAGAGGACGAGGGAGGGGTAGGATCATTACATAACCTAACATATCTGTGGAATACATAATTGGGCAAAACCAATGTATTTTTGGTAGGTTGAGACAGGCCCTTGAGTTTTATCGGGCCTTGAGTTAAGTATTTATGTGTTATCAAACAAACAGAAAAATATAAATCTATATCTTGGCATTACATCCTTATCAAACACGCCCTAAAAAGTGGAGCCAAAATAGTGCAGTTTGGATTAGTATAAGTTGCACAAGGTTGTCTTTATCATTTTGGTTAAGGTCCTATAGTTTTAATCTTAGCTATTCATCATTTACTCATTCTTCATTTTCTAATTTCCTATTCAATTCAAATTTGGATCTAATGTTTGTGGCTAGATCCACCTTTATCTTTTTTGATTTTTTGTTTAACTTGGTTATCAACACTTATGGCGTAATCCTTGGGTAAACCACATAGATCTAGTTTTTGTTGCTAAATCCATCTTATCCTTTTGTGTTTAACATGATGATCAACACTTGTGGCATAATCCTTTTAGCTAGTAAAACAATTTATTTAGCAAAATAATTAGAAAATATTTAAGTGACTAATAATGCCGGACTAAGCCTAATCCGGTCAAAAAATCGCTCATTCAAAGTTGATCGTCAGAAATTGATGGAACCATAGAAAAATTACCGCATCGACAACGATTTTGTTTGTTATGGACATGATCTTGATAAAATGAATGTGTTGGACCTACTTATTATTTTGAGAATATATTTAGGACCAATTTACAACTGTTACTTAAAAAAATGAAATGAAAGTAGACCATCTTCATCCGTGACCCTCATCTAACCCAACCCCAATCAGCATTTTAATAAAATATTTATTTCTCATACATACACAACCCCCGACTTAATATAATTCTCACTTCCATCACTAACCCTAACACAACTTTCTTTTTACATACTTATAAATATTTTTAATAAATATATAAAATAAAATAAATTATTATATTTAAATGTATAAAATAGTGATTACTAATTAGCGATTCATATAAATAAAGTATATTATATTATTACATTAAAATAAATAAATAGAATTATACGGTGATACTATAAAATTAACAAGTCAACTAATATATAGATTAAAAGTTAAAAATAAAAAGAAAAGTAATTCAATAAAGAAAAATAAAATTAAGAGTTGCAAAATAAAAGATATTCCTTCCGTCCCTTAAAATTTGGTACCATTGATCCTGCACGGGTTTTAAGAAATATAATACTCCCTCCGTCCCATAAAAGTTGAGACAAAACTTTTGGGCACGGAGATTAAGAATTTATATTAAATAAATAGGAGAGATGAAAAAAGTAGGAAAGATAAGAGAGAGTAAAGTAAATGATGGAATAAAGTAAGAGTGATTAGATGTTTTGTCTTTAGTTAAAAAAGGAAATGACTCAACTTTGTTGGGACGGACTAAAAAGGAATACGACTCAACTTTTATGGGACGGGGGGAGTAAAAAGTGGGTTGAAAAAGTTAGAGACATGTGAGTCCTACTTTTATATATTAGTTATAAAATAAAATGTGAGTGAGAGTGAGTTAGTGAAATGTAGGGTCCACTACCAGAAATGGTAAAAGTGAAAGGTGATAAATTTTCAGGGACGGACGAAAAATGAAATAGGTGACAAATTTTCAGGGATGAAGGGAGTAGCATATTTAAAATGGCAACCAGTAATATGGCGCCACATGTCTGACCCCCTTCATTTCTCTGGATTTGGATCCCCTGTTGTGGTTGATAGCACAACAGGGGATGTTGTTACACGCATCCCATTATTATATTATTAAATTATATTATTAAAATATTAATTTATTTTATTATAAAATAAATAATTGTGTGGGTATGGTTTGGCACAGCTCTTGCTCTTGCTGTGCACAGCAGGGGATCCTTGCCCCATTTCTCTTGGGGGCGACTGACAAAATGCTACTCCATTAATTTTGATTTATTTTTATATAAAACATTATTTTTCTCACGTGTGACCCTCCCACGAGGGTTACCGCTGCTAATTGTCGTAGGTATACTCAATTTGTGAAGAAAGCTCTGAAACAAATCGACTACTAGGTGGAAATTAGAGTCCGGATTATCTAATTCTTTTCCTACACCATCTCCTGCTCCACCACTCACAAACATAAG
Organism: Salvia hispanica; assembly: GCF_023119035.1. Lineage (NCBI taxonomy): Eukaryota > Viridiplantae > Streptophyta > Magnoliopsida > Lamiales > Lamiaceae > Salvia > Salvia hispanica. The sequence continues at coordinate 29,791,952 of NC_062966.1, read as the reverse complement.
TAATAGACCCATTATCATATTTTATGTTTGTGAGGAGTGGAGCAGGAGATGGTGTAGGAAAAGAATTAGGTGATCCGGACCACGAAATTAGACCTTCCTTAATTTAAAACTTGAGTGAACTTCAAAAATGGTCTCTGGACTATGGGTTTATCTCGTAAATGGTCCCTGGACTTTAAAAATATCACCAGCAGTCCCTGGACTAAGGCTTAATATCAAAAACGGTCCTTTTGCACTGTTTCGAGACGAAAATGCCCTTTTCAGGCTTTGGGCAATTTGGACAATTCAATTTCGTCTACTATTCATGAAGTCAGCAACTCATTTAATTTTTGCAGGTTTTGTCATAATTGCATCTCCCTCTCTTCACACCTTCTCTCCTGCCTCTCTCCTCTATCTCTCTCTTCCCTTCTTCTTCCTCTGGCTTCCTCTGGTCTCTTCCCTTCCACAGTCGTCTACTGCTCGAACACCTCCACAGTCGTGCTCTCTCTCTCTACGTGTCAACACCCCATATGTGTATATATGACAATACATGCAAATCCGGGTGAGTCTGACAGTTTGAAAAAGTTCAAATTTTGAAATGCCCAATTCTGGGACGACATATGATATTACTTTAAAACCCGATATGATATTACTTTAAAACCGGATATGATATTAGTTTTGTACTGCATCTGATATTAGTTTTTGAAACACTAATGTACTACGTCTGATATTTGTTTGTTGTACTACATCTAATTTTAGTTTGTATGGCATCTGAAGTGCAATTTTGATATTATTTAGAGTTGATTTAGCTGTATAGAATACTAGTCATGTTATTATTTCAACAACTTTCATTTCGCCGTGGTTAATTAGCCAAATCTTCAAATCACAATTTTAAAACCAAAAACTTCATACTTAACAATACATAAATCTTGTTAATCAAATTACATCAATTTAATCACTTGAAATTTTTGGTTCTGATCACACACTACAAATTTTAATCCTCGCAAGTTACCCTGTATATTGTATTCAATTCAGAACCCATTTCATACCCATCGAACAAAACTCATTTCGGCCATTAAACTATTCAAATCACAACAACTAAAACTTCAAACATAGAAATGTTCATCCCCAAGATCACGATCTGCAAATTAAAAGTCAAACTATGCAAATTAAGTAACTTTTTCCCCAAAATCCAGCACTTCAAATTACAATTCTTCTTCGCAAAATGTTTCTTCACCAATATTTTTCCCCGCACATTGCAATGGAGTACTTGTTCAATTCTACTTCATCAAACTGACCATAATGGCTACAAATGAAACCACCAACGAAAACCCAGCAACTAACACAAGAATATAATCTTTCACTTTACTTCCACCTTCACACCGCTTTGGATATACTTCATAATGAACTTCGTCTTCTCCTCCAATTTCATCTTCTCCTCCAACTTCGTCTTCATGACCATTGTTTCCAACCAAGTAATTGCAGCCTTCAAAATCCACACGCTTCGGATGACACCACCGAAAATAATTGCAGCCTCCAACTGTGCCCTTTTTCTCGCATACGAAATACAACATTCCAAATGATGCCTTTCTTGCGTCGGCAACGATTTTGAGAGTCGCTCTGTGCCGGCACATACAATTTTCGTACTCATACCGGAGCCACTTACAACCATTCCCTCCTCCTCCTCCAACGGACAGCGAAGACATGAAGGCAAGCAAACTCGACGTTGCGGAGGGAAGCAGGACCAAGAAGAAGAAGAATCGCGTCTAGATTTTACGGAGTAAATGGTTCAAACAAGAAGAAGAAGAAGAAGGGAAGTGAGACAGGGGAGAGAGAATATTGTAAATATTAATAGAAGGTGTGAAGAGAGAGAGAGATGCAATTATGACAAAACCGCAAAATTAAATGAGTTGCTGACTTCATGAACAGTAGACGAAATTGAATTGTCCAAATTGCCCAAAGCCTGAAAAGGGCATTTTCGCCTCGAAACAGTGCAAAAGGACCGTTTTTGATATTAAGCCTTAGTCCAGGAACTGTTGGTGATATTTTTAAAATTCAGGGACCATTTACGAGATAAAGAACCATTTTTTAAGTTTACTCTTAAAACTTTGACTATTTGACTCTGTAGTCTATCCAATTCCAAATTTCCTTTGTTTCTGCAAACTGCGTATTCTATCCAAGGATAAACTACTTTGGCGGAAACTTTTCTTCTGCCTTCACTCACATATCGCAATCTCTCCAATTCACCTCACCGCCTCAGAGTTTATTGCAGTTTCTCTCCCCTCTACCTTGTGAGCGACTATAATTCATACATATATAGTCTATTTCCCAAAATAAGCATCTTTTTGTTTAATGTTATAAAAATCGGAGTTTGGGATCACGCGTATCCATTTTCGTTGGATATTTTTTTGATAATCTGTGTTTCGAAAAAGGTTGTTTCCCCATTTCAATGTATCTATTGTCGATGAATTTTGAATAAATTAGTTACTACGGTTATGAAGTTGGGATCTTTCTTGTTAAGGAAAGGGTTTTTAATGTTAGATTGTGTTCTATTTGCACGCATTGATTGATTATTATATTCATTTATTTATTTGGTTTGTGAGAAGATGGGTTTAGTGGGAGTTTCTTGCTTGCTTGATGCGTAGAAGATGGTGTTAGCAACATTTCAGCTGCGGGTAAATCTCTGTCCAGATATTTTATTGATAAATGAGAATTGAGCTAATATTTTTACTGGAAAGGATAATTTAGTTATTATGAGATGCATTATTTGGTACAAACTGTTACGTTTAAATGTTCGAGACGATCCTAGATTAAGAGATATTGAATGTATTCGAAATCATTTGTGTTTTGGTCTTCATAGTTGTAGAGTATTGAATGATTATCTGTTTCCCCTCATTAATTAGGGCTCTTGTAGCAGTTTCCCTTGTGTGCCCTCAGCACGCTGCAGAGGGAGCCAACTAAAATACCTTTTGCCCTCAGTCCCACGAGTTGGGAGAAAAGATAGTCTGAGATCCTTAAGATGCAGATCATGTTCAAGGTTAGATATTTACATACAGGATTTCTAATGAATCATTAAATGACAACATATAGATGAACATGTCATTTGGGCAACCATTGGTGGGCACTAAATGAGTATGATCAGCATTATAAACCTCTTAAGGAATGCTCTCGGCTATTATGTTAATATGGTGGACACTCTTCATAATTTGTCGTTAGATAGAAGACTGAAAAATAACAAAATATATTGTTTTTGTAATCCAGTACTTCTACATACTGGAGTTTATTTTTACTGGACTTTCAACAACTCTATTTTTAAGTCATACCTTTTGTTTATGATATTTACTGTTCATGATTTCACGTAGGTATTTATGACATGTTCAATGCTTGATCATTTCATTTGATTTGTGCCTGTTTCATATAAAACTGATTAAACATCTTGCACAGTGGAGGAGCTTTTTTTATTCTTGGACCAAAGTCCAAAATATCTAAAATATCAGCTTTCAAAGGTGGCAATCGACATGATGATCTGAGTGGCAGAGCTAATGACTCCAAGTCTCTAAAGAATCCTCTTAAAGTTTCTTATTTACAACATGAGAGTGAAGAATCCTTCGTGGAATCTTCAAAGGCACATAATGTTGTGCCTGCCCCTTATACAGCAGAAGATGAGAGAACAACCAGGTCCTTAGCTATGCAAAATCTCTTTAAGAACTGGTTGATGTTACTGCGTACCCCACTAGGAACACAACCAGTGGAAAGAACTCTCGAAGAACCTTCTGAGGGAACCTCAGAAGAGTCAAAGGTCGTGCAAAATAATGAAAAACATGAAGTGTTTAAGGCGGCTTGGTGCTACTTTTTGTGCTTGGATCCAACAATAAAGATACCATTGTTAATGTTGTGAGTATAGTTGTTTGTTCTCTCTCTCTCTCTCTCTCTGGGTGTAGAGTCTTGGGGGCCTTGGAGTAGTGATGGGCTGGTGTCAGCCCTCACTCTATGCGCTTGTGTAGCTATGTTTGCACTTACTTTTTCTTTTGCTTGCAAAGAAATTCTATTTTTCTATTGGTGCATATTTATGGCTCATCAATCTTAATGAATTTGGATTATAGTTAAGCAAGGGATGGTTTTCAGGATTAATATGAAGACTTGATTTTAGAATTGTTTGTCCCTGTGGTTTGCTTCTCATGTAGTGTTGTTAGTTATACTGATATTTCAATTAGATTGCTATGCCTTTGTTTGGCTAATTTTGTGGGCTTCAAAGAAGCAGATATGGCATCTCTTGAGCTTCCCCAAAACCTAGATGTTTGAAAATGTAAAAAGTTATATTTTTCTTTTCTTATGGCCTGCCTTCTGCATTTGACTTCCTATTTGAAATCTACTATTTGCTCCTTTATGATGACTAATATTGTGCATCCAACTGCATATTGCTGATGTCTTTCTCTGCATTGTGTTCACAGCACACCACTGTATCTGGCAGTAAACCTTGTATATGGATCGGAAGTATCTAAAGAATTAACTCCCCTGTGGATTCTTGGACCATTAGTTGCGGCGCTCTATGTGAAGATGCTGCGAGGAATATGCAACCTCTACGTGTTCAGCTTCATGCAAACTGTCAGAATAGTGAAGAACCTGCCAGCCTACTTCATGGTGGTACATGAGTACCTTTTCCGTGGGAAGCTAAAAGAAGCCATGCATAAATATGTATGGCAACTTCTCGTTGACATAAAAATTATGGACTACAAGGAGGTGATCAAGAGGAATTTGAAGGGTTTCCAAGGGTGGTTGGTGGAGAAATACCAGGATTTTGTTGAATCCATATGGCCGTATTACTGCAGAACAATCAGGTTTTTGAAGAGGGCCAATCTAATATAGCTCCAACTCCTCTTCAAGAGATATGTCCAAAAGGCATGAGTTTTTTCTCTGTTTCCCGTGGCTTAGCTCCTTACTTTAAGGTGAAATATCCATGGAGGTCCCTCCGTTAAGCCCCTTTTTGATTTGGGGTTCTCTCAACCGATTGGAGAGACATGTAGGGATGTGAATGCTTGTATTGAACATCAACGTTTCCCTCTGGCGTGGCGCATTCTTGGTTAGGTTGTTTTGTGGACTGATACTAAATTTTTTTCCCTATATTAACGCATATCTGATTATCTGAATCTGTTCTGAATGCATCTGAGTTTTCCTATCAGCAGTTATAGAAAGATCCCATTATTCATGTCGATTCATATTTTGATAAATTTTGATATGAGTGTTACAATGTTTTTATCTTTTCAATTCCTGCTGAGGCTTACGGTTTGCGGAATAATGTTGGGGCTTACTCCCTCTGTCCCTCATTAGAGCATTCCTATTCGTGCTCAATGGCAAGAGCACGGATGTGGACCTGGACCCCACTTTTATTCATTTTTTACTCTCTGCTCTTAGGCAAGAGCATAATTTCCACATCCAGCACTTCCACAAGGACAAGCTCAAAAGTCCCACCATTCTATTATTCAATTTGAATAAAAACATTTCCATAATATTAAAATGCATTAAAAATACCTGGAATACTATTACAAATTACAAAAAAATTAAAAATTACATAATTAAAATTCTAAAAATTAAAAATTACATTAATCAAAATCCTAAAAATTAAAAAATACATAATTCAAATGCTAAAAATTAAAAATTACATAATTAAATTCATAAAATTAAAAAAATTCAATACTCGTTGCCGAATTTCGCTCAAATGTATTTGATTAGGTCTTCTGGTTGTTGGTTAAGGGGTTATATATATAAGCAAACCTGGATGTTTGGGCATGTACATTTCCATTAAATTAATATGCAAGTTGGATTTGATAGTAGTATCAACCATTTATGACAAGGTATCATTCCTTTAATCACAACATTGAATGGGCTGATTTTGCGTCCAAGCTGAGTGAGCTCCTTTCGAAGCAATTTAATCGATTTTTCCCATCCACTTCATATCTAATGTGAAATAGTTTCACCTGACCACTTGAAGTTGAAAACTATAATTCGATTTTTTTGGGTGATGTGCAAGTATTTCTTGAAACATTGCAACTTGTTCCTCAACGGACACATACCTTTAACTATTTTGCAACCCCCACTTCCTTTAGAAGAGGACACAATCTTCTAAAGCTAATCTTTTCCATACAAAGATTGACTATGCAATCGATGTCGCTAAGCTCATATGTCGGACTTGTGCAGGAATCCGACCTATTAGAGAGTAGTGCCTATTCAAGTGCCACCTATGATGTCTACACATACGTCTACCGTGCCTCAAATAAAGATACAAAATTATGATAGTTTATAAATGGAAAAGATTCATTATGTCTTCTAACGTAATGTAAATGGCGGTAGACGTAGGTAAAGAAGGTGGCCACAATGAAGTAATTACACAATCGACGCGTTAGATTTTCTGCACAAATAAAAGTAACATAACTTTTCATCGTTATGAACAAATCTGAGTTAAATATGTAGTACTCTAGGAGCAAGTTTGTAAACTATCGATGCCTAACATGGTGTGACATAGGGGTGTCGAAACGGGTAGCGGGTAACGGGTATTCCCGAACCCGACCCGATACCCGTCGGGTAACGGGTACCCGATACCCGATGGAGTCGGGTAACGGGGCGGGATCGGGTATGACTATTTTGGATTTTGCGGGTATCGGACCCGATACCCGCTCGGGTAACCCGTTAGTCCCGACATACCCGATATGTATATTAATATTTTATAATTTTTTAATTTTAATACTTGCTGACTGGGCTGACTTAAAATCATAATGTAATTTTTTAATAGTAATATATTAAAAAACGTATCTTTTAAGTTTTTAACTTTTAATTAGGGTTAAGTATTTTTATCTTCCGTCTTTTCTGATTCAACTTCATTCAACTCCTTTTCTCCTTCCACCTGTCGTCTGTAACTTTTGGTTATAATTATTTACTACTTTTGATGAAAGTGAGACATTGTTGGTTACTTCGTTAATTTTTCATATTTAATTTTTTGAATGGTGATTTGAATTTTGGAGTTTGGATTTTTTGGCATTGTAATTGAATTTGAATTTACATGTTTACAGTCTTTACAGGTGGTATTTGGTAACATGAAAATTTGAAGCAGATATTTCAATTTTTTTTAAAAAAATATAAGTTTCTAATTCCTTATTTATAGTACGTAAACAATATAGAAGGAGAAATTAAGCATTTTAACTTAAAATTTTGGAAACACACGAAGGCGGAGAATCAAATATTACAATTACATTACATGCTTCATCTCAATTCTCAGCAAAATTAATTAATAAAAATGAGAATCTACTACATTCAACATGTAGTATTTTGTAAAATATTATAAACTATACAAATAAATAAAAAAAAAGAAGATTTGGAAAAAAAAAATTGGCTTCGGGTCGGGTACCCGCGGTGTCGGGTGCGGGATACCCGACTCGGGTATCGGGTAATACCCGACTCACTGCGGGACGGGTATCGGGACAAAGTTTTCGGCCAAAATCGGATGCGGGTACCCGACTCGTCGGGTGCGGGTACCGTTTCGACACCCCTAGTGTGACAGCAGCAAGTAATTGTTATAACAAGCTTCAGACCAAAACAACAATCACATAATCAAACAATAAACGTCTATTAGAGTTTTGTATACTAGGAATCACCTTTCAAGTGATTGGATATTGTTAAAAGCTCTTATTTTATTTTTCGAGGAATAGAACAAATTATGTTGTCATAATGGTGTTATGATTAACATTTAATGGTTGTTTTACATGTTTAAATGTATAAGAAACATAAAAGTCTAAGTCTTTGTTTTAGTAGACCGGTTGTGGGCGTTGTCTACTTTAAGGTAACACGGCCAATTCTGAACAAAGAAAAACAGGATTTCAAAATCCAAATAGGTTTTGACTACCTATCACGAAAGATTGCAAAATTAGTTCGTATATTTCTAAGCCTTACTAAAATAAGATGACATTTGTGTGGTATAGCACTGAATAGGTTTTATATGACATCTCTTTATGCTATCTACTGAAAGACCAGGTCTTGATATATAATTAGTATATTTAGCATTGAGCACACGTTATTGATTATGCATTACTTTGATTTATCAATTGGTGCGGAGTTTTCGCAACCCAATAATCCTGATATCTTGGGTAGGATGATTAATATCTGATGAGTTTGGTTTGATAATGTCCTCAAGAGGAGTCTAGTTGAAATTTAATTATTCCATGAATAATAATTAAGCGTTTCTTGTTGGGTCCACTCTTGGAATTAAAAAGATATTAATTAATAAATTAAGTCTATATTTAGCAAACATTAATTAATTAATGCACATCTGTATCTTTAGCGCAGAAAATAACTTTCTAAAAGTGGAAACCCGAATTACTTGTAATTTCGGATTTGGATGGGTAATTCAATATTATTACTGTAGTGGCTAATAATAATATTCCATTATGAGCTTGAATTAAATTGGGGAATCAATTTAATTAGAAAAGAGCCAATTGAGTGTGGCCTCATCCAAACCTCCATAGATCACTGACTGAGCTAAATATGTAACTTAATATAATTAGGAGAATAAAGGAGATGCAGAGACGCAATTTATCAGAATTTTCATCTCCCCTTTCTCTCTCCAATGAGGCGCGATTTTCTTCTCAAACTTTGGGTGGGAGTTCTGTCTTCTTTATTTAAGTCCTATATATTTTAATAAGACCAGCCCACCCTGATATCAAAATATAGTTTGGGAACCAGTCAGAAGATTTGTGGTCTAATATTAAAGATCACCACGTGGAAAAGTAGCGAGCAATCTTCGATTTTTTGGAGAATGAAAAAGGTATGAAATCCTCTTCGTAGAAAAGCATATTTTAGGTTTCAATTAATCAAAAACATGTTTTAATACAAGTTTTGAGCATGATACATATAGATTTTGTCTTAATAATGCTCAATAGATCTAATTCCTATTTATTTGTTCTTCTGTTGCCAACCCCATCAATTGGTATAGGAAGCAGCCCGAGAGCGCATAGGCAGCACAGCCTGGCCGAGAGCAGCACGCGTTTTGCGAGGTGGTGTTGGCCGAGAGGTGATAGTGCGGTGTGATGCACTGTGTTCGAGAGTCGGCGCCCCTAGTGCTTGCAACGGGGCAGACGTGACGAAGCCGGAAGGCGTGGCTACTGGCCGAGAGCATGTGCGTCAGATTCCAGCGACGCGGTAGCCAGATTCCGGCTAAGCTATTGTTGTTCCTTCTTCCTCTTCGATTCCTTCGTGCACCTCAAAATTCGTCTGATAAAATGAAGTTGGTTCTATAGGGTTGCAGTTTTGGCCATTGGTGTCGATCGGTAAAATGAATAAATGAGGTTCACGATTTGAAAACATTAGAATGATTGAAGGGCAATTTGAAAGAAAATGAGTTATCGGACACATATTTCGAAGTAAGTTAACTCCATCGCAGCTCGATTAGGTAGATATGAATTAACTCCAAACTAAACGAACACTGCGGGCCGAAACTAAACGAACACTGCGGGCCGGGGGGTACTCCCTCTGTCCCTAAAGAATATGCACTTTGGGAACGGCACAGGTTTTAATGTAAAATTAATAAAGTAAGAGAGATATAGAGAGAAAAAGTAAGTAAAGTATTATTAGTAGAGAATGAGTCTCACTTTAGAGAAAAGAGACTTTCCAAAACTAGAATGTGCATATTCTTGTGGAACGGACTAAAAAGGAAAGAGTGCATATTTTTGTGAGATGGATGGAGTATAAAATTAGAAATTGTTTCTTGATTTGGTCCGTTCCTTTAAAAAATACTAGAAACTTTCTATTTTATTAAAAAAATCTCTAATGAGACTTGGCCCATTTTGAAATAACAATACTTTAACTACTTTTTCTTTTTCTTTTTTTCTTATTTTACTAAAGAAACAACCCAACTACTTAGAGACGGATAAATATTACTCCCTTCGTCCCATATAATTTGACTCAATATTTCATTTTTGGTCGTCCCATATAATTTATCTCATTTCACTTTTACTATTTTTGGTAGTAGACCCAATATTCCACTAACTCATTCTTACTCACATTTTATTATAAAACTAATACTTTAAAAGTAGGACCCACATCCCACCAACTTTTTCAACTCACTTTCCATTAGATTTCTTAAAATCCGTGTCAGGTCAAAGTATCCCAAATTATGTTGAGAGGGAGTACATTTCATCGTCCTCTCGGAAAAGATTAAGAGGTGGAAAGGGAGGGGGTTAAGTGTCACAAAAATCTGTGTGTTTTTAAGAGGACAGCTTTTTCAGTAGAGAGAGAGAGAATAACTGTTACTACAAAAATCTCTTGTTTTAAGAGAGGGCAGCTTTTATCAGTAGACAAACTCATCTGCATCAACAGCATCAACACCCGTGTGACTGTCTACAAGTTACAACTGCATATCAATCGATGTATAACAAAATTACCATCTTCTCTCTCTATCTCACAAGTGAATTCCATGAATGATTGGCAACTATTAACCTATTCTAATTTCAGCTTTTCTGGGGTGGAAATAATGGAGGTGTGACATTAAAATTGCCAGGACAAGAATTACGTGTATTTATTTGTTTAGGACAAGTTTGAAGGTGAAAAAAGGATCATAAGATCATATTAAAGCTATAATATCACACATAATACTCTCTATTATGAGTACTGCCACCTTAAACAAATCAAGTCTTTTCAATGTTAAATCATTACTCGTTTATTTTGATGTGTGCGGTCTAGTCATATCAGTAATTTTCATTTTTTATTATTTTATTTTTACGGTTGGAGATGGGGTGGGGCTTCATATTATTGGGTATTGATATCACATATTTTTAACCAAAATTATCGTCAAGTGGCCTTAGTATAATACTCCATTCAAGAATATACTGAATACATTGTTCTTAATGTCATATGGCCCCTCATATATATATTTAAATCAAATCAGACTAGCTACTTGTATACCAAATCATGTTCCTAAAATTGTTGCTGCAATATACAACAAGTGGTGCATGCTATACACTTGCAGATATATACAAATAAAACATTTGTAATGTACTAATATCTTAGAAAAGATTTCATAGTACAGACAGATCATTTCTACCTCGAGATATTGATTAAAGAAAACTCTATGATGAAGACCAATACTCATAAAATATACCAATTTTCCATACCACAATTACAATTATTCAAACCTTGTTCAAAACCACCACAAACAAAGTAGCAAACCCTAGCTACTAGTATTATAGATGATGATGATGATGAGAAGTGCATCAATTACTTCCATCCATCCCTTCACCACCATAAGAATTACTATAAATATGATTCTCATTGCAAGCGAACCTAACGAGGTCTGCATTGGCGGCGTCGAGCTCCTTCTGGAGGCGATCGACCTGGCTCTGGAGGAACGAGATGGCGCCGATGCAGCCGTACACGGGGTCTCGGATGCGGGCCTCCGCCTCGTAGGCAAGGGAGTTGACCGCGTCGTCTCGCTGGTGGGGCAGCAGCTCGTTCAGCAGCTTCCCCACGTTGCTCGCGCCGAAGATCTTGTGCACGTTTGCGAACTTCTGCGGCTCCTCCGCCGGGAAGTACGCTGAGAAGATGCATCCCGCCATGCACTTCCGCCTTAGGAATTTGCACGCCGCGCAGGGCGGCTTGTACGAGCTTGAGGAAGCCATCGATTGCTAATTTTTGTTTCTATCAATTTTCGTTGGTGTCTTAATTAATTAAAATTAAGGGATTCAAATTTCAAACAAAACATACCATTAAAACAATTCTTCTCTGTCTCTCACACTGCTAACATGGATTATTCGAATTTTATTTGAGCTCTCCTCCCTTTTTAAACATGTTTATATGCTAAGTAGTAGTAATAAATCTTATAGAGATTTAGTTTTTAGATCTGGATGCTAATTAATTAATTAAGTCATAGTTATCTACATAGATCTAAACAGATTATGAAGTGAGGGTCATGCATTCATATGTGCTAATTATCACTTTAACAACGTACACCACAAACCCTAGATCAAGAAATTGGCTGTATCACTTCAATTATTAGTAATATATTCTCCATTTACTAAAGGAAACGCTGATCCACAAACTAAGTAACACACAAATTAAAAAAAAATATATGGATATAAAAGCAACATCAACTTAATTAATTATATACCTGTGATGAGGCCTTACTATTGTTTTCTTTCTCTTTTTTCTTATTAATGCAGAAGAAGAAAAACACTGTTTTCCCTTGATGTCCCAAGAATCTATCTTTTCCTTCTTCGACAGCTAAAAAGAACCCAAACTGAGATGTTCAATTGGGGGTGGTGAAACCCTAATTTGCATCAAATTTTGGGAATTTCAATGTGGTAATGGGAAGCAATAAGGCTGAGCTAGAGAAATAAAGATGAGAGCTAAGAGAATATAGTGTGATGAAGATGGAATGAATAGAAAGGACAAAGATAATAAATGAGAGGTACAATAAAGAGAAAAGATGAGTGTGACACTCCATCTAATAATTTTATCATACTTGTGGAGGGGATGCAACCTCCATTTTTTTTCTTACTGTTACGTGCCATATTTCTATTTTGCCTCTCATTTTCTCATGCAAATTGGAAAAAAAATCCAAGTTACCTTTTCCTAAAAGTATATATTTTTCCCTCTCATTCTCATTTGCAATAAGTAGAAATGTATAGTACATATATCCAACTCATATTTTGTATTCTTTCCCACAACCCTTTTAGTTTAAAGACTTGCATCAATGTTGTGAGAATGGAAGATGAAATAGTATTTTTACAATTATTATCTGCGAGAATATATAATATAAGTAGAGAAGTTAAAGAAAACATAGAAGCATATGAGCCATTTATCTTTATCATAATCCAGTCCTTCATCTTGTGTGATAGTAATAAATGTTAATTTGCAACTTTCGCCGAAATCCACTATATATATATGATAGATAGTACTTAATCCAATTATAGTATTGATGTAAAGTTATGCTACATATATTAAAATTTGCTTATCTACATGAAACGGTATGCATATTTTGTACGTGGGAATGAATCACACAAAGGACCTTTGGTGAAGTAGTGGAGATCATCACATGATGATGTACCTGTTTTCTCAAACATAAAAGTGTAGTGCACTATAATCATCATATGTCCATATTTGTTTGTATCTGTACGGTCAGACAGACTGATTGAGGTTTCAACTTCATTATTTTACATTAAATCTGCGTTTAATAAACATGAAAATCATGAAACAAACTGATCGGTAATAAAAAAGATTATTTTCAATATTTTGTTTCCGTTTGTCATACACAAGTATAATCCCCCGTGCGATCGATGCACGGACCAAATCATTTTTACGCACTGATTACACATTCTCAATAAATCTACGTAAATGAGAAATAATGAAGATATTATTACATGGACTTTAAAATAATATTATTATTTCGAACAAAACAATCACACTTTTACAACATCTATTATTCAATCAGTTTTGAAAATCCAATATACATTTGCATATTTTTAACAGAGATGTGATCCGTTGCTAACTTTCTAGAATTGCAAATTATGCTAACTCATCAATGCAGTATATTAAAAATATCAAAACGATGGCATTGAAATGTAAACATAAAAGACATTAAAATGTCAACACGGTATATGAAAATGTTACCACAAATTTGTGTTGACATTTTAATGTGATCGTGTTGACATTTTTAATACACTACAATGATGAGTTAGAACGTTAGCAATTTAAGAAAAGTTAGCATTATAACACACCCCTTTTTATCATATATTAACACCATCTAAATTATATTATTTATATTTATAAAATAAATATTCAACACTTTCAAGAATAATGAATTAATAGTGTTCCAAATCCGTTCATTTGTAGTAGAGGCATTTCTTTTCGACGCAAGTTTTAAAAAATTATGTTAAAAGTGAGTTAAGTGAATGGAAAATAAGCTAGAAAAGGAAAAAGGTAGAGAGATAAAAAGAGAATAAAGTAAGTGAGAAGAAATAATTTACTTTTTGCCAAAAAAAGAAATGACTCGGCTACAGTGAGATAATCTAAAAAGAAATACGACTCAGCTACATAGGAAAGTAGGGAATATTATAATATATCTATATATTTAAGACTTATACATAATTACTCATAGAGTTGAGCATGAAAAAATTTTGAGTACTTTGCCATACTCATACGATGATTATTATTATTATTATTATTATTATTATTATTATTATTATTATTATTATTATTATTATTATTATTATTATTATTATTATTATTATGTGTTTAAAATACAATCATTGCATTTTGGCCCTCGTTTTCCTTATACTTTAGGAGATATAAAAGAGGTGAATTTTCTTCAGCCAAAAACGACGATGACCGGGCGTGGCAGAAAGCGTAGAAATAGACCATTGGGCCTCGACGAAGGCGAACCACTGTCATTTGGCTTCCTCAAGGAAGGTCTAGCATTCCCTCCCTAGAGACACATTCTTCACTCCAGACTCATCTCTAACTCCACACCTTTATATAGTGAGCCATGGAGGGGATTTCAACGAGCTTTACTTCGCCACTTGATTGATCTACGAAGCAATCCAGCTGCACACAGGCAACTTCCCTTTGGCTCTGGCCCCATCAACCCCTCAGCTGCTCCACACATTCCCACCCTCCCAACGTGAGCAAACGAATTAGAGAGCATTACACTGTCACCACTGCTTATGCTCTCATTCTTTGAAAAATGCTTAGTAACGGCCTCATGCACCTCGTAGTTCTTATAGTGCTCACAGCACGACAAAAGAGCACCCCACACGCCAGAATCCATGGGTTGTGTCAATGACATAACGAGATCATAAGCCTCCCCTAACCTCCCACCCATCCCAAGAAGCTTAACCATGTAAACATAATGCTCAGTTCTCACTTCAACACCAAATCTATCTCTCAAAAGTTTGAAATACCCAATCCCTTCCTCGACTAATCCAGAGTGACAACACGCACAGAGAATGCCAGTAAGAGTCGTCTCATCCCCTGCTCAAGAACCTCGTCAAACACCCTCAGTGCTTCACCACTCCGCCCATACAAACCAAGCCCCAAAATCACAGTATTAAACGACACAATATTCCGTTTAGGCATCCTCTCGAAAACCCTAATCCCCATCTCCAAGAATCCACATTTTGCATACATGTCAACAAGAGCAGAGGAAACTCCAACACTCTTATCAATTCCATGCCTCACAGCATAGCCATGAACCTCACACCCCGGCCCCACAACGGCCGTCTGAGCAATAGCTGCCAAAGCAATAGCAAGCAGAGGCGGATCCAACTTGCATCCAGACATAACAAACTCCCTAAAAAGCATAGCATGATCTCCACTCTGGGAGAAGCCAGCAATCAGTGCTGACCACGAGACTACATCCAGTAAAACTATATTTTCCAACACTTTACAAGCTAGCTCTACACTCCCACATCTCGAGTACATACCAACAAGGGCACTTCCCACATGATCGATCACTCAAATCCAAACCACACTTAACACAAAATGAATGAACCGTTTCTCCCACATTCACCAAACTAAAGCTTTTCAACCCAGTGATAAATCCCACCACCGTGTATCCATCCGGCCGTAATCCCATCCCCATCATTGCGTTAAACAACACCACTCCTTTAATTCAATCTCCACACTTCCCATAGCAAGAAACCATCGCATTGCAAAGCACCAAATCAGGCTCTCCATCGATCCCACTAAACAGAAGGCTCGCTTCCTCAGCTATTCCCATCCTCGAGTAAGAGCTCACAAGCGCACTAGTGCAGATAAAATCATCTCCTAAGCCATAAGCAATCAGTTTCCCATGGACAGCTCTCAAGGCTGAGATGTCGAGCTTATCCGAGCAAGCACGGGCGAGGCACGCGAAAGTGAAGTTATCAGGTGGAATCTCGGAGGTTAGCATGCGTTTGAAGAGACGAAATGTGTGGGAGAAGTGGTGGGACTGAGCGTGGGCGCGGATGATGGAGTTCCAAAGGTAGACGCTTCGTTGGGGACTTGTTTCGAACAGGTTGCGTGCGGAGAGTAAGTTGTTGATAGCGTAGAAGCGCTGAATCTTGGTGGCGTAAAAAGGGTCGAAGGTGAGTCTGTGCTTGATGATCAAGGCGTGCAGGATTCGGGTTGTGGAGAGGGTTTGAGTCAACTGCGAAACAAGTGACTGTATATGGCTTTTCATTTCTTTTTTCAATACCCATTTAAATTCAAACAAACTATAATTTTAATAAGTTAGCTCAGCCCTCAAAGTATGCGCAATTATGTGAAATTTCAGAATATGGAATTAAAATAAACTACTACCTTTATATTTGTGATATTAAATTTACGCCCCTTTTAGAATATGAGATCAAAGTAAGTGAATTTTTCATTTTAGGGAACTTTCGCATTTTCTAAAATACAATAAAAATCGATCAAAATAGCTTAATCAATTCTTATATTTTATGAGGAATGAAAAAAAAAAACAGAAATCTGTTGCTAGGTAACTTGGTCAATTATTTTATTTCCAAAGAGAAATTTCAATATTAGGAAAATCGAAATCCCTTGTTGGGTAGTTTGATCAAATAATAAAAAACTAAAATCTCTCAACGGGTAATTTGGTTATCTTTGTATGTTGTGAGGAATAGAATAAGAAAATAATAAAATAGAAAGCAAGTGTAAAAATCCCCTAAAATGAAATCCTATATTATGAAAGGTGTACGAATTTCCAAAAACGGAAGACAATCTATGGAATTTTGCAATATTAACCCCTCTATATTTAACTGAGTTTGAACAGCTGCACTAAGTGGAACCAAAGCATATTAATAGTTAGTAGCGGCGACAACCATGGATCACCATCATTTTGAACTACTAAAATGAAACCAAATCCCAAAACACGAATAGAAGGCAGAAATAATATGCTATTAATAATTCCATTTACTCAAGACTGGGTCAAACCACAAGCTTAGCAAACAAATTTCCAAGTGAGATAGTATTTACAATAAGTTGCTCACAGTGTATTATGCCTGTCTATTAACCAACAGCAATCTTTGCCATAGTCACAACTCACAACAGTTTGCTCACACCCTTATCTTCGAGATATTTTGGCTAAAAAGTACACAACGAAAAATAATACCAAAGCAAAAAGAACGACGTGCATCACATGGCTCGATCCTTCCCAGACGATGCTCTTGTTCAGTCTCCTCATGTTGTTTTTTACCCCAGCTTGTGCTTTGATCAACGTCATTTGCTGAATATATCAAATAAACGGATCCTTAGTTGTTTCGTTGCATTAATTTCAGCATCAAACTAACTATAATTTCAAGCAACAGATCAATTTATCTAGAGCATTCTAAGAAAACAGTTCCAAGGGGAGGGGCACATATTATGCAAGAGATAAACAGCACTATATTACAATCCCACGATCAAATTACTCTAGCCCAAGTGGCTAAACAAGTTCAATTAACTACTCCAACAAAGCTTTGATGATAACCAGCTAAAGTCAGTCATGCTGCTATCAGACTTACAATTCAGTGCTTTTATAGATAAAAGATACCATTTTCAACAAATTAACAGTTGATTGCTCAAAAAAAGGACGTAATCAGTTTTCAGAATATATATATATATATATATAGAACAACACCAGAGCTATCAATTTAGATTCTGAGCTCAGCTTTTGTAGCATACCAGCTGATTAAGGAAATCATTCTGAAACTTAGCTTCTGTCTCGATGTCTTGAGCTACCTGCGATTTCATCCAGGAATATTATCAAGTTAAAACTTAATTCTATGGACAATTAACAAACACTGTTTGATATAAGAAGCCATGTTTCTCAATAAAACTTAACAATCCTGATTAATAGTCCTTCCGTCCCATCTAAAGTGAGTCATTTCCTTCTTTGGCGAAATATAATACAATTACTCTCTCTTTCTTTATTCTATCTCCTACTTTATCTTCCTCTCCACTTAACTCTCTAAACATCATTTTCTTAAGTCACGTGCAGCAATGTCTCGTTTAGGGCAGGAAGGAGGGAGTAATTATTACTGGAAAATGGAAAATACAGAAATTAAATAGCACAAGGATAGATTATGAACTACATTAGATCAAAATTGGGGGTTTGGATCCACAGGTTTGAAAATGGTGAATATGCCTAAAAGAACATACTCCAAATAACATGAGAATGATGAACAGAGGCATAACTGATCGACAGATCCTAAATTTCAATAAAAAGTTAAGAGTTTCAAGTAAAGCTACGGCGCGTTCATTTCTCCTAATCTAGTTAAATGCCTAGACAGCAATATCCCCAATTCACAGCAAAAATTTTAGGTAATCGAAAATTCAAAACTATTGAGGCATTTTTTAGGTATCTCAATTTCATATAACCTGATCGGAACAAAATTTCACCGTCAAAACCTAAAAGAAGAATGAAAAACGAATTAAGAGCTGAAAATTACATCACGCAATCGTCGAACTTGCTTACGAAGACCGGTGACCTCGTCTTCGAAATCGGGCTCGATTCGCACCTGAATCTCATCTGAATTGCTACCAAATGCCGCGGATCTGGTGCTTAATCCCTCCCTGCGATCAATTATCCGAAATTAAACAACACCCGCGGCGATCTCGATTAATTTTAATTTTTTTTTTTTAAAAAGAACAGAACTAGTTCTGACGGATATATTTGAGGAATACCTCGATCGATAAGGGCCGGCCATTGGAGAAGACGTTGAAAAACTATGAATTCCAAAATTCAGGAAAAAAATGCTGGGATGGAAAGACGACGAAAATTATTTTCTCCCGAATTATGGAATGCTTAGATAGAAAGTTGAAGGTTTCAATTTATAGCTCAATTTAATTAAGGCGCGTTAAACATTGTTTGGCCTTTTTGACGGCGTAATTATTTTACCTAGAAAAAAAATGGCAATATTTTAATTTTGGTAAATCTATATGACATGGCATTTTAATTATTTCATGCTCAAATATTTTGATATATTTATTCTTTCATAGTATTTTCTTAAACTAATTTTATTATATCATTTAATGATAGTTAAATTATAAAAGGTGGCACGTTATAAAATTTTATTTGTTTTAATATATTTTTGTATATTCACTATTTATTATTTTTATTTTTTATTTTTTATTTAATTAATTTTATTATGTTTACATTTATCATATAAACTCAATAATAACCATACTTACTACTCCCTTCGTCCCCTAAGAGCATCTCCAATGGTACTTCGGCCAGAAATCGGCCAGCAGTTTCTCTCCCTGCCACGTCAGCAGCACTAACAATCCACCTGCCACATCAGATTTAGGTCAGCCATAGGCCAGCCGCAATAAAAATAATTCATAAAATACTACATTTACGGAATTAAAATTACGATTAAATTACGGAATTAAATTTACGAGACATATACGGGAAAATTCATTAATTGCATTTAAAAAAGGTACATAGATAAAAAAAATTACATTTAAAAAGGTACATAATAAAGAAAAAAAACTATCGCCGTGCAATCCTCCGTGCCCACAACTCTTCAATTATATCCTTTTGGAGTTGTATGAGCATCCACTTGGCGCATGTTGGCAAATTCCCGAGGCGGCCGGCTTCATCGAGAGGTACCCCACGTCGTACACTAGGGTGGCCGTTCCGTGGCTTGGATCGGCTTCATCATCATTGGCCCAACTAGTCGGGCTTGTACGGACCGGAGCACACCAAATGCGCGCTCCACGTCCTTGCGCGCCGACTCCTGTCATTCCGCAAAGTAGGCCTTCCTTTCATCACTTGTTTGCTGATCGTCTTCTGACAATCTTCGGGAGTATGGCTTCGAAGGTACTGCTCACCGAAAACGTTTATCACGCCCCCACGGAAATCCTTCAGACATTCCAGGGCCGGGTCGACTCACCGATGTGGAGGTACTCATCCCACATGTCCGCCGCCCCCTCCGTAGCCAACCGCCCGATTGCCGCCGTGCACTTTTGAATAGGTGTGGCCGGGGCTCCGCCAACCGCATCAGGCCTAAAGCGGAAACACAGATATCGACGCTCTAATGCGCCAACGATGCGCATAAACAACTCCCTGCTCATTCTAAAACGCCGCCGGAACATGTCGGCGGGAAACCGCGGGTTCTTCCGAAAAGTAGTCGCTGCCGTATAGCCCAGCCATGTGCAGCTGCGTGATCCCGATCAATCACCGCCGTCAAGGCGGTGGATAACCCGTGGAGGGCGAGGTATCGCCTGCTGCTCCACCATACGCATGTACCGCTCCATCTCGCGGTTCATGTAGGCATTCATAGCCTCGTTCATCCTCCGTTCGTACTCATCAGCATCCCCACCACTAACACCACCGCTACCACCAGCGTTACTCATCGCTCGATGATGCTCTTGTACAGAAAGTTAGAGAGAAAACTCGTTAAAACAAGTGGTGCAAATGAAAATGAAACAAAAATCGCGTTTATATAGGTTTTAAAAAAAAAAAAACAAAAACAAAAATCGGGCGTTGGCCGATCGGGCCGCCACAATGGCGGCTAGCCGATCGAGGGCGCATCGGCCATGCGACGAGCGATCGGCTAGCCCACGCCGGTCCGCTCGCCGACTCCAATGGTTCGGCTAGCCGATCGGCCAGCGCGACGAATCGGCTAGCCGGTCGCTAGCCGACCATTGGAGATGCTCTAATAATTGTCTACTTTGGTTGCGGCACGAGTTTTAAAAAATATAAAGAAAAGTGGATTGAGAAAGTTAGTTGAATATAGGTCTCACTTTTGTATATTAATTTTATAATAAAACGTGAGTGGAATGTGAGAAATTAATAAGGAACGGACAAAAATGCCAAAAGTGCACACTTAATAGTAATATAAGTATGCATGTTTTTGGGTTGAGACATGGTATTGCAACGAGACTTTCTTCTTATTCTCCAACTAACAAAGTGAAAATAGGGCTACCTTAGTTAATTCGTTTGGTGAAATTTGAAAGGACACCATTGGTATCATAACAAATTAACTGGTTCTTATCGTGCATAGCGCTGGAAGCGTACGGTTGTGGAACGTCGGTGGAGACTATGTTACATGTTTTATGACTGAAAGGTGGTGCTACAACGGGAGATAACAACTCTAAAATATTTCCAACTTTTTATATGATACTCTTTCCATCCCTCTGTAGTAGAAGCATTTCTTTTTGCCACGAGATTTAAGAAAAATTGTTTTAAATGAGTTATGTAAAAGGAGAACAAAGTCAAAAGGAAAAAGATAAAAAGATGAAGAAAGAGTAAAGTAAAGTAAAGAGAAGAAAGAATAAAATACTTTTTGCTAAAAAAGGAAATGACTCAGCTACAGTGAAACAATAAAAAAAGGAATACAACTCAGAGATAGACGGAGGAAGTATTTATTATAAAGAATTTTTTTAAGTAAGGCATTACATGTGATAATTGATTCTTTAAATAAAAAATTATGACCGATTAAGTGGTAATTGATACTTTTAAATAAAATAACATGTTATGTTTTACCTATCGAGCCCATTATATATTGTAACAATTTAAGTTATGGATCTACTATTCATCCATTAGTACATTCTATTTACTTAAGAAAAATTAAAATTTTCTTGTATTTTATATTCTTCCAAGGTAAGTTTCCAAAACTATAATGATTCATTTGAGTGTATTTGCCTCGAAAATAGGTAGTTATGGTTGGTTGTAAATAAAAAAATTTTAGGGCATGATAATATATTATTCTGAAATTGCTTTATAATCATTAATTTAAATATTTTTGTATAGGTGATTTTCGTGAGTCTATTGGATACTCGGAAAATTTATTAAAGTTGTTGTAGATTCAAGTTTTTTGAAATTGGTCAAAATGAAAGCAATTATTAATCAGTTGGTGTTGTTTGTAAGAATATATTCCATGGTCTTGTCATACCAAGTTGGTAATATGACTTGGTGCTAGGCCTGCAAATTTAGTCTGCGGGTGTCGGGTATATCCGATCCCTACCCAATACCCGACGGGTTTTGGGTATCTGAAACCCAAAATTTCGGGTTCGGGTACGAGTTTGGGTAGTTAATGTTAGGATTTTTCGGCTTTAGGGTACCCGAAACCCGTATTAGGGTACCCGACTAATACCCGATTAGACCAGATTATTATGTATTTGTGATAAATATTTTTATTTAGTATAGGGCCTATAGCCCGTATGGTAAATTTATTTAATCACGTGTAGATTTATGCTAAAATTTTCTTTATTAAAAAATTAAGTAGTGTCTATTTGTCTAATGTTTATTATATACTCCCTTCGTCCTATAGATATAGGCCATAATTCATTTTTCGGGATTGGGTACCCACGGGTACCTGAATTTACATTCCTACTTGGTGTGACCAACTAATAGTTTTTGACAAGTGTTATCAATAACCATGTGTATCGTGGAAACTAAATAAACCTAATATATGGAAGATTCCATCAATTTATTGGCCTTTATTTCTTTTATTTGAACTTTTTTATACATATAAATTTTATTTCTTATTTTAATTTTTTATAGTATACTGTTGAAATATTAAATATTGGAATTAATTTATAAAATTATGCTAACAAGAGTAATTATATAGGAGTATAAATGTATATTATTGAAACTAAATGCAATTAAAGTACTTTTCGCATTTTTATGCTTTTATTTCTTCGACTAAATATTTTGATGCATATTAAGTTTATTTTTCAGTAAAAAAAAAATTAAAGTTTTCTCCCACCTTTAAAATTTATTATTAACATTTTATATGTTATTAATATTAATTAATCAATATACTAAAAGAGTTCAAATTATCACATTTTATCACTACTTATATAGATTTTTTATAAAATAAAAAATAAAGCATCATTTTAGTATATTAATTTATTATCACTACAATTTAATTTTCTTGGAATATTTATTAATTAATATTCATCAAAAAATAAGTTTTCTTCCATCTTTAACATTTTATGTTATTGAATTTTCGATGCATATAAATTTGTTCCGTTGCATAACAAATGTAAGTGTTCTTACATTATTAATATTTTATTTTCTTTCTTAATTTTTTTAAACATGTTATAAAATATACTAACTAAAGAAATAAAGGCCAATGATGAAATCTTCCATATATTAGGTGTATTTAGTTTCCATAATACACATGGTTATTAATAACCCTTGTCAAAAAAGAAAAAACTATTAGTTGGTCAAACCAAGTCATATTGCTAACTTGGTATCTCAAGAACATGGAATATTTTCTCGTTGTTTAGACCCAAGCAGTAATGATTATAATAACAATAATTTTAAGTTATTTTATTTATTTATTATATTTCTAATATGTTTTTTATTTTAATTATCGTTCACTATATTTCAATTTTTTTTTCAAAACATATTTGATAAAAATAGTGAGTTTTATTATGTAAAAGTTAGGACATATACAAAACCTAAAATAAGATTTCAACATATGTTAGAATTTATGATTTGACTTAAATTAGGTTGAATTTAAATTTTTTATTTATACTTGGAAATGCTATTGTAATAACATCTATTTGTTCTTGAGAATGTTATTGTATATCTTTGTGAATTTAAAAATTGATATAATGATATTGTTTCTTATTTCATAAATGTGGATTCACAATAAACAATAATATCGTATAATATCAGTGGAGTATTATATTTTGGTGTATTACCTTATTATAAATTATTACTTCGGATTTTTAAGATAATTAATATTATCACATCTTAAAAGTAGTATACTACATTATGTTAAGATTTAATTTAATATTATCACATCTTAAAATTAGTACACTACATTATGTTAAGATTTAATAACAATTGGTATATTAATACTAAGAGGAGTGATCAATGTCTAACTGATTTTAAGTGTATAAGTAGAGAATAAATCTCAGCCACAGATCTTGTTACTCCAATTTAATCTTATAGGTTAACAACTTTTCAGATTTTTCTTAAAAATAGTAGCCCAAGGGCATTTTTGGAATTAGTATATCAACATGAATTCAATATCTCAAACTCAACGTGATTTCTCCCAAATTCAAAGTGCGATTTCTTCCAAAATTCAAGCGTAGATTTCTTCATAATTCAAGCGCCGATTTCTTCCAAATTCAAGCGTTGATTTCTTCCAATCTTAACCAAATTTGTTCACAAAATCAACGTGAATTGTGTTGCATGATTTCTATACCAAATTCCGCTTCCTATCCAAATTCGTTCATGTTTGATCGCGACGTCGCTTCCCGGTCAAATCACGACGTCTGGAGTCGGGACTGACGGCGGGCAACATCCAACGGCCGAAGCACGAAGGAGAGGATGGCGTACCGGCGGCTGGCTCAAATGCCACATCCAAGCTTCGTCTCTAATTCACAATGAGGCAGGAGACCAATGTTGGTTTCTGGAATTACAAGATATAAACCGGGCGTAATACAACCCAAAAGAAGGAATACAGAAGAAGAACTGAAACGATATTACAAATACAAATTCGAAACTGTAAACCGTAAAAGATTTAGCCGAGTCGAGGAGGCCTCTTTCCGCAAGACGAGATACGCCCCGGTAGTGCTCTTCGGATTGGCGTTTCGTCCCCAAAGATAAAACGGCTATGTCTCGGTGAAGCAGCATCACTATCAGCAGAGCTCCGGCGAACTGGATGGAGGAGAGGGCAGAGCTTTCGACAGAAAAACAATGCAGAGAGGGAGAGAGCTTATGATGCAGAATGCTTTCTAGTGTTTGATATGTGTAGAATGCATGGAATGACTAGCCTATTTATAGGCTCAGTCCACTGTAGGGGTCAACGCAGCCTTAACGGTCGTCGGTTATGAGGCGTTACAAGCTCAGAGCTAGAGAGGTTGAATCTAAACGCTTCTAGATTCGATCATGACGTGGACTATCACGTGTCAGCCACGTTGGCTTCCCGCGTCATACTGACGAGGTGTCATCCCGCTTGGCACGGGTACGGGCACGTGCCTGTAAAGTTACTATACTTCACTATAAGCATATAATAGATCACTATATGCACAATATACTTCACTCTAGTGAAAAAATAGCAACTATAAGACATGTTCAATTTACTTCACTATATGCACAATATACTTCACTGAAAATAAAAAATATAGTAGACTATAAGACATGCACAATATACTTCACTTTATGCTCAATATACTTCACTATATGCACAATATACTTCACTTTATGTTCAATCTATATAGTTCACATATGAATACTTGTTAATTATTTAACAAAATACAGTTCACAACTTAAAATTGTGATACATAAGTTTTGGTATGAAGTGAACAACTATAGTAGTGAACTAAAACAAGTACGCAGTGAACTATACATATGTAAGAAGTGAACTAAAAACAAGTTTGTAACAAAATAAAACTCACTTAACATGTACGCATTGAACTAAAAACCAGTAAAAAAAGAACTAAAAATATATAGACAATGAAATAAATCTCACGTTTAGTGGACTAAAACATGTACTCAGTGAACTAAAAATGAGTAAGAAGTGAACTAAAAATATGATGTTTGATATTTCATTGAAGAATATAGTTTACAGTGTACAGTTTTTTCATTTCAGTGAAGTATATGGAGCATATAGTGATGTATATTGTGCTTATAGTGAAGTATATTCCTTCTTTTCATTTTAGTGAAGTATATTGTGCATATAGTGATGTATATTGTGATTATAGTGAAGTATATTCTGCATGCATTATAATGTACCATTTTTTTTTTATTTCAGTGAAGTATATTGTGCATATAATATGTATATTGTTCATATAGTGAAGTATATTCTCATATTGAGGAGTATATTCTCATATAGTGAAGTATATTCCTAAACCCTGAACAATGCGCCCAAACTTTTATCTCTCTCTTTCACCACAGCCGCTGCATCGCCTCTTTTTTCTTTCGCCTGGTCGCTGAGGACCACCGCCGTCATCGAGGTGTGGCGGTACGGGCGTCACCCTCCTCTTTCCCCAACTGCACTCTCTCTCACTCTATCACTATTCTCTCCCGACCTCACCACAGGCCTAGTCGACACCATCACCGTCGTAGGTGAGCGGCAGTGCACGGTGTTGGTCTCCTGCCTCATTGTGAATTAGAGACGAAGCTTGGATGTGGCATTTGAGTCAGCCGCTGATACGCCATCCTGTCCTTCGTGCTTCGACCGTTGGATGTTGCCCGCCGTCAGTCCCGACTCCAGACGTCGCGATTTGACCGGGAAGCGACGTCGCAATCAAACGTGAACGAATTTGGATAGGAAGCGGAATTTGGTACGGAAATCATGCAACACAATTCACGTTGATTTTGTGAACAAATTTGGTTAAGATTGGAAGAAATCAACGCTTGAATTTGGAAGAAATCAGCGCTTGAGTTTTGGAAGAAATCACACTTTGAATTTGGGAGAAATCACGTTGAGTTTGAGATATTGAATTCATGTTGATATACTAATTCCAAAAATGCCCTTGGGCTACTATTTTTAAGAAAAATCTGAAAATTTGTTAACCTATAAGATTAAATTGGAGTAACAAGATCTGTGGCTGAGATTTATTCTCTACTTATACACTTAAAATCAGTTAGACATTGATCACTCCTCTATATATATATATATAAACCCCCTATATGCTTTGTAATAACTCTAGAACAACACTTGCATTTTCTTTTCCATTGAAAGACATCTAACCAATTGACATAAATTTATTGAAGATCACATACTTTGATTAGAAAAGGAATACAGCTGAAGAAGGAATATTTTAATCAAAAGAACGGTATAGCATAAAACATAACTTTTTTTTTTCCCACAAATTAGCTCCATCAGAAACACTTATATATATAGCATGCTACTATAAGAGCATCCACAATGGATGCCCTAGTGGAAGCCCTAGTGAGAGTCCTAGCGGTTGCCACGTCAGCATACTCTATCTTTCTGCAATGGTGGAGCCCTAGTGCATGCCCTATCTCCTATCCACTTTTCATTTCAATTTTAAATAATTATTTTTTAATTTTGTTTTTAATTACTATAAAATACTAAAATATATTATTTTAAACACCACAAATGCAAAAAAAAAAAAAAAAAAACTACATTACTTAATAGAAAAGTGGAACTACATCATACTTAGATAAAAAAGAAACTACATTAAAACTAAAATACTAAAAAAAAGAAAAAACCAAACTAGTCATCTAAATTCAACCTCTGCGCCAAATTCTTGATCATATTCTTAGTCCTCTGTCGGGCTTCCGGATCGGTTTCTTGACGAAGGCTGTTTTGGGCGTCAAGTATAAACCTATACTCAATCACCTCGCGGTAACCTTCGAACTCCTCAATCGCCCTATCCATGAGCTGAACAGATGGAGGAGGCGCAGCCTGCGGGGGGGCCGCTGATCCAGACGCGCTCGCCTTCGCTTTCCCTTTGGCCTGTGCTTTGGCAGCCTTGGTACCAATGGGACGTCTAAAAGTAGACGTAGGCGTGCCGGAACTCCCTTCCGGCTCAGCGTTCAGATCCACAGGAGATGGGCCGCTGCTCGTGTAATCGCCAGCGGCGGTGTTCTTCGTCCGCTTCGGAGCCGAGGATCCAACCGGTATCCCTCCGTTGAACTTCCCCTTGTCCTTCAAGATCAGCCAAACATTGTACAGCTTGAACTGCCCGAACTGTCGTTGGTACTCGGACAACGACTTGTTGAGGACATCCTCCATGCTCTCACCGCTAGCCCTTCCGTCCCTGTTCCTGTTGTAGATATAGCAGAAGTTGTTGATGTGGATCTTGATCCGATCCCAACACTTGCGCAGCTGAACCTTGGTCCGCTTGAACGCCCACTTCGGTTTCACCTCGTTGTAGCGTTCCTCAATGCGATCCCACATCCTGGCCGAAGTCTAGTTGTTGGAGGCTATCGAATCCTCCGATACATCGACCCAACACTGAGCCACCTTCAGGTACTTATCCAACTCGTAGTCAGTACGCCCTGTTGCGTACTCCTCGTTCGGCTCGTCGTGTGGGAGTGGGACCGGGACCGATGGCGCCTTTTCTTTCCGCGTCATCTTCTTCCTCCCTTTCTTCGGCGGCGGCCACACAGGGGCAGGAGGTTGCCCACAACTAGGCTCCATATCCTCAACCCGATACTCCTCGGTGCCGAAGAATGGATCGAACTCAGAGTCGGAGACGAAAGTGGATCCTACAGATCCGGGCGTCTCAACCCGGTAGTCTTCGTGGCCGGGCCACCGGGCGCCACCGCCGCCTCCTCCAAACATCGGCATATCGTCGTCGACATTATTCGGGCTTGGGTATTGACTCGGATCCATTGTTGAAAGTGCGGATATTGAGAGAATATATAAGAGAAAGTGAAAGGTTTTGGTCAAAAGTGAAGAAAATGGAGTATTTATAGTGGTTTAAATTAGGGTTAAATAATTAAAAAAAAAAAAAAAACCGGAAAATTCGGGCTCGGGCACGCCTCTGCAATGGGCGCCCGATCTCACGCCCGATCGATCGGGCGCCCGATCGGGCGCGACCGAACTCTCGGTCACGCTCGGGCGTGACCGAGGCTTGCAATGGATGCCCGACCACGCCCGAGCCCGATCTCGGCCGATCGGGATTAAATCTTAAACTTGACTTAGAAAAGCTTCTAAGAAACCTTAACATCATCAATTTAAACTTTAGAGTAAATGCCAAAATTGGTCCTAAACATATGATCATTTTATGTTTTTGGTCCTAAACATTATCTTTTGGATTTTTTGGTCCTAGACATATGGAAATTTGATCATTTTGGTCCTCCGTCAACATTTCCGTTAAAAACTAACGGTCAACGGGTTTAATCCAGATTTTGACCAAATTAGACTTTTAATTCTGAATTATTACTCTCTAATTAATTCCTTAATTATTTTAATAAATATATATTTAAAATCAGAAATAAATTATATTAAAAAAAATAGAATTGCTCCTTCTTATCCGTCCACTGCGACTCCTCCTTCTCCCCCAAAACCCTTCCTTAACCTCCACACCTTACAAATCAGAGAGGAACTGCTACAACCCCTCCGGACCTCAGGCACACCCCTGCCTCCGCCGGTCCTCGTCTTCTCACCGCGTGAGGCACCCATCTGCGGTTGTAGGGAGCTCGACAGCCAATACCGCTGCTGTCGCCTTTGACAGCAGCCTCTGCCGCTGCCACTGCTTTCTCCATTAAGAACAGCGGCTGCTGTCTCCACCGTGAGCAGCCGCTGGTGTTGCTTTCCGGTCCAGTTCGGGCAACCGCTGCCCGATACTCGGCAGTCTCATTTTCGTTTCCTCCATTCCCCGAAGTTATTTCTTTTAAAAGCTTGTTCCTTTAAGTTCTATTTTTCCAATTGGATATTCAACTATTGGCGGCAACTCTGTTCTTGAGATGGATTGTGGAGTCGAAGATGAGGGAGATTTGTA
>NC_062966.1:29725535-29759591 GCF_023119035.1 Salvia hispanica | reverse complement strand
GAGTAGTATATCCCCAACACCTGCGCAGCTGACGAAATTCTTAGTAAATCTTATAATTTGTACTCCCTCCGTCTCATAAAAATTGAGACAAAACTTTTGGGTACGGAGATTAAGAATTTATATTAAATAAATAGGAGAGATGAAAAAAGTAGGAAAGATAAGAGAGAGTAAAGTAAATGATGGAATAAAATAAGAGTAATTAGATGTTTTGTCTTTTCTTAAAAAAGGAAATGACTCAACTTTGTTGGAACGGACTAAAAAGGAATACGACTCAACTTTTATGGGACGGAGGGAGTACAAGATATGAATAAAGGAAATTATTTAATATACTCCGTGTCCAAAAGTTTTGCACCAACTTAACTTTATTCAATATACTCCGTGACCAAAAGTTTTGCACCAACTTAATTGGGACAAGGGGAGTATAATAATTAAGAATACATATTTTCTTATAAATTTATAACAAAAACATACTCTCTTAGCTAAGACTAAGGAGATTATTTGAAAATTTCATACCAAAAAGTTATGTACAAAAAGAGTACAATACTTGAGAATAAATATTCACCTATAAATCTATAAAAGCAATAACTACTACAAATCTATAAAAGCAATAACTATTTTTTAAACATAAATAGAGAAAATTGATAATAAAAAAAGAAGACAAAAATAAGAAAAAAAAAAAAAAGATAATAGCTTATAAGAATATCTGATGTACAAAATGTATTATAAACTTGAGTTAGGGTTATTAAATGGAATGATAACTAAAGTATCAAATTGAAAGTTGGGTACGTGAATAAAATAAAAATCATCTGTAGTAGTCCGATTTAAAACATGGATTATACTAATCAAAACATATTTGTTGATCAAATAACATTCATGTGATATAGAATTCATAAGAATTAAATTAATCATATCTATAAGAAAATAAAAAGATATTCTAATTTATAATTTATATTATTTATTAATAATAAAAAGTTTAAAAATATCCAATAATATGATAACAAAATAAAAATTAACATGTAACACAACAAAAAAATCTAATACGCAATAATGTAAAACAAACAATAACAGTTAAATGTAATCCTTAATTAATACCATTTGATTAATATATTAAATTGACTTAAATGGTAGTATTAAAAAACAAATAAATCAATACATTTAAAGAAGTAAACAAAATCAAAACAAGTTGTTTGTATAATGTCATAATTTAATTTATAAATTATCTTTCATTGAATTATAGTATAGTCTATCAAAGTAAACAAAAAAAACATTTCAAATAAATAAAAACTTGACTAAAACTAAACATAAATATAATCGAATAAACACAAAACAACATTTTTTGGAAAAACACTATAGAATTTACAAATACATTATCTTTAGAACCAATACAAATACATTATTTTTAGAATCAATAAAAATGCAATTACATTTCCTTTAGGATCAAGAAAAATGCAAATACATTATCTTTAGAACCAATAAACATGTGAAAAAATCTTTTGGGGTAAAAGAAAATAAATTTCCTCCAAAATACATAACAAAAGTTTAAATCTTAGCACCTACAATAGAATAAATAAATATAAATAATAAAGATTGATATATATAATTATTAAATTGAGTGAAAAAATAATAATATAAAAATTACCATTTATAACAATCCTATTGTCCAAATCTATAACCAACAAACTTCATTAGATTAAATTAAAGCTTAAATCCGAGTACCTACAATTAAATAACAAAAGGTTAACAAAAACTGCTATATAGAAGTATAATACATGCAAAAATTATTATTTAAAATGCCACAAAAATTTCAAAATAACTACCATCTATGACAACACTATTCATTGGTCCGGGAGCAATTATAACATAAATTACTTTTTATCATAAAAATAAATGATTAAATGAATTTTAAACTTTATATGATAGTTAATTAAATTTCATATATAAATAATATTAGTTAATTACTATTTGATCTAATTATAATATTATTTAATAACTAAGTTGTCAATGGAGAACACATATGTACCAAATATTAAAATCTCTCTCACCTACCATTCAATAAAGGCAACAACCATTTCCATCTTCCACAATTACTCCTGTAAATTTTCTCTCTTATCTAAAACCATTTCCATCTTCAATTATTCTTTTTGTCAATCTCAAACGTTCAATTTGTTAAAAAATGTCTATGCAACCAGAGGAGAGATACTTGGGAGATAGAATTGCACTGTTCTTTACAGTAATTACATCCGAAGAACAATCAAAGCTAGTAGGTATTGAAATTTATTTAATACTTTTGTTTTTTTTAAATAACATTCTTTGTATCATCTAGATTCAAAAAAATAATTATATTTATGTTAAATACAACAAATCTTCCCAGAAAAATTTCAAGCAAACTATCAAAGTGAGCTAGGCCCAACATGTGAACTTGAAAACAGTTTCCATGGATTCTGGACAACAAAAATCGGAATACTTCCAAGCGGAAGAATGTGCTTGGACGATGGATGGAAAAAATTCCACAAGGATAACCACTTGAAATACACGGAGATTTCTTGAGTTTGCAGCTGATTTCACCCAATATGTTCTACGTGGACATATATGATGGTACTGCGCAATGTGGTAAAGAATACCAACCAGACTAGGGTAAGTAAATACAATAAATTCAGCTTTGTCAATAAATTTTAATGCTCCATGTTTTAATCAATCCTTTATAGAAGGAGCTATCATTGAAATCGACACATCATCATCTTCACAACCTATTGCTTCACCTTCTTTCAAATCGATCTTGACAACATCAAATTACAGAGTATTGGTAAGAATTAATATTTCTATTTAATAAATATATTTTATAATCATTGTGTTTATTTACTTATAAACTGAACAACTGAAATTGATAAATTAATGTAATTAACATTATAGCACATACCAATCCAATTCTGGAGGGAATATGTGATAGACAAAGATGTTGAAGTCACAATCTTTGAATTCCAAAAGAAAACATAGCAAACAACTTTGAAGAAGGCTAAAGATAAGGTGATAGTCTCCAAAGGATGAAAAAATTTCTACAATGAGAACTCGTTCCGTGCTAGAATGCAATTGAATTTTCAGTTGATAAGGAGCAACCCTACCCTCAAATTCAAAGTTACTGTGGCTGAGGTAAATCATAATTAGTCCATAATTTATGTTTTAACTCAATACATCAATATTTCTTTGATTGATACAATCTTGCATTATATCTTACGCAGTGATGACAAGTGACATCAAAGAATGTTTTGAGTAATTTCTGATCAGGTAAGTAAATTTTAAAATCACTGCTTTGTGAAATAAACAATATGTATTTTTAATTGTTATGTTTTAAGTACTCTAATATCTAGTGTGTACTCATGATTTAGCATCTATTTTTTATTATATTTATGATGCAATTATCGACAACACGCTATTTATTACAAACATAAACACTTAATTACAAGTTTGTGTTAAAATGACAACACTTCTTAATGTGACACCGTGACACCATATATACAACAATATTATAAACGTTACACAACAATAATACAAACACTACACAACAATCTATAGATTGTTGTATAGCGTGTTGGATATTGTTGGACAAGAAAAATTGTTGTATAAAGAGCAACAAATTGCTGGCCGAGTTTTTCAATTGTTTTTTTTTTTTTGCCATGTGGCAACTTATTATTCATCCACGTGTACAAATGATTGGCTAGAAATAGTGGTATGATGTTATTTTAAGGGGTGGTGGCACCCTAACATTTACTCTTACAAAATATCATCACTTTTATCTCACATTAGTACAAAAAGTTTATCTTGCATAAACTCATAAATTATATCTATTTTGATTATATTTATGATGCAATTAGAAAAAACATATAGTATTAATTTCAAATATAAACATCTACTAACATATACTCCCACCGGCCCATGTTACTTGCACAATTGCTTTTTGGCTCGTAATAGCATAGTGATATAGAAATATTTAACAAATGGTACTCCCTCCGTTTCACCATAGTTGAGGCAAAACTTTTGGGCACGAGGTTTTAGAAATGAATGTTGGATGTGTTAAATAAATAGATAAAAAAAAGTAAGAGAGATGAAAAGGCAGAGAGAATAAAGTATAAAGTGAATAAAGTAGAGAGAATAAAGTAAGAGAGAGTAAAGTAAGAAAAAGAAAAAGTTACTATATATGGAAATGACTCAATTATGAAGAAACTTTCTGAAATGAAAAAATGCTGGCGAAATGAAAAAAGTAATAAAATAGAGATATCATTGAAAGCAAATACAGTTACACATTTATTCTATATCTAATTTTTAATTAATGAAAAATGAAATCATATTGGCAAAAACTAACATAAGAAAAGTAGAACTCTCTTTACAATAAAAACTATAGTTAATTAAGTAGAACTCTGTCTATTTACTAATGATATATGGCTTCAAATTTATTTGTACAACATTCTCTCTCAATAATAATAACAATATTTATTACTACTAACAACAACTGGAATTTAGTAATATCATATGACATCATTATTCAAATTTACTAATCCTCGTATATAACTTCAAATTTATATGTTACACTTTAAAATTTAATAAGAAAAATAAAAAAATCATAAATAATTTGGAGAATCAAGTATCCAAATACAATAATAATTACAACTGTGGTGACATTCATTGTAAAAATACATGGAATTTCGTAGAACTGACACAATGAAGTAAATTAAAGCTTTTCAATTTATTACTATCACACACTATTATTTTTATATTTTCTTTAGTTGATATTATTATTATACACCATACCTTATTTGACTATTATAACATTACTTTATTGTATTAGTTACTATTTTTATATGGTTAAGAATAAATATTATGTTGTAAGTACAATATGAAATATAATAAAACATTAACTCCTTGAAATTACTTTAGAATTGTTGTAAGTAAAGTATAGACTTTTAGTACTAATACTACTATTCATCCACTTGTTCAAAATATAAAAATTAAATGTAAATATTGATAACATTCAATCCATACAAAAATATACATACATAAAACAAAACAACTGCACCACATTAAAAATATTACAAAATCTAAAACAATCAACAAATATTAATAACAAACATTGTTCAAATTCATCATTACATTACCACTGATTGAGAATTCTCATTTTACATAGAAACTGCTAAAATCCAAAATATATCTCATACACCATCGGATTCAATATATTATGGATTCAATAAATCATGGAATTTATTACTACAATAAATATTGGAGTTAAATGTCTAACATCAATAGAAACATATTATACATATAAATTTTGATATATTTGTATAATATATATTTAATTATATATTTGCTACAGTATTCTAGTCCGACCAGTGGTTGAACCGGTCCGACCAGTTGAACCATGAACCAGTAGATTTGTCGGTTCGTTTGTCGGTCCGGTTGTTAAAACATTGGGAGAGACCATAAGGATTAGCAAAAGAATCTGAGGTTGTGCGAAGATTGTCACTCATTCACCAATTTCATGTCCAAGTTTGCATATCGAATGATTATGGTTAGGGATATTAATCAGTTTTTCCATATATATATATATATAATTCTTTTGTATGTTGATAATAAAAATTAATTATCATTGCTTAATTATTTTATAGTATTATATAGGATTTGCTTTTGTGATATAATTATAGTATGATTTCTTTTTTAATTTTAGAACATGACAAAAGAGTAAAATTTAATATTTATTAAAGAATAGGTACTTTTAAAATTTTGAATTTTAATTTGAATTCCAATTCAATTCCAAATCTTTTGTATTGAGTTATCAAACATGGGATTTGAAATTATAATACAATTCCATACCAATTCTTTAATTATACCAAATATAGGATTTAGAATTGAATTCAAATTCAATTCCAATTTCGTATACCGAATGGACCCTAAGTTCTTTCATCAGAAATGAATTTCATGCAATTCTGGAAGAGGTGATCGATTCTCCCACAATTTCCATTCCTTGCGTTCTCTCATAGTGGAGTCATTTTTCAATTTGGAAAAATTTATTCTTAATTGAGTCATTTTCATACTCCCTTCGTTCCATAGTAATAAAGTCATTTTGTCATTTTTGTACGTTCCACCACAGTAATAGAGTCATTTTCTTTTTTAGTAAAAGTTAAACACATTTTTCCACACATACTTTACTCTCTCTTACTTTATTTATTCCCTCTTCATCTCTCTACCTTTTTGTTTTTCCCACTTTACTCTCCCTTTCACTTAACTCACCTAACACAATTTTTCTTAATATCTGTGCCGAAAAGAAACACCTCCATTACCATGGAACTGGGGGAGTATATAATGGTACCCCACAAAAGATGTCACACTTTCCTTTTTAGTTTGTCATACAAAAGATGTCACATTTCCCTTTTTGAAATTTTTTTTCTCTCACAGGAATATAAAAATTATATTTTCTCTTTCCATTTAACACACAAAACAAAACCTCCTAAAATCTCGTGCCCTCCCACAAGTGTGACATCTTTTGTGGGACGAATGGAGTAACATTTTTTGTTACTCTTACTTTACTCACTCTCACTTGATCCTCTCTGCTTCATTCACTTTCAACTCTATTTTTTCAACTTTTTTCTCACTCTTAGTTTTATACTCCCTCCGTCCCAACCTAAGCGACCCACTTCTTTTGGGCACAGGAATTTAGGTAGTGTTGTTTAGTGGTGTAAAAGAGGTTGCTAATAAAGTAGATTAAGTGATGTGATGTATTTTTATTTTTGAATTTAAAATGGATAGAATAATTGATTGTTTTTAACATTATTTATTTAGCTCTACTCTTATTAGCTGTACTGATGTTCAAATAATCGAACTAAATGTAAATTAAAAATTGAAATTGTTTGTACGTTAAAATAATCAAAACAAATGCAAATTAAAAATTGCAATTGTTTATACATTAAAATATTCAAATCAAATGTAAATTAAAAACTGAAATTGTTGATTCACATCAAACGTTGGCCATACAAAAACATGGCTTTTCAAATTCACTAAAAATCTGCCATTAAAATAATCAGAATAAAGGTAAATTGAAATTTGAAATTTTTGATTCACAATAGAAGCTGGCGCCACATTTTTCAAGCCGCCATACAAAATTTTCATTCAAAAGTCACCAAAAAGTAGCGCCATTAGTTCCCTATATATACATTGATTGACTAGATTTTACATTCAACAACACAAAACTCAAAATGCAGTCATCCATAAACTTTTCCTCAGAGCATCAACAAAAGGTTGTGCAATTCATCATAGAAAGATGCACAAACGGTAAGCCACCGCGAGGCACGATGAAGGAAGCTCGGGAGAAGTTTAACATATCAGCTTCAACCTGCACAAGGTATTGGAGAGAAGCTAAAAAACAGGCAGCTGAAGGAAAAACAATGCAGGTAATTAATCGTAGGAAGGATAGACCATGTAGCAAACGTGTTCATCTTGATCTTACTTTACTTAAAAGTTTGCACTACACTAAAAGAGGAAGTATCAGAACATTGGCTGTTGGATTAAGCTGCACTAAGAGCACAGTAGGAAGATGGGTGAAATCAGGCCTTATTAGATCTCATACATCAGCTATTAGGCCTGATTTAACAGGCCCCAACAAATTGTTGAGGATGAGATTCACATTAGAGGCCTTAGAATTAGATAGGATTTTGAAGACAATCAAGTTCAAAGATATGCACAACACAATCCACATAGATGAAAAGTGGTTCTACATCACGAAAGGTATGCACAGGTTCTATTTAGCACCGGGAGAGGATGAGCCACATAGATCATGCCAAAATAAGAAGTTTATATCGAAAATCATGTTTATGTGCGCTGTTACAAGACCATTATTTGGAAGAAATGGGGAGGTTTTGTTTGATGGTAAGATAGGTATATTTCCTTTCATAGAGAGGGTTCCAGCAAAGAGGAGTAGCAAAAACAGGAGGGCTGGAACAATAGAAACTAAACCAATCGAAAGCATCGCAAAGGAGGTGACAAAGGACTGTATAATAAACAAGGTATAGTCTTCTAATAAGCATTTAATACCTGCAGTATTTTAATGCATTACAGTGATAACAATTCATTTAGTGCATCACTGAAACACAAACTGCCAATGTTTTGTTGCATGCATTGAATGAAGTGATTACAGTTCAGATTTATTTGATGCATGGTTTTCATGTATGCATTCAAGTTATACATTCAATTTCTGATGAAAGTTGAATGCATTCAATGCAATTAATGCAATACTTGAATGCCAACACAGATTATTCCAGCCATCATGTCAAAATGGCCGGAGGGAGCAAGTAAGCAAATCTTCATACAACAAGATAATGCAAAGCCACACATTAAGGGTGATTATTTGGATTTTATTGCTGCTGCAAATCAGAATGGATTCAATATAAAGCTAGTGCAACAACCCCCTAACTCACCCGATACTAATGTGAATGACTTAGGGTGGTTTCGAGCAATACAATCACTTCAAGTGCAAACTGCATGCAATACATTGGATGATCTATTGAATGCCGTGGACAAATCATTTCATGACCTATGTCCTATAACCTTGGACAATGTTTTTATGTCTCTACAGGGATGCATGATTGAGATCATGAAGTTCAATGGGCACAACAAGTACAAGATTCCCCGTATGGGAAAAGGTGCTCTTAGAAGGTTGGACCAACTACCTCAAAACTTAGAAGTTCCAATGGAGCTAGTTGTTGCTTGCATTGCTTATTTGGAAGCACAAGGGTATAATGAAGGAATTGAAAGGATTGTGCAAGATTTGGGATTGGAACCTAATGTGCAAGGAGCAACATCAGTGCATCTTTTGGGAATATGAGAATCTTTTGGCCAGAAATATTTT
This sequence comes from Salvia hispanica, assembly GCF_023119035.1. Taxonomy (NCBI): domain Eukaryota; kingdom Viridiplantae; phylum Streptophyta; class Magnoliopsida; order Lamiales; family Lamiaceae; genus Salvia; species Salvia hispanica. The sequence goes on along the minus strand of NC_062966.1, from coordinate 29,750,704 downwards.
GGTAAAATGTGAATCTTTTGAGCAGAAATATTTTGTAGAGATGTTGTAGCAACATGTGATTTGTGTAAGCTTGTTGTAGCAACATGTCAATCTTTTGTAAAAGTGCTATAGTAGCATGTGTATCTTTTGAAAAAAAAAACTAATGTAAAGAAAGCTTTTGATGCAAAATGAAGGAATGTGTTTATGCATTACAGCCACACACACAGTTCACATAGATTCAAAATCCTTCAACAATTCACATGGCTTTAACATCAATTTACTGACACCAAGAATTCAAAATCACCAACAATTCACAACCAACAAAATATCACACTCACCAACCTTTCACATAGAATCAGCATCCAATTCACAAGTCACCAACAATACACATAGATTCAACAAATTATTCAGTAAACACTAACACAAATTTGCCACAAACTAAAAATAATTAACAATAGCCAAGTTGAGATGAACCATAATAGATGAAATATCTCACCAATATTACACTTTCTCAATCTCCTTAGAGGAATTCAACTCATCATAATCAGGGCTGTGGAAACCAAAAATCCCTTCCTCCTTCATCTATCGTTCAGCCTCTACCTTGCAAGCCTCCCAAGTTTCACCAGTCATCATCCAAGCAGGAAGAGGCTCAGGTGAATCCATATTAGATTCGGTGTCTGCTTCGGCATTGGCAGTTGCAGCGGCAGCATCCTGATCCAATATTACTTGGAACCGATCTTTGAAATCCTGCAGTGTCACGCATTCGGAGAGACCATCGCTCCTTGGCTTCTTTGCAGTGGGTTTGGCATCAGGACATGGAGCTTCTCTGTCGGAATATTCGATCGGCGCAACGAGGGGGCGGGAGGGGGAGGGGGGAAAATTCTTGCTTTTCTTTTTCCTTGCACCACCGTGAGAGATTCTTTACCGCCACCGCCACCGCCACCGCCACCGGCAGCAGATTTATAGCATCCAGGGACATATGACAAGATAGGGCGAGTGAGGGGGCGTCGAGGGTTAAACCACCCGTCGTCGGATGGGTTAGGTTCGTCACTACCAGCAGATTCGTCGGAAGCCATTGATGAGAATTTGAAAGGGAAATGCTAGATCTAGGGTTTTTTTTTTGCAAGAGTCGGCTAGAGAGAAAAGAGAGATTGAGTGGGAAGAGAGAGAGGCGTAAAAAGAAAGTGATTTTGGAATTGGAGTGTTGAATACATTATTTTAATGCTAATTGTAATAAGGGCATTAATTAAACTTAATCTAAATCATGTTTAAAATCCCTAATTTTTACTAAAAATAGAAATGAGTCATGTATGTTGGGACACCCAAAAAGGAATACGAGTCGCTTAGGTTGGGACGGAGGGAGTATAATTATATCTATCTACTTAACACACTCAACTTTTTTCTCACTCTTAGTTTTATATAATTATATCTATCTACTTAACACACTAAATATCCATTTACTTTCTCTTATTTTTATTCTCTCTGCTCTATTCATTTTCTACTCTTTTCCCTTTATCTTTTTCTCCCTCTTACTTTTTTAATTTAAAACACTAAATATCCAATTACTCTATTCTCTCAAACTTAATACACTAAATATCCATACACTAAATCTATCTAGTTAATACACTAAATATCCATACACTAAATCTATTTGAGAAATGCAAAGGACCTTAAAATTCTCAATACCATGCTTCTAACAAGGCTGGTTGGCTGGTGTTGAAAAAAATTAAACATGTAAACATGTCATAAACACAATAAACAATAATTAACTGCATCCAAGGATTTATAGTGAAGAGATAGTAAGGGTTCATCCAAGTTTCAATCTTTGTAAATCAAACCACAAATCAAATACATATTTTATGAAATCGACTTAACAAATTTCAAGCATGGCATCATGTTATTCTAATCAGCATCGAAGTGAAAAATATCAGCTCATTCATAGCAGAAGTCTGAAATATCTCAAAATTCATTCAAAAGCAAAATTAAAAAACAAAACCCTAGTTCAAGCAGTGAGCACGACGGCGCCGCCAGCTTCCTTGATCTTCTTCTCGGCGTTCTTGGAGACGAGCTTGGCCTTGAGAAGGACCGGCTTCCCCTCCGGAAGCAATCCCTTGCCGAGGACCTTGAAGTAGCCGAACTGCGTGACGTCGATGAGAGGCGCGTTGTCCTTGGACGCCTTGTCCTTGAGCTCTTGCGGCACCAGCGACCAGAGGCGGTCGATGTTGACGGTGGGGCAGTGGAACTTGTTGCGCAGGCGATGGAAGTAGCGCATACCAACCTTGCCGAAGTAGCCAGGATGGTATTTGTCGAAGAGGATGCGGTGGTGATGCATTCCTCCCGCGTTTCCGCGACCTCCGGGATGCTTCCTGTGCTTGCCGATTCTACCATGGCCAGCGCTCACATGGCCGCGCTTCTTGCGGTTCTTCTTCAATCTGGTGGTCATGGCGGCACAATTGAATTGGGGGTTAGGGTTTCGGCATTTATCGCACACAAATAGGGCCGTGGCCCCATACAAATTTAAGAAGCCCATTTCCAAAAAAATAAAAAATATTTATAACTGAGTGATGTGTTTTAATTTTAATATTATTTTAAATTAGCTATGTGGAGACCAATGTTTCTTCTATAAAATAACTCAAAACACTCTAAATTTTATGCAACCGTCTCATTTTAAATTATTTTTTTTATTACGATATAGTATCAAATTAGCTATGGAGACTACTGTTTCTCCCCCAAAATAATTCGACATTTTAAATTTTATGTAAGCTCTAGGTTTAAATTATATTTTATAAGAATACAATCAATTAAATCTAATTTTATTGTGATTCAAACAAATTCATGATTGCATAGTTTCTATAAAAAGTTAGAGCATTCACGATGAATAACCTATCTCAGGAGCATATCTATATTTCTTCCTACCATGTCAGTATTTTATTCCATGGCCTATTTTCCTGTAATGGAATGGTCTATCACATAATTATCTCATTTTCACATTAAGCATTATTTCTATATTATATTTTTAATTGTTGGTATAAAATAAAATAAGATAAAATAGTTAAAAAATAAATTCAAAACCAAAATAAATTATAAATATAAGGTGAAAATGAAGGGATGAATGTAAATAATGGGGTATGGAGGTATATATTGAGGGTTTAAAAAATATTAAAAGAATATTATAAATTCCGATAATCGGCCATATCGCCACAATGATGGGCCGATCATGGCCCCTTTCCATCGGCCATGGCCGACCCAGCGACCATTTGGGGGAGGCGAGCGAGGGCCTTTCATCAACCCATTCTCCGCAATGGCGGCCAATCTCCGGGCCTATGATGGCCTCAGAAGATAGGCCATCTAACTAATGCTCTTATATAATACTGTGATTATTAGTGGACAAGCCAAAATGATAATGTTGGAAGGGTCAAATTATTGTTTATATTTATGAAGCATTTTTTGGTACCGTTTTCGTCAGAAGCCCGTGACATAAGCAATAGGGGCCCGAGACAGATGGACAATAACAAATCTCGTTCTAGGCCTTGGTTACATGTCAGGATAACATGCTTAAATGGATAATATCTGTAAAAATAGTTGCTAAAGTGTGCAGGATGTCAGGAGGAAAGGGTCGGAAGAAATTCAGGTGAAAGGAACGCAAAAATGGTGCTATACTGATCATAACGCACACCATGAAGCTTGAGGATGAGAATGAGTGGATTGCTATAAATGATCATCTATCTAGAAGGGGCAGAATCATCATTTCAAGAGAAGGAACAACCCTAGGAATTGGATAGGCCGTTCAATAAATAGAAGATCAACATTGAAGAAACATGTCCATGCTTAGACCATTTTCTAGATTATCTTTACTGCACTCTCTTAGATAACTTAGTTAGCTAGCTTTCACTTAAGCTTCCGGCCACCTGTCGGGAGAAGGAGTCTACCGTCCGTTTAAGCTAGTTTGTCGCTGTAGTTCCGGAAGTTTCACCACCCCGAGACAATCTTTAATTGCTTTATATTATGCTTTCTTAGTTTAAGTACTTGTTTTTACTTGCATTTGACTTGGATTCTAGTAGCTGCTTAGTTTGAAAATCTTTTGGTTTGATAATCTTGAATGAAATGAAGTTTTTGTGGTTTATGTGTGTTCCATCTTGACTTTCGTTTGCCTAGTTAGATAGATCTAGTGATTTCACGTTGTTTACTGTTGTTTTCTAGCTCAAATATGCCTAGTTAAGTTAGATCTGTTTATTCAAGTTTCTCAAAGTTTTAATCGGGCGTTTCTTCTAAAAATGCATAGATCTGAGTTTTCCGCCACCTTGCATGTTGATCTGTGTGCACGTCTGCTGATTTATTTCTGCCTAATTTAGTTGCATAGTTTAATTTCTCGTCTAGATCTAGATTTAGTGTTTTGGGTTTTGGTTTGATCTGAATTTTTTGCGTTTGATTCCGAGCATTCATCCATGGAGGTTTGATTTTTTGGTCATTTTTCGTTGCTTGGTGAAGAAGACAACATCTCAGCCTGATTCTGGGACCACTTCTGTTCCTTTTTACTTTTTTCCTTTCACATTTCAGTACATCCATCTCTATGGGATTGATCATTTACTCTGCTATACTAGCCAGTAGAAGTGAGTTAAGGTTTTTGATAGGGAAGATAGACACAGGCTATAAATAACAACACAACTAGATCTAGGTACCCTCCTAGCCAGTTGGAGCTTACACACACATCGAGTTAGAGTCTCTCTTTCGAACCTTTCAGACAATGAGAAAATAATTAAAAGATGATCAAAAGAAACTACATATACGTATTTGGGCTATAATTAAAAGTGATGTTAGCGTCAAAAGAATCGATAATGTCGCAAAAGAAAAACGGTGTCGCCATAACAACTACTCTTTCCGTCCCGGCTAAGATGACACATTTCTTAGTCGGCACGGGATTTTCAGAGTTGTTGGTTAATATGATTAATTGGAGAGATAAAGAGTCGGGTGTAAGTGGTTATATGTATTAATTGGAGAGAGAAAGTTACCAAACATAGAAACGTGTCATCTTGGTTGGTACAAACTAAAAAGGAAAGTGTGTCATTAAGGCGAAGGGAGTATTTTATTAGCATCTAAGAATTATATGTAATAATTTATTTTCACCTGCTATAAATATGATAAACAAATGTATTAAAAATATATTTTAAAAAAATTAGAGCTTTTAAATAAAATTTACTACTATTATATACTCCCTCTGTACGTGAAAAAATGTCTTATTTTGCCATTTAATGATGTCAACGATTTAATATTTCATTTTTATTTTTTTTTACATTTTAGATAAGTGAACCCCACCATTCAAGTAAATATTACACTCACATTCAACGTATAAAAGTGAGGTCATATTCTACTAACTTATTTTACTATTTTTCTTCACAAAGTCAATAAATTTCGTAAAATCCGTATCGAATCAAATATATGACTCTAAATGATAGACGGAGGGAGCAATATAGTTACATAGCTGAATAAATTTAAATATACACAATAAATTAATAAATTAAAGAATACATATGTGTTCAATGAGAGGAGAGTTTTAAAACTAAAATTTAGAATTTCATATAATATATCTACAAATTTATTATGAATAAATAACATAAAAAGTGATAAAAAAATGAAATCATGAATACGTAATTGTAGAGGTTTTTATCTGAACATAGCTCAAAAGTGTCTATTTCATTTTGTAACGTATTGTATTAAATTTTCAATAATGTAACTTATTTAAAATTATATCAATAATAATGTAGTATATGAAGTGGATGTTTCTCTTTTAGATCAACGTACAATCAATCTCGTTTCTCCTTTACAACTATAAATAAAAAAGCACACCAGTTTAAACTCAATGAATTAATCATACTATAGTGCAAATACATAAATGGCACATGGGTGAGGGATTGGTGCTCTAGATTTCCCTACACAACTTAAATGATGTAAGATGCTGGATGAAGTAGATGTCCGAAGGCATTTGAGTTCTGCTATACTCTTTTGTGGTTTTGCCGTTTTATTCTCTTTTTCTATTTTCCTCTGGTGCCACTTTTTTGTTGTTGGTGTCTTGTTGTTGGTTGGGCCTGTGGTATGGCTTTTTCTTGAGGGATGACCCGGGGTTGGGCCGTTGCTGGCTTGTAGTGTTTCTTTGCTTAGCTTGGTGTTTTTTTTTTAAGTGGTAGGTAGCTTGGGATTTTGCATAGGTTTTGGTTGTGTCTTTTGTTGTTTCATGTTCGTTGGTTTGTTAACGACTTTTTGCTCGCTGCACCTTTAGCTTGAGCATTTCTTTTGTATAAAAAAAACATAAGAAATTAACTATGGTACTCTATTACATGTTCCAAAGCAAAACAACTCTCGTCGAAGGGGGAACAATAATCAAACAAAGAAACGAGATAAAGTCCGGTAATGAACAGGACCACAATGAACAACTTAATCCTTCTTTAATGCTAGCCCTTTACTCCCAACTAAATTGGAGCAAAACTTTTGGACATAGAGATTAAGAGATTAAGAAAATGTATTGAGAGTATGAAAGGGGAATAAAGTATGAGAGATCAAAAGAGAGTAACATAAGTGATAGAATAAAGTAAGAGTGATTAAATATTTTGCTTTTTATCAAAAAAGAAAATAACTTCACTTAATCAGGACATCCAAAAGGAATACGACTTAACTTACTTGAGACGAAGGGAGTACTAAATAACCTCAAATTTGAGGAAATTGAAGATGATTTCTCTTTTTAAGTTTCATTTGAGGTGAATAGCGCAAATCACCTATGTGGACGTAATCATTTGAGGTGGGTTTGAATTGGTATTTAGGAGCAATTAGAGGGTGAATTATGACTTTTCTTATGTTTGGTTCGATAATTAATAAAACTGAGAGGCCTAAGTTAAGGAGGTTGACCCGCCTCTAAAATGCTTAAATATTGCCTAAAAATGTGCAATAGAATTTTATAATCGTTATTCAAGAATAGTTAAGTCATTACAAATACGGTAATAACCCTCTAGGTCCAGCAGCGCATTCATTTCTTCATTCTTCCCATTCTCCTCCATTTTCATTTAGGCTGCGTTTGGTACACGGAACTGGAGGTGTGGAATTGGAATTAAAGCCTTCAATTCCAAATCTAGTGTTTGGTATCATAAAATTTTTTGGATTTGGAATTGTATATGTTGGGTCTCGGTGGTGCACACCCGAACTCCACATTAGTATGATATTGTCCGCTTTGGACAAAGCCCTCACGGTTTTGCTCTTGAGGTACTCCCCAAAAGGCCTCATACTAATGGAGTAGGGGTAGCACATTTATACACTTGCAAGTCTTGTTCATTCTCCGAGAGACCACATGCCTACCCCATGTTACAGGTCACCATAGGTCTTGGTCGAGCTTGTCACATCGGAGAACTTGCAAGCGCAACCACCGAACCCCGAGCCACAGAGGCCCAGCCCTGAACCAGGGCTCTGATACCACTGTTGGGTCTCGGTGGTGCACAACCGAACTCCACATTAGTATGATATTATCCGCTTTGGGCAAAGCCCTCACGGTTTTGCTCTTGGGGTACTCCCCAAAAGGCCTCATACTAATGGAATAGGGGTAGCCCATTTATACACTTGCAAGTCTTGTTCATTCTCTGATGTGGGATATGGTTTGCTCCCTTTCAGTATATAATTTCAAATCTTCCAATTCCACAATTTGAATTCTATAACCAAAGTAGTGGAATTCCAAATATTTATTAAATTACACACACAATGCATAATTCTTACATACATTGCACACACACAATCACACACACACACACACTACACACACTGCACACACAACAAAAACACACACAACACACATATTCACACACACACACACAGCACGATTCAAACACACGCGCGCACACACACACAACACACATTCTTACACACACACTACACACATCCTCAAACACACACACACATCACATAGCACACACATTCACACACACAACACACACACACTCACACACAGTACACAACACACACATTCACACACACATTGCACATACACACACTCACATTCAATTTTTTAAATTCAATTCCATATCAATTATTTCATTTTTCCAAACAAAGGATTTGGAATTGAATTCCAATTCAATTCCAATTCGATTCCTTCCAATTCAATTCCATAGAATTCCAATTCCAATTCCAATTCCAATTCAATTCAATTCAATTCCGTGTACCAAACGGACCCTTACTGTTGCTCTTCAAACTCTTCGAGCTCGCCTCCATTCGCGTCGGCACCTATCACGGTCAGAATCACACCCCTCAATATGGTGATTAGTATTTTTTTTATTTTTTTTATTTTTTTTTTAACTCTGCCTTGTTGACTTTCCTTGCCCACCATTTATTTGTCAGATGCGGCAAGTTATTAGTAGAGGGGAGGAGGTATTTAGGCAGAACGAAGATTAAGAATGGGGGACCGATTGAGAGCGTGAAATCGAAGAGGTATTGAGATTGAGGGACGACCTTGGAGGTGAAATTAGTGAGATTTTGGACAATGCTAGCACTCCTCCTTCATCTCATACTAGAATTCACGCTTTATTTTTTAGTTTGTTCCATAAAATATGTATATATATATATATATATATATTTTTTTAAAGTTCTCTCTCACATTAATATAAATGGGGAATGTTATATTGCTAACTCATAACTTAATTGCTAACTACAACTAAATAATAACCATTTGATATTCAAATTAAGGGCTTAGATCGTTAATCCATAAATGTCAATACGATCAACGAGAAACGTCAATAAGACCACATGATTAATTCCAAAAATTATCAATAGGGGTATTAATGTCAATTAACTACATGTTTAGTTGTAACTAATTTTTAAAAGAAATCCCAAAACTTTAAATTTATATAACATATACCAATTTAAAGATAATTTCATAAGGATTCCAACGATATCCTACATGCATATGTTCCGACGTCAAAATTTGAAAAAAAATTTGAATTTTTTAAATTTTTTCGTACAAGCAAGAAATGTCAACATAATATATAAAATATGTCAATATAATACATGTAGAATATCAATATAAGCAATGAGTTAACATTCTTAAAGCATTGTGTTGACATTCTCAAAGCATTGTGTTGATATTTTCGAAACACTATATTGACATTTTCATCCAAAACTCTAATTTGGAGTTTTTTTTTTTTTTATCTTTTTTGATTTTATTAATAAAAACGAAAATTACACGTGGCAAATTGTAGACCACACGTTTTCTAAAATCCTATGGTCTTAAATTAGTTATAGTTAGCAATTAAATGATGAGTTAGCAATTGATCACTCCCCTAATATAAATATATTATTTTCTCTCTCAGTTTAACACACAAAATAATACTCCATCCGTCCACTTAAAATGAAATATTTGGGAATCGGCACGAGATTTTATGTAGTGTTGTTTTGTGAGTAAATGTAGAGAGAGTAAAGTAAGAGAGATGAAAAAGTAGAGATAGAGTTGTTTCCATTTTAGGAAACGTTTCATTTTTAATGGGACAACCAAAAAAGGAAAACGTTTCATTTTTAATGGGACAGATGGAGTATTTCTTAAGATCCTGTGCCATTACCAAAGCGTGTCTTCTATTATGGGACAAAAAGAGTAATATATAAGGATGTGTTTGAATTGGCATACTTGTTTTCTTGAGAAAAGGGAGAACTCCAATTTGCAATTCATTTTTCATGGACAGTCGTTTGGTACTTATTATGGGAATATATTTCATGTGTTTGGTTTGCTGGTAATGTAACAATTTAGTAACCAATAATTTCACCCTTACCCTCAATAAGTTCCTTTATTTCTATTGTCCTTGTGCAACCCTAGAGGGTAGAGATATACACCCAAAGTAAGTTCCTTTGTTTGGAGTGCTAGATACGAATATTACCCCATGGTAGTTGCTCCTAGCATATTAATAGCAATGCATTTATCTCGATTGTTAAATAACTTTAACACCACCAAATAGTAGTGGATCCAATGTTAGAACAGAGTGTATAATTGTACCACCAAATATTTCTCCTAATTCGTTAAATATATATTGAGACAAATCTATACGTATATAATGGGGCTGTTATGAAACTTTCCAGAAATTACCATAGTATCCTTTTTGGCTGGAAAGTCTTTAATTGGACAAAAAAAAAGTGATATTATTTGGAAAAAAATTGGTCTAATGAAAGGGTGACTTCTCAAAGAAGATTAATTGTTTTTTGGATTATGATTAGAGGATCGAATTTCTTTTTTTTTTTTATAAAGTATATATAATGATTTTTTTTTATGATTTATATTCGTTAGCCGAAAATTATTTAGTCCATGCATGACGCGAATGCTAACACTCAATTCTAACTAAAAGCCTTAGTGGTGGAATGACAACGTACATGTAATGTTTAACTAGAGAATCAAGTTTAACTCCCAACCTCAGTTCATTTGTAATTTTCTATTACTTCTCATTTTTTTCTTTTCTATTTAATTCTGTTTTTATTTGTGATTGTATGATAATTATATAAATGAATATTTTAAAAAATAAATCAAATCTTTGCCAAATAATTTATGTTAGTTATTATATTTCTATATATATAAAACTTCCAAATATTTATCTTTTGTGTAGTTGTTATTTTCTTTTAAGTTGAAACTTTGCTAAAATATTTTTTGTTTTGTGTCAGGAATAATTTAATTATTACTCTAATAAGTAGTTGTGATATTTATATTTATACAAGACATTCACAACTTACGACTATATAAGGTATTCATAATTCACAAATTATCGATATAAAATATTCACAATTAATGAAATAGATGAACATGAATGGTCAAATTTTAGTGCTCTTAGTCTTTGCAATCGAATCAAAATTTCTGGATTCACCATTAACAACGACATACTCATTGAACAAAGATTGAGATTCCAAGTCATCGAGTCATCAGACTTAGGCTTGGCTGAAGCCCCCGAATTTGCACAGTGCAGAAGGGATTTTGTAAACTAAAGCCCCATGATAAAAAGAGAATAAATATCGAATATAATTATACAATAAATTATTTATCTATCTAAATGATATCCATTTGGAATATCGTGTTGCACTTAATATTATCCATGTCTAGGCAAATATGATGGGGAGCCAATTCATTTCATAGAGATGTATATGAACTAAACCTTGCATTTCTCAATAATGACATAAATGTCTGATCGAAAAAGATGAAATTGCTTCCAACCCATTTCAGGAATAAAGATACAAAACTTCTGCCAAACATAAAAGAACAATGTCAATTATGAACTTCTCAAAAATCTTAGGCATTATTATAAAAGGGAGAGATAGAGCTAGATGTAATTGAGAGAAAAACGATAATGTATGTTTTCATCACTATTTCACTTTATTTTTTAGCAACCATGATTGGAAAGATGGCTTCTTTTACATTTTCAATATTGGAGTCCACAAAAATCTTACAAACACAATGTCAATAATGTAAGAATCTTTTGGCTTCTTCTTTTGATAGTAGCCACACATGTATGTTTTCATCACTATTTCACTTTATTTTTAGCAACCATTATTGGAAAGATGGCTTCTTTTACATTTTCTTGAATCACTAAGAATGATACGTTTCGACCTTTGCCGCTAGAAAAAGCTTATTAAATAAGTAATGTAATGCAATAAGTTATAAGGGTCAACAATACTTTTTAATATCATGGTCGTCTCTCACACTTGACTTTATTTAGATTGTAACCCATCGAATTATCATGGAAATATTATTAGATCTATTAACAATATATTAGGATCGAATAATTTCGTGTATCACTATGACTTCGATTAGATATTTAGATTGTAACCAATCTAATTTTTACGGGAAATTGTTACTGTATTGTAACTAATACTCCTCCGTCCCCAATTAAGAGTCACACTTTGACCGGACACTGAGTTTTAAGAAATGTAAAGAAAAGTTGGTTGAAAAAGCTAGTGGAGTGTGTGATCCATTTTTTTATATTGGTTTTATAATAAAATGTGAGTGAATTGAGTTAGTGGAATGTGTGACCTACTTACTATTTATGGTAAAAATTAAGTGTGACTCTTAATCGGGGACGGACCGAAATAGAAAAATTTAACTCTTAATCGGGAACGGAGGGAGTATCTCTTTACAATGTTATTATGGTTATATCACTTAAAAAACTATTTTCATAAATTATCTTATAATTATTTTAGTTTGAGCAATTTAAATTAGCCGTGCGGTTCAAATTAATGATTTCATCTCGACCACTTTTGCTAATGTTGTTTATGGTTGAGATAAATTAGTAATACTACAAAATTCTAATCTAAATGTGTCAAAATGTGTTCAAATTCTAATCTAGACAAAGTATAAATTCTTGAACATATATTTTTGGTGTCAAAATATACATATTTACAGTGTGGAGGATGATAAGATATGATATGAATCGAATCATACCAAGGTAGTACTATATCTTAAATGGGAAAAAAGTTGGGCTTCACGCCAACCCCAACTGATCATGCGCAAACCAACTGATCCCGCTTCGTGATGATCGGCTGATGTTGCTCGACTGCATGCAGTCTTCATTTATCAATCATAACTCTCTTCGGAATTCGATCTTGCAAGATATCCACACGAATTTCTTTCGACGATGAATGCAACAGTAGTCTTAAAAGTTTGATTGAAAATAATCATTTTTGATATCATTGCATCTTTCATAGTAAAAATACAAATTTAAGATAAAATAGACAATTGGTGATGTGACGTAGATCCAATCAACAATTTGCTATAGTATAATTTATAGCAGTAGATATTCTAATAATGTTCACTGTAAAAAAGTTATTATAATAATCATTTATCACTAAAAATTATCCTAACTATGGAAAGACTCTCACAGTGTTCGATTATTAACTAATCAAAAGTTAATAGTCTTGCCTAATAGTAGGATATTTAGTTGTAGTTAATAATTGGTAAACTAAACAAAAACTTAAGAATTTCAATTGAGTAGATGTGGGGGAACCAATGGTGAGATATTAAAAAGTGAAATCGAGTACCTGGACTGATTCGTCAATGCACAAACGCATTATACTTGGCATAACCACCCAACATCAAAATTCATTATACTCCTATATATGATAGCTGGAGATTTTACTCAAGAAGCAATTTGCATAAAGAAGTTCACTCCAAAAGGCACAAGTAGACCACTTCTTGCATGTGTAACAAAGCTTTTCAACTTCTTTCTTCTCTCTCTTCACATGGAATTTCTTATAGATTTAAGTCATCATCAACAATCTTTTAGGCGACTTCCACACTCAATTATCTACTATTCCACTACTTGAAGAATCATATGAAACACACATATTTCATGTACTAAGTAATTAGATATAAAAATAATAATAATAACTACAAAAATTGAATTTTACCACAAGTAGCTCTTGGAAATATGTTGGCAATAGCCTCTATCAACGGATTGCTGTTGATAAAATGATTGTGTTTACCCCAACCCTTGTATGATCTAAAAAAGACCCCCGTGTTTTCAAAATCTAAAAGTGCTATATCAAAACTTGATCCATCCATTTTTTGATCTAATGGATGCGATTTGGTCTCCAGCAGATGTGCATGTATGTAGAAGAAGATAGGTGCTTGTCAAAATCTTCCTACAGGAAAAGAGATTAGTGGGTAGGTTGGACCATTTCCACTACAAGAATGTTGGACCAATGATCTCAAAAGCAATCCGATTGAGAGGTCTTTCTATACATCAATTGATCTATATATGTATATCAAACTTCATAAAAAGAAGCAATATTATATATATCGTCATGCTTGCGTCACGGTGTGAAACAGAACAGTGTTTCCAGTCGCCATGGTCCATTATCTCCAGTCTTTGAACATAAAACCACAGTCCAAATTGGCATAATATTTGAGATGAAACTAAGGGAAATTATCACAAATATCCAATCACATATATGGTGCTGTCTCCATTGTGCAGCAATGCCTATCTCTCTCTTGAAATGGTGGTGGGGATTCTAGCAACTAGCATTTCTTACACAAGAACTATATAAGGTTGAACCAAGCCTTCAGTTATTAAAAACCCAAAAAATGACTAGGTTGTCTCTTCTAATACTCAAGCTGCTGCTGATATTCATATTTGCTGGTTGGGTGTCGCTATGGGTTCTCAAGCCAACTGAGTTCTGGACGAGGATATGGAAGGGCATGGAGGCAAAAGCATCAACCACAGCGTTTGGCTATAACGGTACATTTACTACTATTTTTTCAAGGTGTTTCTGTACAGGTAGAGCCTAAGTATGTTTTTGTATGATCAAATTGCACAGGTCTTGATTTTGTTGTCTTTACATTTCCTCTAATCGTTCTGTCTATAATCGGGTTCATCTACTTGGAACTGAAACGAGGCGAACCAGGAAATAGGTATATAGAACTCCCACAACTCACCAGCAACATTCAACCTTTCCTATTTCAATAATATTTCTACAGCTAAATATATAGTGACAATTTGATGCAGACTAGGAAGGAAAACTCCACTCACTGCTCTCTCTAATCCACTTTTGGTGAATCGATACATAGGTATTTTATCAGGAGCACAGATTCTAACCTCGTCTCTATTCATCATGCTCATCATCTGGACTTTCTATGTTCGTATCTCTAATGACCTCAAGAAGATGACGCCACTCAAATCGTTCAAACTTAGCCCGTAAGCATTCAATTTTTTTCAAAATAAAGAAGCTGGCTTGTAAAATCATCATTACCTGGTTTCAGATGGCAATATAAGCTCTTCAGAATGGCGACGCGCTGTGGCTTGTTATCAGAAGCCTGCCTCGCTCTGCTGCTTCTTCCCGTGCTACGAGGAATGTCCATATTCCGGTTTCTTGGTATCCAATTTGAGGCTTCGATCAGGTACCATGTCTGGCTCGGTTCTGCAATGATACTCTTCGCCACTTTACATGGCGGAGGCACCCTCTTCGTCTGGGGAATCAAACACAGAATCCAAGAAGAGGTAATTAACGATCACAAACATTGTTCAAACTAAAACTTTTTCTCACATTGCATGCGACAGTTGACAGTTATAAATCGATCAAACAGATGTGGAAGTGGCAGAAGAAAGGGCGTATATACCTTGCTGGAGAAATTGCTCTAGCCACGGCTTTTGTAATGGCTCTCACAGCACTTCCACAGATTAGAAGAAAATGGTTTCAAGTTTTTTACTACACTCATCATCTCTATGTAGTCTTCATTCTATTCTTCCTCTTCCACGGTGGAGACCGCCACTTCTACACAGTGTTCCCCGGAGTCTTCCTCTTCGCCTTGGATAAGCTCCTCCGTGTAGTGCAGTCAAGGCCAGAGACGTGCATTCTCTCTGCTCGAGTGTTTCCCTGCAAAGCAATAGAACTCACATTGCCAAAGGATCCAAGTTAGCAATCATCACTTCACCTTCGTCATTTTTGAAATTTCAAGAAACTACTTATAAAATCCATACCTGATTGCTGCAGGGTTGAAATATGCACCAACCAGTGTCGTCTTCCTCAATATACCGAGCATTTCCAAGCTGCAATGGCATCCGTTCAGCATAACTTCTAGCTCAAGCGTAGACGAGCACAGCATCTCAGTTATCGTAAAGAGCGAGGGGCAATGGACTAGTTCCCTCCACAGCAAGATCACTCATGCTGAAGAACAAGATTTGGAAGATGATCAAAGGGGATGCATCCCAGTTGCAGTCGAAGGTCCATACGGGCCTGCATCCATGGAGTTGTTAAGGTAAAATGCAATCCAGGATCAACTTAGCATAGGATTAAATTGCTCATTCTCAAATTCATCTCCATATTTATGATATTCAGGTACAATAACTTACTCTTGGTTGCTGGAGGGATTGGGGTGACACCGTTTCTCAGCATCCTTCGCGAATTAAGCTGTAGCACGAGCAGTGGCAGAAATGCATATCCAGATAGAATACATCTCATATACACTATAAAGAAGTCACAAGATTTATGCTTACTGGATCCAATACTCCCTCTGCTGTTAGATATCAAACAATTTCACACAAAACTCAGTGTATTCGTCACTAGGGAAAACCAAATTGGAACGACACTAAGAGACGTGCTCAACGACGTTCCTGAAGCACAAACAACGACTTTTAGCACTGCAGGCACCACTTATGCAGTTCATGGACCTGAAAGATTAGCATGGATGGCTGCTGTCACAGCCGTTTCGTCAGTCATGTTTCTCGTCTCTCTTGTTGTTTTCAACCATTTTGTTATAACACCGGCAGCAATTCAGAAGAATCCCTCCTCACAAACTGATCTCCTGCTTGTTTGCTCCTTTGCCATGGCAATCATATTCGCGGCTATAACGGCCATCACCCTACGGTGGAAGAGGGTAATGAACAAGCTACAGTTATTCTCCGATAAGCAAACCAAAGCTGTGAAACAGAGCTCACTTGAAGCTAGCATAGATCTTGATGAACATGATATTCATTTTGGAGGAAGACCAATATTTCAAGGTAACATACTAATTTGTCTATTTCACTGCAGAAATTAATGGAACACCGTGATCCTGCACCGCACACGGCCTAACTCATTCATGATTTAACAGATTTAATCTCAACATTCGCTAGAGAAACTGGTGGATCAGATATAGGAGTTTTCGTCTGTGGCCCTCAAGGGATGAAAGAATCTGTTGCCGTAGCTTGCAGACAACCCCGGGACTCACAGAGGAATGCTAAGGGAAAGAGGGCAAACTTCAGCTTTCATTCACTCAGTTTTACACTTTAGTTTGCACAATAACTGCAAAAATTAAATTTGAGGCCATATATTGTAACACTATAGTCTATAATAACACTAATAAGAGTGCAATAAGATAGTCTATAAGGAAATGTAGCAAAGCACTTAATAGTTCATAATTGGAAAAATTCTATCTATATGATACAACAACAATGGCAAGAACCACATATATTCAAGTCACACTCCAAAAACCACAACAAAACTACATATACATATCAAATACAAGATGCAAAATAAACATAGAGCTTCACACCTCATCTTGAGCCAGGAACCCTTTTTCTTGCTCATTTCCATCTTCATCTCTATCAATGATGCTCTGCACCGGAGTCAATCCCGACAGCATATCCCTTGGCTCCATTTCCACGCGTTCACCCAACAAAATCGCTGTCACTTCCTTCATAGTAGGCCTCCGGTTAGGATCAGGGTGACAACACGACAAACCCAGCTTCAACACAGCCTCCATCTCCCCCACCTCATACTCTCCCTTAATCCTCACGTCTGCCACCTCCAAGATCCTCCCTTCGACATATTTATGCCTTACCCATTCTATCAACACCTCCTGATCCTCGTCCTCCACCCTCGTCTCAATGGGCTTCCGCCCACACGCCACCTCCAAGACCACAATACCAAAGCTATAAACATCACTAGCTGCAGTCGGGGAAGCCAATGTCACCACCTCGGGTGCCAAGTACCCCAACGTCCCCACAACCCGTGTCGTGCTAGGCACCTGACCATGAGTGTACAGCTTCGCTAATCCAAAATCGCTTAGCCTCCCACGCAGATCATTGTCTAGCAACACGTTGCTCGACTTAATGTCTCTGTGAACCACCACCTGATCCCAACCATGATGAAGGTAGCTTAAACCTTCGGCAACATCTGCAAGAACCCTCTTCCTCCCCTCCCAACTCAACAACTTCTTCGGCTTGTCAAAGATCCAATTATTGAGGCTTCCATTAGGCATGAAGTCATACACAAGCATTAGCTCATTCCCCTTTCTACACCACCCCTTCAACTGCACTAGATTCTTGTGCTGCAGCCTCCCGATGCTTGATATCTCAGCCATGAACTCCCTCAACCCCTGCTTCGAGTCATGGTTCACACACTTCACTGCCATCTCCATGTTGTCTCCACCCAATGTAGCTTTGTAAACCTTCCCAAAACCACCCGATCCGAGGAGTTCCTTGCTCGAAAACTGCTTGGTAGCCACACTGAGCTCCTCGTAAGAATACTTATGGGGCCAATACTCCATCTCCCAATCCTCAATTTCATCTTCTTCATCCAAATTTCCCCTCTTCTTCCACCAAATCCAAGAAACCAACAATGCTGCAGCCACCACCGCTGCCACACACCCCACCGCGATCCCGGCAACTGCCCCTTTAGACAGCGAAGATCCCCCCAAGTTAACTGGCCGGAAAACCGGCAAACCGGTGGTGTTGATATCCCTAGCGATTCCTTCATCACTAAAACTCCAAGCTAACAGCCTCTGCACCTCAACCCACTCCGTTTTCGAAGCCGAAAACCCTACAAACATCTCCGGCGCGATGTAATCCGAAATCGCGGAACTCTTGTAATTGAGCAAAACCCTAGCCGGGCGGGGAATTCCAACTGGCGCAATTGTGACATTGATTTCATTTCCCGGTCCGTCAAATTCAATCCAAGCGTGAATATTCTGCCCATTTCTCATATCAAGCTCCACAAATTGGGAGGCAGAATCGTAATACCCAGCCAATCGCGTAGTCTCGGACAAAACGCTGTTCAAATCGACGCCGACGTGGTTCCCGTTGTCCTCGTTGAACTCCGTGTTCCGGCCGGTGTCGAATTCGACGGCGACGAGCGGCGCGACGGTGCGGGGAGGCGAGGAGAAGACGCCGAAGTACTGGCCGTTGACGACGCGGGGAGGGGTGGTGGTGTTGGAGAGGACGAAGGCGAGGCCGAAGCCGGGGCTGTCAGCGATTTGGGGCAAAATAGAGAAGACGAATTGGGTGGAGAAGGAGGTGGTGAGGTTGGTGCTGGTGGAATTGAGAGGACGGAAAGGGATTGTGAAAGGGAGGAAGGCGCGGCCGATTGAGTAGTCCTCGGAGTCGTTGGTGAAGCGGATGACGGGAGGGTCGATGCGGGCGTGGTTTACGAAGGTGAAATTGGTGGCGGCGGAGGCAGGGAAGGAGTTGAAGATGAAGTCGAGGCATGAGGATGGAGGCAGCAGGTATACTGCTGCAAGGAGAAGAAGAAACATTATTTTTGGGAATGGGAGTTTCTCATTTTTGACTTTATTTAAAGTCCAGCCTACCAAATTCTAATTCACATGCATTTCTAATCATTTCGATTAATATTTTTGGGAATGGGATTTTCTCATTTTTGGCAACAAGTTATTAATGATTCTTGATTAAAATCAAAATATATTGTATAATTTGAAAACTAAACTAAACAACGTATAGCCATCAATTTGTGAAGACGATTGTATTTACTAGTCAAACTCTAGCCATCATTCGAAATTATTTAACGTCATGTGGAAACATGTGAATATATTTTGTGACTATGTCAACAGAAATCACATTTTATCTTGCATGCCTATATTAGTTACTCCTTTTTAAGCTTTTGATTTCTTCCTTCTATGCCACTTCGGTCTAACACATCCTCAACTCCATCCCAAATCCAGGTTTCAAGTCCCCTCCACGTCACCATTCCCCTAAATTTGAATTTCAGACCACAACTCCTTTAACACCGCAGGTCCCAACTTGAGCCACAACTATTACAATTCCTAAAACTAGCGGCAATTGCCAGTTGTTAGCGTTAACGTAATCATCCATCTGTCGTTGGTTGCTGTTAAACCAATCCATAGAAACTGGAATTATTGAAATACAATAGGAATGAATATGAGTTTGAGTGGAAGAGTGGTAGAATGGAAGAAAACAAGTGTATAGGCAAACAAAATTAAAAATAAAAATTCGAGGGGACTTGTAGCCCGGCCTGAACACAACTAACGCCGAGCCGGGACTCAGCCGATGCGGCACGAGCATCGCTAACGCCGGGCCGGGACGGACCGCTGGAGCGGCCCAGAGACGCAACTGTGGCCCCGGGACCGTCCCAGGCCATGCCTCTCCTCCGTGTAACGCCTCACCAGGGCCGGGACTCGCGAGTTGCGGCCCAGCCCACCCGCGTTGGGGATGCTCTTAAGGGCTCGTTCGGTGACTCTTAATTGGCCACAAATGGAATCAAATAAGTGCAATTAATGCGGTTCGATGTTCCGTAGATGATTATACATGGCCCTCGATATGACCAAGGGCCCGCACTATTCCTTTTGACTTTTGGCAGAAATAATTAATGCTTCCCACTTAATTTTGCATATCTGCTCCACTATAGTGGAAGCAGATTTGCGTGCAAGATTACCAAATTGACCAATGAATTTTTTATTTCCCCCATTCCCAAAGTGTTGTCATTTTGTAAGTACACTTCAACATACTTTCTCTAATTCAAAATTTTTAGATCTGGTATGGAATGTAAAGCTACTGTAACACTCTCTAATCCACGAGTTCTTTTTAGAATCAAACACTTCGTAATCCTCCTCACAACCAACCAAAGTATCTTATACTCTGAGCTGGCGGAGCAACCATTCATCGCCATCCCTACTACTACACGTGAGAGGTTAGCAATGAACTCCATTTTTGGCAAACTGAACGGAAGAAGAAAAATGTTGCTATGGGAAGTCTTGCAATTACAGCTTCAAAGAGGTCCTCCAGAAAATCTTTATAAATTTATTGCACACGATCGTCGCACCGGAAATTAGGAAGCCAGGAAAAGAGCAGGAAGGGGAGGTTGTTGCACGATCTGAGAGGCGTCTTCCTCGCGACGGAGATTGCACCGACGCCGAGGACGGTGCAGGATTTGTTGACCGGTAGCAGATCTGTGGCGGCATCGCCACTGAAGCTGACGAAGCTGCTTCTCCACGTCCGGCAATACGAGAAGGCTGCCTCTCGTTCGATCAAGCGACGAGAAGGAGGCGTGGCTGCCTTTTGCGCGTCTATATGTGATTGGGGTAGTCGTTGGAAATTGTAAAAAATGTCAGGGACATTATTGCCAATCCACTACCTGGTATATAGTCAACCACATCCACAAAGGAAAAAATTGATGCTCAATTAGTGTGAACCAAACGATGCCGAAGAATACCAATGTGGTGGGGTCACCCACATTCATCACTTACCACATTTATTTCTGCCAATGTTAAGGTCAGACACGTGTTCCAAGTTGTGAAGCTCCACGAGTTTTTCCTAAAAATATATCGGAAAATCAAGTTAATATAGGGTAATAATCTATTTTCAAATTTTACAGACGATAGTTTCAGCAAGAAGAATACCATCCCATTGTTGTGCATTTATCCTTTTTAGTCTCCCTGCACAGTAAAAAAATAACTTAATTTATTTTTCAGTGTTCATTTCTTTCAAGTGGGAGAAAATATTTCCATTGATCGCTATTCGCAACTTATTCATTATGAACATCATTCAAAAAAAAAAAAAAAAACTCTTTATTGTAGAATTTGGAAGAATTAAAGTATCAACTTTATAAGCAAAAACCACCCAAGAGATTAGTTCTCGCATCTCCCTCGGTTTAAACAAGTTTTTCAACAAAGGACAATTATTGAACTAGTTATGTAATCATCAAACATATAATTTAGTACATATTACTTAGAATATATAGATCTAATGTTGTTCATCATAGATCTAGAATATTTTGTAGATCTTAGGATTTAAATCCAATAATCTCAATATTCAATCATCGATCTAGAACTTCATATCATAGATCCGAAAATAAAATCAAGAAAAACATAGATCCAACACATATTATAAACATATAACATGTAATTGCATGATTTATGAAAAACCCAAGTTTTTACACTAATATTTTCGAAAATTTCAATTTATCAAATACATAATCAGAGCCTAAAAATTGGCTCTGATACCAATTGTTGGGACTACCGCAGCGGAAGACACGGAAAACAAACATGCCCTTAACGGATCTATTTAGGTGATTATGCATTCGATTCCAATTTCATGCAAATAACATAGATTTATAGTTAAACACATCAAATAAACACATATACATGCTAACTTGATGTAGATCTTTATTGTTATCTCTTGATCCATCAAAGGATCGACGTTGCTAGCTGCACCACCCGGAGATCCTTGGTTTATCGATCACGAATCTTCCAATCTATTCCCTTGTCTTTGATTATTCATCCGTGTGGGCGGATCTCGAACAATCAACAATAGATTTGGTGAGATCTAGGAAGAACACCACACAAAACAATCTATCTCGATTCAATTCTATGGATTAGAATGAACAAGACAAAGCTAAACCAAAACCCTATATCTCCTTATTCTATTGGCTCAAAAATCGAGGCAAAAGGGAGAGAGAGAGACTGAGTTATCGGCGGCTAGGGTTAGGGTTTTGAGTTGTGAATTGTGTCAATTGTGTAGTAGGGTTTCCACATCTCACCACTATTTATAAAAGACTTATTGGGCTAGAATGAGGATCCATGGAATGAAATAGATGTTGGGCTCACCCATTAGATAAATATCTAATTAAATCTAATCACCCATGATTTAATATATTATCAATGGAATATTATTTTGTTCCACTAAAGAATAATATTGCACTCCCATCTAAATCACCAAATTACAAATAACTTGAGTCTATTTTATTTTACAATATTTCCCGCGTTTAAGATTATCTTAATCCATCAATTTAATTATTTGTCTGCTATGTGACTTGAATTAAATTAATTCTCCAAAGAGTTTTCTAGTTTGAAACTTTATTTATTATTCGTGGAATAAATTCCAACTGCGCAGATTTCTGAATAATTAATTCCTTTTTCAAACACATCTTTGGGGATCACCCCTTAGGGATTTAATCATACCACACTTGGGCACGCGAATGCTATGAAATAATATTCCAATATATTCATGTTATTCAATTACTACCACCCAAGATGTCATGTTTGAGTTACGTACAAACTCTCCCATATTCATAACTCAAAGTGGCGTTTGATTAAATAAACAATATTGATATTAATTTCATAGACTAGAAAATATTAAACTTTCTGAAATATATTCTTACAGTAGATAGCAATAAAGAATATATTTCGCATTAGATCCTTTCAATGTTTTACCACACCGGTGTTACTAATCTCTTCTTAGGTAAGAGAGAATTATCACAAACACCGCAACCATACCAATAGGTAGCCAAAGCCTATCTAGGTTGTGAATACGTTTTTCTTCTTACTAGATCCGGTCAAGTCCCCTACTGGTGAACACATGGAAGCCATCGTATTCCCCTACTTTAACCTTCTTAGTAAGAAGCCTTAGACTTGTTTATTATATTTCAATAATAAACCATTATATTATATTATTTATTCTCATAATTAGTAAACAAGTGGGTATACGTGCATGAGCTGACTGTACAAAGGCATGCACGCTCGAAGCATCTTTTAGTATACAAACCCCAACACTCTGTTAGATAATAGCTTCAAAATAGGAACATTTCGGTCGATATATCATCATTGTAATTGTCTTATCTTAAAAGCATATTTGAAGCATAACTCTAATATATGGATTTACTTGGCCAACAAGCAAACCTTTCGAATGAAAATTTCAACCACGCATACATTGTGTGATGTCTGTAATGAAATGGCTTCAAAGACAAGATCCTTTTGTTCATAGAGCATATTAATCTTTGTTGTCTCGTAGATGTTCATTTAAAGCTTAAATCTTTATATTTGGGTTTACTTAGCCAATAAGCAAACCATTTCAATCCAAATGACCTACAGACTTTCATTGTACGATCTCTGTTAGATAATAGCTTCAAAATAGGAACATTTCAGTCGATATATCATCATTGTAATTGTCTTATCTTAAAAGCTTATTTGAAGCATAACTCTTATATATGGGTTTACATGACCAACAAGCAAACCTTTTGAAACCCTCCTCCTTCCCCTCCGACGCTGCTCCTTACCGCCAGCTAGAAGTCTTCATCGGAATCTTGGTAACATCATGGAGGAACAGGGGGGATAAGCCCCCTTCGTCCCCGCTTGCTCTCTCGGAACCCCCCCTTCCCTCTCCCTCACCTCTCCCTCACCTCTCCCTCCCCTAAGGTCGTGTCCCGGAAAGGTCTGCTACGAAAACATGCTGCCAGAATGAAAATGGGAAGGTCACTCTCGCCCCGGTTTCTCGCAAGTTCCACGTCGAAACTGCCGGCGAAAAACCGGAAAATTATGGCAACAATCCTGAAGACCAGAGCCATTCGACAAAGACGTACCTACGGTCTGATCTCTGATTCCCAAATCACTCCGTAGGTAGGTGGCTCAACATCTAGGAGAGACGCCCGTAAGAAAGGAGGGGTCGAAAAGCGGAATAGCAGAATTGAACCAAAACAAGACATTCAAGAACCGGCCGGAAAGAAAGACGTAGAGGAAGAAGCCTTTGAGGATTTCCTTGAGCCTTTGAGGATTGCCTTGAGGATGATTCGAACCTTGAAAATGGAATGGATAGAGAAAAGGTAGATGTTTTGATGGGGGAAGAAACACCTTCAAAAAATGTCACGGAAGTTCCGGCGGGACCCTGCGCGATCTCGCTGGAATATTCGAATCAGAAGTCGGCGTCTGATGTCATAGGAACAAGGGAGTCAAGTGATTCCTTGACCGTTGCTACTGCAAGCAACACGACAGAGCCCATATCTCCTGCAGAGGGAGACAAACAAGTCTCTGAAGATTCTGCTGCAATTGGTACCTTTTTGAAAGAACAAGGCAAGAATACAAATGTTCTTTATAAGAGTTAACCTACCTTAGGTCCTTTTTTGGAAAGTGGAACAGAGAATCATCCAACCTCATCTCCTTGTCTAGAAATCTTCTGCGCAAAGTCATCTAGGGAGCTAGATGCATCACAGCCGCTGCAGCCTCCAAGGAAGCAATACCAGAACAACAGCTCTGATGGTCGACCGAAATTCGGAGGAGTAATTGATGATTTCGACTCCAACTCCCCTCCCTTGGTAAGCAGCCTCGCCACCGCTACACGCACCAGTCTCAATAAGGATGCACAAATGGGTACTAGTCCGGCTCGAATGGAAGGAAATCCTAACTCAAACTGCATGGAGCTGATCTGCAACACGAGCGGCCCTCAGACGAAAGAAGGAGGTACGAAAACAACAACAACAAAAAATGTGACAAACTCATATTTTAGGCTTGTTTTATGGGTGATTAAAGAGTGCTTTTGATGGTTTAAGATGTTAAATACAAGTTTTTTTCACCGCATATACACTAATTAGGTGAGTTGATGGGTTTGTCGTAGTTTTGTGATGAAAACAGGTTGAAACGAGCCGAAGCTGAAATTCGAGGAGTTCTCCAGGAGGAAAACCCGACCGGGTGTTTTCCA
>NC_062966.1:29463462-29725435 GCF_023119035.1 Salvia hispanica | reverse complement strand
CCATGAGTTAAACCTTGATTTATGCTTATCTATCTCTTTTGTGGTGGTTTTGTTGGTTATTGTGCTTTTTCATTGTCTAATTGCTTAGCTAACAATTGGATGTCTTGTTCTAATCATTGTCATTGAGAGATAATTGGTTAGATTGTTAAATAATCAACAACTCCGTGCGTTTTATGTTATCGAGAGATGCATAGCTAGAGAGAGGGCTTGGGTCCGTAGGTTTTAGGAGTCGGTCTTGAAGTGTAGGGAGGAGACTCCGATATTAGAGGCCGATCAACGCGTTAGATGCACCCGAGAGGGGGTCTAACCAATTAACCCGACCTTCCTAGCCACACATGAGATCCAATAGATGAGCATGATCCCTAGGTGAACACCCGTGATCCATACCAACGGATCCATATCCCTACATTCCCAATTTGAGTGGAAACTACCCTTTATTTGCTTTAGTTTCCTAATTTGTTCTTATTTGCTTACTTGTTCTTTGATCTTAGTTAAGAAAAACCAAAAACCCTTTCTATTAGTCTAGATAGTGTTCAAAGTTGCATCGTAGTACTCAAGCCGGCATTTAGTCTTTGAGGATCGATAATTTCAACTTGCCACGTGCTACATACCCCATACACTTGTGGGTGACATATATATTGCAAATTTAGCATGAGTCAAGTTTTTGGCGCCATTGCCGGGGACTAATTTGCTTTTGTGTTTGATATTGTGATAAGATAGAGAATACTAGTTTAGACATTTACTTGCTTTATTTAGTTTAGTTTTCTAGTTTAGCTCTAATTTTCCTTTGTTTCCTCTCTTGTGTTGTGTAGGTTTTTATGCTCACGCGCTCAAGGCATCTACCCCTTGAGCCGATTAATTTAGAGATAGAAGCCGCCAATAGAAGAAGAGGAGGACGAAGGAGGAGAGCACGAGCTCAACATCTAGTTGAGCCAATGGAAAATCCAGATGGAAATAACGAGGAAGTACCACCTCCACCTCCCCTTAATCAAGACCAAATCATCCTCCTACAACAACAAATGGAGGAGATGAGAAGGGAAAGAGAGGAGGAAAGGAGAAGAGATGCACCAGTTAGAAATGCATTTGGGAATGTTAATATCCCAATGCCACCCATTGATCCAAGAGTGAATGCCAACAATTTTGAGTTGAAGACGACATTGATCCAATTTGTGGAGCAACGTGTTTTCTCGGGAAGGCCCACAGAGGATCCTAATATGCACTTAGCCAAATTCTTGGAGATTGCCAACACAACCAAGCTTAATGGGGTTCCCGAAGATACAATCAAGCTTAGGCTATTCCCATTCTCATTGACGGGATATGCTAGAGATTGGTTTGATAACCTTGAGCCGGGCTCGGTTATAAGTTGGGAAGACTTAGCCAAAAAGTTCTTGGGGAGGTTCTTTCCTCTTAGCTCTACTCTCAACCTACAAGCGGAGATCTCCCATTTTAAAATGAAGAGCCAAGAGTCTATGTTTGAAGCATGGGAGAGATTTAACGCTTTGTTGAAGAAGTGTCCTAACCATGGGCTATCTCCGGGCCATCAAGTGAGCCTTTTCTATAATGGATGCTCGGAATTTATCAAAAGTCAACTAGACTTTGGTTCGGGAGGATCATTCTTAGATAAGGGGGTCGGTGAGTGCAAAAAGATGCTTCAAAGGCTTGCATACACTAGCAAGAGTTGGAGCTCGGGTCGAGATGGCTCTATGCCGGTAGCTTCGGTTGTTGATTCGGATGCATTCAATCTCCTCAACCAACAAATGATGATTCTCAATCAAAAGGTGGATAGCATAAGTTTGGGGATGGTACCCAATGTAGAGCCTCAATCTACCGTAGAGGATGTTAATTATGTGCATCAAGGGGGAAACCAAGGAGAAAATCAAAGGAACTTCTACAATTATCGCCCCAACAATGGGGGTGGTAATTACCATCCATCCTTCAATGCACATCCAAATCTTTCTTATGGGAATCCAAATAATGCTATTCAACCAAGTGGGGTTAACAATGCACCTAACACTTCAAAGTCTTCAATTGATGTTACCAATGAGCTTCTAAAAGCTTTGATGGAGAAGACCGATGGGATTATGAAACACTCTACCAAGAGAATTGATAAAGTTGAGACGGCGGTAGTAGAAGTTACTACAAGAATGGGGGCAATATGAGATGGTCAACTTGACGGAGAGTTGTAGTGCAATTATTCAAAAGAAGTTACCGACCAAGAAGTCGGATCCGGGAAGCTTTACTATTGAGTGCACTATTGGAAATTGCTTTGTGGAGAATACCTTGTATGATCTAGGTGCTAGCATCAATCTTATGCCATTGTCCTTCTTCAACAAGTTGAATATTGGCAAGTTGAAGTCCACTAGCATTACTTTGCAAATGGCCGATAGATCTATATCATACCCCTCGGGCATAGTTGAAGATATTTTGGTGAGGGTGAATGACTTCATATTCCCCGTTGACTTTGTGGTGTTGGACATGGAAGAGGATAAAGTTGTACCTCTTATATTGGGGAGACCATTCCTTGCTACCGGGAAGGCCATGATAGATGTTTCAAAGGGAGAGCTTACACTCCGCCTTAATGATGACAGTGTGATATTTTCGATATATGAGGCTTTGAAGAGGCATGATGTGGAACCGGGAGGAAGTCTTCAATATTGCAATGTTGTGACCGTGATGGATGAGTGTGTTGGAAGAGTGGCACCGGCCTCTTACTTGGATGATCAATTAGAGAGATGCATTATTCTTACTCTCTTGATATTTTAGATGCTAACCTTGAGCTGTTGGAATTTGTAGGTGCTTTGGACTCGGCTAAGGAGATTCCTAGATCACGTCGTCCACAATTTTTACCTCTTAGGGATGAAAGTGAAGATAGCAAGCAAGAAGTGGAAAGCAAGAAGCTTGAGTTGAAGCCACTACCATCACACTTGCAATATGCCTTTCTTGGAGAGAATGATACTTTTCTGGTAATTGTATCATCTTCTCTCTCTAGTTCCGAGTTAGATAAGTTGTTGAGAGTTCTTAGAAAGTACAAGAGTGCTATTGGGTGGTCCATATCGGACATCAAGGGAATAAGCCCAACCATTTGCATGCATAAGATTCACTTAGAAGAGGGGTACAAGCCTAAGGTACAAAACCAAAGGCGATTAAATCCTATTATGCAAGATGTTGTTAGAAAAGAAGTGTTGAAATGGTTAGATGCCGGGATCATTTATGCTATATCCGATAGTGAGTGGGTGAGTCCTACTCAAGTGGTAGCCAAAAAGGGGGGTACCACCGTGGTAAAAGGAAAAAATGATGAGTTGATAGCTACTAGAGTGGTGTCCGGGTGGAGAGTTTGCATTGACTATCGTACTTTAAATTCGGCTACTAGGAAAGACCATTTTCCCCTCCCTTTTATTGATCAAATGTTGGATAGGCTAGCCGGACATGAGTATTATTGTTTTCTTGATGGATACTCGGGTTATAACCAAATTTTGATAGCCCCCGAGGATCAACATAAGTCCGCTTTTGTGTGTCCCTACGGTGTGTATGCATATAGAAGAATGTCTTTTGGGCTTTGTAATGCCCCGGCTACTTTTCAAAGATGCATGATGTCTATTTTTCATGATATGGTTGAGGACATTATGGAGGTTTTTATGGATGACTTCTCTGTTTTTGGCATGACATATGATATGTGCTTGGATAATCTAACCAAGGTTTTGCAGAGATGTGAGGAGACCAATCTAGTTCTCAATTGGGAGAAGTGCCATTTTATGGTTAGAGATGGGATCGTGTTAGGGCACAAAATTTCATCCGAGGGACTTGAAGTGGATAGAGCCAAGATAGCGGCCATTGAGCAATTGCCACCTCCTTCTAGTGAGAAGGCCGTGAGGAGCTTCCTAGGCCATGCGGGGTTCTATAGGCGTTTCATCAAAGATTTTTCACATATTGCTAGACCTCTTTGTCATTTACTAGCTAAAGATGTAAAATTTGATTTCACTCTTGAATGTGTGCAGGCGTTTGAGAAGCTCAAAGCGGCATTGGTGAGCGCTCCAATATTGATCTTTCCCGATTGGTCACAACCCTTTGAGATCATGTGTGATGCAAGTGATGTAGCGGTAGGCTCGGCTTTGGGGCAAAAGAGAGACAAGTTATTCCGGGTGATATACTATGCTAGTAGAACATTGGACTCGGCTCAAGTTAACTACACCACTACCGAGAAGGAAATGCTTGCGGTGGTCTACTCATTTGACAAGTTCCGCCCTTATCTCATTGGGGCCAAGACTATTGTCTTCACCGACCATGCCGCCATCCGTCATCTTTTTGCAAAACAAGATGCGAAACCAAGACTTATAAGATGGATCTTGCTTCTTCAAGAATTTGATTTTGAGATCCGAGATAGAAAAGGGTGTGAGAACGTAGTGGCGGATCATCTATCAAGATTGGAGCATGCTAGTGAAGAAGAGAAGTTGAAATTGGTCATAAATGAAGAATTCCCGGATGAACACTTGTTCTATGTGGCTCAAGGCAAGGTGGCATGGTATGCTAACATAGTGAATTATCTTGTTGCTAAGGTAGTTCCGGATGGGCTCACGGATTATGCAAAGAAGAAGTTCTTCCATGATGTGAAGTTCTATTTTTGGGATGAGCCTTGCCTCTTTAGAAGATGTGCCGACATGGTAATTAGAAGATGTGCTCCTCAAGAGGAATGGGAATCCATTATTATGCATTGTCACTCCGCACCAAGTGGGGGACATTTTGGAGCAAACCGAACCGCGATGAAGGTGCTTCAAAGCGGCCTTTATTGGCCAAGTATCTATGGAGATTGCCAAAAGTTCGTGATGCAATGCAATGAGTGCCAAAGGACCGGGGGGGTGTCAAAGAAGAAGGAAATGCCTATGACCCCTATTGTGGAAGTTGAGTTGTTTGATGTTTGGGGGATCGATTTCATGGGCCCCTTTCCATCATCATGTGGCTATCAATATATTCTCTTGGCGGTGGACTATGTGTCTAGATGGGTAGAGGCTATTCCTACCCACACCAATGATTCTAAGGTTGTGATTAAGTTTGTCCAAAAGAATATCTTCACAAGATTTGGCACCCCACGAGCCCTAATTAGTGATGGAGGTTCCCATTTCAATAATCGATGGTTGGCAAGTGTGCTTACTAGATATGGAGTGAAGCATAGAGTAACAACACCCTACCACCCTCAAGCTAATGGTCAAACCGAGTTAGCCAACCGGGAGGTGAAGCAAGTCCTAGAGAAGACGGTGAACACAAATCGAAAGGATTGGTCACTTAAACTTGATGATGCATTGTGGGCATATAGGACGGCTTATAAGACACCCATTGGGATGTCGCCATATCAATTGGTATTTGGAAAGTCGTGCCACCTTCCGGTAGAGATGGAGCATCGCTCATATTGGGGTGTGAAGAAATTGAACTTGGATTTCTTGAAGGCCGGAAAGGAAAGAATGCTTCACCTCAATTTGCTAGAAGAATTTAGGAATGAGGCTTATGTCAATTCCTCTATTTACAAGGCAAGGTTGAAGACCTATCACGACAAGATGATTGAAAAGAGAGAGTTCTCCCCGGGGGATGCGGTACTACTCTACAATCATAGATTGAGGTTCTTCCCGGGCAAGCTCAAGTCTAAATGGTCGGGGCCATTCACTATAAAAAATGTGATGACCAATGGAACAATGGAGCTTATTGGGGCCGATGGAAGTACTTTCATGGCGAATGGCCACAACATTAAAAGGTTCTACACAAGGGAGCAACAAGATGAGGTCTTCGTCTTGACCTTAACCGAATGATGAGAGCTTGAAGACCGTCGGGCAAACGACGTTAAACAATTGCGCTATGGGGGAGGCAACCCCTAGTAGGTACAATTTTATTTTGTGTCAATGTGTTTTTCTCTCATTTTTCTTGGGTTTGTTTTTGTTTTAGAGTGTTGGAACAGGAAAATGGAAACGAAAGAGTGAAAATTGGAAGGAACGAAAAAACAGGGTTCAAGTCCAGAGAGAAAACCCGACCGGGTGTTTTCCATTTTCTGGAAAACCCGGTCGGGTGTTTAGGATAAGCAAGCGGGAGTCCAGAGAGAAAACCCGACCGGGTGTTTTCCATTTCTCGGAAAACCCGGTCGGGTGTTTTGCAGAAGGGTCGTGTTCCAGGAAGAAAACCCGACCGGGTGTTTCTAATTTCCGAATCACCCGGTCGGGTGTTTTGCTCGCGTATATATAGCTGGAGAAAGAGAAAACCCGGCAGAATCACCCGACGCGAACCCTAGCTCCCCAAATTTCGAATTTCGGTGAATTCCTCTCAATTTCTCCCTTCTAATCTCACTTCTACACTCTAATATCTCTTCTACTTCATCTTTTACACATTTTAAACCATTTAAGTGGTGGAATTTTGTGAGAACAAGGCAAGAAGCTAATTTTCGAGTTCTACTTCAATTAAGCCCTAAAGGTATGAATTTCTCCCTCTATTCTTCTCTACCCATGTATAATTGTTGAATATTGAGTGATTTATGGAAGATTATGATGATTTTGGTGCATAATTGTGGGTTTTAGAGGATTAAGAGTGGATTTGTTGTAGAATTGCTAGAATGGGTGAGAATTTAGAACTTGTTTGCATAATGTGAAGTTGAATGTGTTGATGTGTTGCTTTATTGGACATTGTTGATCATTTGTTTCATGTTGATGAAGAGTTGTGATGGTAGAAGGATAAGACAATGAATGGATGGTGTAGTTGTGAGTGATATTGGTTTGAATTGTTAACAATTGTGATTGATTGGTTTTAGGGGAGAATTTGGCTACAAGCATGAGGATTGATGATGATTTTTGTGATATGATGAAGTAAAATTTTTGAGCTTTGCATGTTAGAACAAGAATAGAATGAATTTGTGCATCTCTTGAGCTTAAAGTGTAATTTTATGCTTAGTTTCTTTTGTTATATACTTTGATTGTTGATATATAAGCAATTATTTGGAGGTGATGCCTACTCTTGTGTTTTTAAATGTTTAGTTTGATGATAGAGAGTAGAGAAAAGTACTCCATGGTGTTAACTTGTGTATGTTAGCCTTTGAGCTAAGTTTGGGGGAGTACTTTTACTTTGATGGGTTGATAGATTCTTCTAGGTTTTGATTACATTGCAATTTAATACTTGGCATTTGTAGGTACAATGGTCCTTTCAGCGTCAGCATGTTCGGTCGCCCTAAGAACTGCAGAAGAGCGGACTAAATGGAAGGTTTTGGCCCGACAGGATTACAGGGTTGCGAGACAACCTTGCCGGGCACTTTTGCACAATTTGGGCCTCCTTCAATGCTTTGATGAACTATGTAACGTGGGGGAACTCAACGGAATCTTCACAAGGGAGATTGTTTCCTACCATCGTCTCACTCTCGAGTTTTTAACCACATTGGTGGTACAGATGCGAGGAAGGAATATTGTGGCCATAAGGTTCCGACTAAGGAACAATGAATACGAGCTATCAATGCAAGAGCTTAAGGAGATTTATGGGATCACTACGGATGAGTATGACATGCCGATGGAGTTCAAAAACAGTAGATTCTGGAACGACATCACTCTTGAGACAGAGAGGTTCAAGGCTGCCCGGGCCAAGAGCTCCATGATCCGTAATCCAGTTCTCCGGATGATTCAGAAGGCCTGCAATAATCACCCTTTTGCACGTACCGAAACAGGGAGTGTACAAAAAGATGAGCTGTTTTTGTTATGGTGCCTTGTACACAAAAGGCCAATGAATATGGCTCACTATATTGTGAAGAACTTAGAGCGAGCATCGAGGAGGAGTACAGGGACTATATGTTGCGGTGCTGTGGTAGGCGCAATTGCGCGCCACTTGGAGGTGGACATGAGGGGATTTGAGCATGATATAGGATCTACGGTTATGGATATTGAAATACTCCGGAGATCACATGATCTTGGAGTAGATGGAGGCCAGGCCTTTTTCTTGCAGAGGTTGAAGGATCACTTTCCTCTCCCGGACCCCATCAACACGTACATCAATGGCGCCGTAGAGAAGAGGAACTGGAAGATGAATTCCCCAATCCACCAAGCTATCGCATCCCGATATCCAAATAAAAGATTTGAAGAGGTTGATCCGGATGAGTATGAAGAGCTTGATCACGCGGAATTTCCTGAGGCAGATCCTTCTCCAGCAAACTGAGCCAAGATGAAAAAGAACTCGGCCGAATATATCCTCCTTGTGAGGATAGAGGAGGACTACTGGAAGGAAAAAACAGCAGTGAAATGGGCGGTCGAAGGAGAGAGAAATACTAAATTCTTCCATGGATGAATTAAGCAAAAGCGGACTAAAGCTCGAATAGACGTGATCAAGGAGGGCCACAAGGAGATAAGCGACGAGGGAGAAATCAGAGCATCGACAACTTCCTTCTTCCATGAGCTGCTCATTTATGAAGGAGAATCAACCACATAGCCGGATTTATCAATTCTCTGAAGTCTTCCGGCTGACACAAACCTGGATTGCTGTAGACCTCACACAGAAGGGGGGCTGAAGGGGTTGGCAGCGGAAGCATACATAAATCGATTACATAATATACCTAATCTATTTAGTCGATTATTTAGACAAATTCTATTCGCGCAATTATCACATGTATCATGCTCTTAACTCAAATAAATCATGGTTTAAATTAATTAAAACCTAAAACATGCTTTTCTACGGTTTAGCTATTTTACCTTGATGTTCTCCAAAGAATTGAAGATAGCTAGCGCCTTATCCACGTGAAGATCTTCAGTACTAAACCACGGTTCTTCTGTCCAGTTCCCGGACTGTAAACTGATATCAGGGTGGGCTGATGTCACCAGTATACTAGGACTTAAATAAAGAAGACGAAAAACCTTTCCCACGGAGGAGAAAAATCTTCCCTTTCCTATGTAGAGAGGGGGACGAAATTTTTTGAAGAAAATTAAGTGTATTTTCTGTCTCCTTTATTCTATTATTATATTAAGTCACATATTGGGCTCGGACAGGAATCTATGGAAGGTTTTGGATATGAACTCCTCCAATTAGCTTTTTCTAATTAAATTGAACCCCAATTTAATATAAGCTTTTAATTAGAATATTACGAGCAGCCACTACAGAAGTAATATTGCACTCTCCATCCAAATCCGAAATTATAAGTAATTCGAGTTTCCATTGCTTGATATTTATTTCCCGCGCTTAAGATAGAAACATCCATTAATTAATCATTGTCTGCTATGAACTTAATTAATTAATATCTTATTAATTCCAAGAGTGGACTCAACAAGAAATTCTTATTTACTATTCACAGAGTAATCAAACTCCAACTAGCTAGGTTCCGAATAATAAAACCTTATTTCAAGCTCCACTTGAGGATGTTATCAAATGAGACTCACCTCGCGCACGATTCAACATAATAGCAATCCTAACACCGCTAGATATTAGTCACCACTACCCAATATACTAGGCTTATTGGGTTGCGAAAAACCCGCACCATTTGGTAAGTCAAAGTAGTGCAAATCAATACTGTATGCTCAATGCTAACGTACATTGATTAAGAAAAACTAATTTACAAGACCTCGTCTTTCAGTAGATAGCATAAAGACATGTCTTGCTGTTAGATCCAATTCAGTGCTATACCACACCAACTTCATCTTATTTCAGTAAGGCTTAGAAATAATCGGACTGATATTGCAACCTTTCACGATAGGTAGTCTAAGCCTATCTAGGTTGTGAAATTCTTCTTTTTCTTTATTTAGAACTGACCGTGTTACCTTAAAGTGAACGTCGCCCACAACCAGTCTACTAAAATAAAGACTTAGACTTTGTTAAGTTACTAATAAATTTAAACATGTAATAAACATCCATTAAATGTAAAACATAACAACAGTATGATAAAAATAAGTTGTTTTATTCCTTGGAAAATAAAATAAGAGTTTTAACAGTATTCTTTGGTCTAGGTCATGCGGTTGTGTTAAATTGCAAAGGAATGCGTCCAACTGATCAGGATGAATTTCCTAACCTAACTGAGTCGTTGGCATGACAAACTAAACCCAACACATCAAACAAATTCCTCAACCCACTTCTACTGGTTAGTATAGTGGAGGTAAGGGTCGAATCCCACAAGGATGGACGTGTTTGGATAACTGTGGTGATACTCCTGGGTGGTTTTGGTTAGCTACCACGCTTGGGTTGAGATTCTACCTAGGCGGAATTTAAAGTTGGTACTCTACTGACTAGTAGGCGTGAAGGTAACCGACATGTGGTTGTGTTCGTGGAAATAGGGAACAAGGTATTTCAGAGACATGTGGAAAGTAGACAGTTACTAAATGAGGAAACTAGAAAGCAAGTTATATTTGGTGGCTGGGTGGCTACTCTGACAGGTCTGGATGGTACAACTGAAAAGTAAAAGACAAAAGCAAAAAGTGACTAAAAAGTAAAAGTGGTCCAAAGAAAAGGTAGATGGTGATGTTTTCTTCTTCAACAAGTATCAACAGAAATTACATGAACTCAAACTCCATGGATGAAATTAGATCAACAAAATTTAAACACCAGATCCATCGATGAAAAGCTTAAATTAGAGATTAACGGCTAAACTGCAGATTTACTCCTACTGGCTAACATGCAAGGTGGTGATGATAACGCAGATCATGGAACTTATGCACGAAAACTTAAACTGAAACAAATTTTAAACTTCAACCAGCAACTCCAGATCTAGATTACTCAACAAGAACATATGCAAACACTTTAGGAATTAAAAACGACAACTAGATCTAACTTTCCTAGGCAGAACGAAGCAACTTCAAACCAAAGAGACATGCGAAATAGAAACTTCATAACTTAAACGTTCGGATCTTCACGAAATACTTCAAAAGGAAACAAGAATTAATGTTTGCAACAGATCCAACGAAGAAAGCAAGTAAACTTTAAACTAGGAAAGCGATTAAAGATTGTTTATGCCACTCCGGGCGATGAAACTGCTACACTACGACGACAAACTGGCTGGAACGATAGGATGATGACTCTCCGGTGGACTGCTGGACTTCAGGTGACCATAGTTGTGGCAAGGAACGAGAAGAATGGGACAATGCTGAAGGAACTGATCTTCTAGAGAGAATTCTACTAAGTGTAGTGGTTGGACTTTCGAACTCTGAACTCTCTCTCCAAGTGGCTTCTTTTATAGGGAGGCTTGCCCTTGCTTTCAGGGTAGACTTCCTTCGCAATTTGACCTTTCTGCCCTTGTTTATGATCATCCCAGCTATCCTTCTTCTCCATCTCGAGCCTTCTCTCTGGCATGCATCCTGGTCAGTATTGCACCCTTCTAGCGCTCTTTTCACCTGCGCGTCCGAACCGTCTCCTACTGACTTGGACCCCTTTATCCCGCACACTTAAGCAACTGTTTTGCAGATAATACATGAAAACCATGACATCCTGACCAAGTAACCAAGGTTTAGAATACGACTTATCAGTCGTTGTACAACTTCGCGGTGGCGGCCATTCGCCATCTGACTCTAGATTTCCAGACTTTGCGTTTTGGCTCCTTTTTTCGGCTCAATTATGCACATTTCTCACAAAACACGTCAAAATACCAAAATAGATAAAATATGCAAATAATGAACGTGTAAAGTGACTTTGACATCAAAAACAGACCAAATAATGCCCTTAAAACAGTGCAAAATCTGAGCATATCAATGACGTCTCCCAAAACCTCAATTTGATAGAGGTGGCTCATCATCTCGAGGACATGGTCCCGCACAGAAGAACCTTCCTTCATAGTCTTAGCCATGATACTCTGAAAGGCCTTAGACTTAACTGTTGACATGGAGGCCAACATATAATACTTAGCCATCTCATTTGCCTTATGCCACCGTTTATGCGCATCTCGCATTGCCTGCGCGGCATTAGCCGCCGACACTGGAGGCCGTGGAGTAGTGAGCACAAACTTTTACTCATCAGCCGTGAGAACGATGTCCAAATTTTGTTTCCATCCTATGTAATTTTAGCCCTTGAGTTTGTTTTCTTTAAGAATTACAGAAAGAGAATTGAGTGACATTTTGACGATTTAGTTTGCACTGCAAAACAGAATATTTACTACTTGTCATAAACTTATGTAATGAAAATGAAGAGATTAACCATAAAACTTTTCAAATTCTCACAACTGTAAAATTAAAATTTTGTACCCTCAAGCAGAGGTCAATACACATTAAAATTTTAACATTTTTACTGGTCACAACACCGACGAATAGTCCAGAGACCGCAGCACGTCATGGCCGCCAAATGTTGCCTAAGCACGACCATCGGATTTAGCATTGCAGAATCTCTTTTCTACAATCCACTCCCATAACAATGTTCATGGATTGATAACTAGACCAAGCTATCTTGTAAATTCTGTTTGGACTTCTGAAACTTGTAATTTCTTAGGATTATTGTCCCCACAAAATGGGTTGCGATAATATTGGAAACTACTTTCTAGTCCATACTATTTACATATGAGAAGTCCACCTATACGAACTTGCTATTTCTTAGGGTTATTGTCCCCATAGCATGGGTGGTGATAAGATTCAGAAAGTAGCTTCATAAGTTGTGGACCAATCGATGGAGACCATATACAAACTTAGTTCGTAATTATCGCTTAGATATTTGAGTTATGGTTTTTAATTAATTATCCTTAGCCTTAGGGCAGATTAAAGGCTTAATTAAATTCTGTTGTCATTTAATTGACAACAGAATTAAAACTTTTATAATCTTTTATACATCTTATTAAGGATAATATATTAATTACTAAAGTTTAATCCATATTCATGTCTTCTATAAGATGTATCTAAAATAATTAAATTATTATATCTTGGACTGACATGAATAAATAAACTTAAATTAATTCCTTATTAAGATTGTGAAGAGAATAATACTATATTATTTAATGAAATCCTACATATCTATCCTTATTAGGATTCTAGATATATATATATATATAATCATTAGAAACTATTAAATTATTCTTGTCCATATCATCTAGGAATAAAATAAACATATTTATTTCCATAGATATAGTCAATAATCTAAATATTCCTAAAATCAAGGGAAATTTTCCCCATATTTTATTTCCATTAAATAATAATATTTTTAATAATATCTTTTAGTTTAGGAATTAAATAATCATTAAAATATTCCATCATCGATATCTTGTCGATCGTGGTTTTCACGATCAACGACGACGAAGATTCACCGGCGATTATCTCGCCGGAACGGCGATTTCGCCGTCCAGCTACCGCTGGTAGCCCGCGCGACGGTGCGGCTGCTTCCTTTCTCCCTCTACGTCGCAAGCGCGACGAGTTCTCCAGCAGCATTGATGACGCTGCTCCGACGACTTTCCTTCACCGAAGGCGACTCTGCCAGCAACCAGCGACGACCGCTCTGGGCGGTGAAACTCTCGGTTCAGCGTCGCACATCCAAGAATAATCCTGATCTATTTAGTCGATTATTTAGACAAATTATATTCGCACAATTATCACATATATCATGCTCATAACTCAAATATATCATGCTTTAAATTAATTAAAACCTAAAACATGCTTTTCTACGGTTTAGCTATTTTACCTTGGTGATTCTCCAAAGAATCGAAGATAGCTAGCGCCTTATCCACGTGAAGATCTTCAAGTACTAAACCACGGATCTCCTGTCTAGGGTGGGCTGATGTCACCAGTATACTAGGACTTAAATAAAGAAGATGGAAAACCTTTCCCACAGAGGAGAAAAATCGTCCCTTTCCCATGTAGAGAGGGGGACGAAAATTTTTGAAGAAAATTAAGTGTATTTTTTGTCTCCTTTATTCTATTATTTATATTAAGTCACATATTGGGCCCAGACAGGGATCTATGGAAGGTTTTGGATATGAGCTCCTCCAATTAGCTTTTTTCTAATTAAGTTGAACCCCAATTTAATATAAGCTTTTAATTGGAATATTACGAGCAGCCACTACAGAAGTAATATTGCACTCTCCATCCAAATCCGAAATTATAAGTAATCCGAGTTTCCATTGCTTGATATTTATTTCCCGCGCTTAAGATAGAAACATCCATTAATTAATCACTGTCTGTTATGGACTTAATTAATTAATATCTAATTAATTCCAAGAGTGGACTCAGCAAGAAATTCTTATCTATTATTCATAGAGTAATCAAACTCCAACTAGCTAGGTTCCAATAATAAAATCTTATTTCAAGATCCTCTTGAGGATGTTATCAAACGAGACTCACCTCGCGCATGATTAAACATAATAGCAATCCTAGCACCACTAGATATTAATCACCACTACCCAATATACCAGGCTTCTTAGGTTGTGAAAAACCCGCACCATTTGGTAAGTCAAAGTAGTGCATAATAAATACCGTATGCTCAATGCTAACGTACATTGATTAAGAAACAATAATTTACAAGACCTCGTCTTTTAGTAGATAGCATAAAGACATGTCTCGCTGTTAGATCCAATTC
This sequence comes from Salvia hispanica, assembly GCF_023119035.1. Taxonomy (NCBI): domain Eukaryota; kingdom Viridiplantae; phylum Streptophyta; class Magnoliopsida; order Lamiales; family Lamiaceae; genus Salvia; species Salvia hispanica. The sequence continues at coordinate 29,710,963 of NC_062966.1, read as the reverse complement.
AAAGTGCTATACCACACCAACGTCATCTTATTTCAGTAAGGCTTAGAAATAATCGGACCGACATTGCAACCTTTCACGATAGGTAGTCTAAGCCTATCTAGGTTGTGAAATTCTTTTTTTTCTTTGTTCGTAACTGACCGTGTTACCTTAAAGTGAACTTCGCCCACAACCGGTCTACTAAAACAAAGACTTAGATTTTGTTAAGTTACTTATACATTTAAACATGTAATAAACATCCATTAAATGTAAAACATAACAACATTATGACAAAAATAATCTGTTTTATTCCTTGGAAAATAAAATAAGAGTTTTAACAGTATTCAATCACTCGAAAGAGCCTTTTCTACTTTACCATTCCCAATAGAACAACGAATGATGAATTGGCCTAGATCCCTCTACTTGACAGGCCTTTGCTTTTGGATGATTTCACTACATTGAAGAGGTAGCTTTAGATCAGATTTCTGGAGCTTTTGCTTCTTCGTCATTGCCTCTCTCAAGAACTTGGCGTACCTAGGTATTTCCCTCAATGCATCAACGAGATGGAGGTTAATATGACATTTACAGAACATATTTAAGAACTGTCGAAATTGCTCTTCAAGCTTGAACTTCTTTTTGGGTTGGAAGGGAAGGATGATTCCATTGTGTCGCACAAGCTGATCAGGCGCTGACTCTTTCTTGCCAGTCCGCTGGCTGTACGCATCGGTTTTTGTGCCCGAGGTACTGGCTTCGAACAGTGACTTCTTTGCATCCTCATTTTGGTTGATGTTGGCAACCTTGGCAGCAACCTTAGCTTTCTCCTCCTCCGTCTTCTTTTGAACTTGATCCATTTGCATCTTAACGGTAGACACAGTGGATGAATAGTGTTTAACACAATTTCGAGCTTGTTCAGTCTTTCCTCTACAATCCAATCTTGGCCTTGTTGTTTTTTCTTTCCTCAAGCATTACCTCCAAGATATTTTGGATGTCAGCCTCAAATTTGTCTTCTTTTGTAAGTGGCTCCACTCCTTTCTCCTTGCTTAACATTGAACCCTGCAGGAGATTGAACAAAGTTATGATTATTAACATGAGATACATTTGGATATGAGTGATTTCCATTATAATTATTAAACTACCACCCCCTGACCAGGGAATTCCAGGGATGTGCGTTCACAGTTATGGTTGTACAAATTCCTACTACAATACCTTAGAGCATCCCCATCCGTGCTCTTAGCTAAGAGCACGGAGGTGGGCCCGGACCCACTTTTACTCTTTGTCCTTAGCTAAGAGCACAACACCCACATCCGTGCTCTTAGCTAAGGACAATCTCAAGGGTCCCACCATTCTATTATTCAATTTAAATACTCCAATTATTAAAAACATTTCAACATTATAAAAATACATTAAAAAATAAAAATTACATAATTAAAATCCTAAAAAATAAAAATTACATAATTAAAATACTAAAAAATAAAAATACATAATTAAAATCCTAGAAAATAAAAAATACATAATTAAAATCCTACAAATTAAAAATTACACATGTGGAAGACTAGTCCTCTATCCCCAATTGCCTCTTGAGACCCCGGATCATTTGCTCATGTGTTGCAAGTTGATCCGGAGTCATCCGAGACGTATCGTTCAATAGAGTTGACTCAAGATGGCCCACAACATGTTGTTCGGGGGTGGAGGAGGCACAAAGGGGGCGGGGGCGGGGGCGGATGGAGTCGAGGCGGGGGGCGGTTGGCCGCCGCCTTCTTCCTTCCTTGCGGGCGGGAATTGCTCGGGCCAGCATCGGGGCTACCCAAGTTAGCTCCGGCAAGCTGGGTAGCCACATCATTGGAGGCGCCGTCGGATAGGGCAACCGACCTGGACCGTTTGCTGGAGGAGCTGGAGGAGGATGCTACTATGCCGCCCCTATACTTCGGATGTAGGCGCCCCTCCTGCCAACAATCGAGGTACTTGAACGGTTTGAACTCCTCCCGTTGGTATGCCGCCAAGGCGGCAGTGATGATGTCGAGCTCGTTCGTGCCGCTCCCCGCCGACCGCTCTTCCTGGAGGTAAATCCCCTGGAACTTCCCGATTGCCTCGTTGCATCTGTAGATGCAATTGCGAACCATACTATCATTGCGATAGATGGTTCCCGCCGGCCGGGTTTCATTGTAGAGGCGAGTGATGCGCCACCAATACGTATCCCCGGTTTGGTTCGTGCCGACGTCCGGATCTTCGGAGACTGCCAAGTAGGCTTTGAACATCGCCATCATCTCACTCGGAGTGTACGGGGTGCGGGTGCCACGAACAGGAGGAGTAGGAACCGAAGTAGGAGTAGGAGTAGAGCTGCTGCTCCCTCCCGATCCGGGTTCGGGTGCCCACCCGAACCCGGGGCGTTTAGGTCGTGCAACGGGTAAGGACGGTAGCCACGCGGAGCTTGCGAACCTTGGGTTCGAGGAGGGGCCGTAAATTGAGTTTCCGGACTATATCCGGGCTCGGAGTCGAACCAATCGTGGTTCCAACCGCGATTGCCCGAGGGGTGATCGCCGGAGCCGGACATTGTGTAGTGTGGTGGGAATTTAGATGAGAGAGTATGAGGAAAAAAGATGAGAGAATGTAGATGATGATAGAATAGATAATAGATGAGAATGTGATTTTTTTTGTGTTGGAGTGGGGGTATTTATAGATGAAAATGTGAATTTTGGGGAAAAAAATTGAAAAATAAATTAAAAGTGGGTAGAAAACGGATATATTTTTTTGGGAAGTGGGAAAATATTTTTTTTTATTTAAAAACATTTTTTAAAATAAATTTTGAATTTTTTTTTTAAAAAAATTTGCCAACGGCTATGCCGTTGGCCAATCAGAAGCTGCCACGTAATGGTGCTCAGCGGCACGGACGGACGAGGCTCAACGGCGGACGGACAGCTATGTGCTCAGCGGCACGGACGGACGAGCACCGCAGCTGCTACCGCTGCGGATGCTCTTAGCACAGTTATTACTTCGATAGAATGAGTCATATAAATTTTGCCCATGCGGCACAAGCATAGATTACTAACACTAGGGTTGTCAATCCTAGATCCGTAACTCCCAAAAGCTCCTAAGATCCTTGAAAAGTCCTCACTCTCAATTAACAGTGTCGTTTTACGGGAAGTTAATTGTAGTGTCTACTAAGTGGACCTAACTCGGCAACCTCCTCTCAAGATTATGTAGCAAGTTATATTAATTCATCACAGGATGTGTCACTCAAACATGAAGCATTATCCAACAACTTAGGGAAGAAACGAAGTAAAAACAAAACGTATATTAAATAGAAAATGGAATTGTATAATCAAAGTAGTTACTAACACACCTAGAATCCTATGAATTTAGTTACATATGATAGAATAATCTAAGAACATAGTTTGTAGGGAAGTCATAAAGAACATAAGAACTAAAGCAAATAAAACCCAAAAGTTGAATCCTTGTAGACTTGATCTTCTCTGGATTCCTTCTTCAAACCCTTGCACTATGAAAAACTCTCAAATTTATGCTTTGGAATTAATTGGCAAAAAGAAGATGCTTTGTTGAAGAGGTTTGAGGAGGTATACATGGGCTTCAAAAAGATTTAAACATGGTAAAAGGTGTCCTCCAAGTAATAGGAAAGAAGGAATTTTCGTGTCCCATAGGTTAAGGAAAAGATTTGGCTTCACAAGGCAATGTCCTCTTTCCTTCTCTAAATTTTCGCCTAAATTCTGCATTTGACAGATTTTGCGCGACCTTCGTAAAATGGCAATAACTTTCTTCAAAGAACTCCGATTGAGATGATGTTAGTACCAACGTGAAGCTCTTTCGAAGAAGAAGAGAATGACATATAGAACACCCTGATCAGAATTCAGAATCACCGGAAAAATGTGTTTGAACACAGGCTATCGTGCGCGATCGGGCACAGCGGGCTGCTGGACAGTCCCAAAACTTTCTAGATTCATTTCAGTGACCGCTACATTGTGTCTGACTGGCTGCTGGATTGCGCTTCAGTTCCAGCTTCCAGAATTTAAAGTTTTTATGCCCTTTATCAGCTCTATTTTGCACATTTCTCACAAAACACGTCAAACTATCAAAATGGATAAAATATGCAAATAATGGACATGTAATGTAACTTTGACACTCAAAACGGACCAAATAATGGCCTTAAAACAGTGCAAAATTCGAGCGTATCAGCAGTGAAAGAGCAGGTTTGTACAAGGTGTTCAAATTGACTTAAACCAGTTATCAAAACCTCAACCCACTTCTACTAGCTAGTACAATGAAGTAAAAGATCGATCCCACAAAGATGGATGCAGGCGTAATACACTTGCATCGACATTCTAGAAGGGTTGGTTAGCTACCACGCTTTTGGGGTTGAGTAAACTTAGACTAAATCAGAAATGAACCTTCGCTTATCCTGATCAGTAAATCTCTAGCGATGCCATAACTAACTTAATATTCAACTAATTTATTCAAACCATTTTGTTTTACATTTCATAAACTATGCCATAACTAAATACGAACTGTTACAAGAACGTAAGGAGTATTAATGAAGTTGGTGTTACTTGAATATTAAAACTAAAATATTATATACTTTATTATTAAAATTATTTTCTTAAGAAAGCAACTTGCATCTGTAATAAATGCATTTCTAAGTTATATCCGATTATCTTAAACACTCTGGGCCATACCTTACTTTAGTTGATGAGCTTCGCATACAAGCTTTCATTCAAATTTATTATCTTCACTAGTCTTTGTAATCCACCACTTAATTATCAGCGAAACCAGTGATATGGGTTGGTAAAGTACATCGGAATTTCGTAATGGAAGAAGCATGAATTATTTGTATTTTAGCATACAATTATATGTTGAACATGTGAATTAATTGATCACTTAATCTATCAAATAGATCATATACAGGATTTATTTATTTTTGTACAAGTCTTTTGTTGTACAAGGGGCACCAAATCTTCTGTTGTCCATTTCTAAAAGTAGTAAAAGTAAAGTGGGATAATTAATAAGACAAAAGACTAAAATGGAAAATTGAAAGACATAATTGAGGAGGGAGGGGGTACTTTTTAAGATGATAGTCGTAAATGTCATTACTTGCACAAATGCACATCATTTTGCAACAACCACAATGGTCAGTGGTTATTCATTTACTAAGTCATTGAGTTACAACACAATTTGTATTACTGACTTTCATGTATTTCATTTAGTTCTAACATGGTTTGTTTTACAACCTTTCATTAGTTTACGCAAACAGGCCATAATGAATTGAATGGCGTAAAAGATTTTTGTTCAGGTTGTATGCACAGAGATAGAACCATCTCTGGTGAAGGAAATACCGAAAGTGGTCAAGAGGAGGTCTCACATGCACGCTATCAACAAACACGTTGTGACAAATGAAAGTTGTCGTTTATATTATTCTTTCTCTTATATTTTCACAAAACACATGAAAAAAGAAATGAGTCATCTTAGTTGGGACAAAGGAAGTACTTTATTCTTTATTTCTAACTTTATATCTTTTTATCTCTTATACTTTTCCCTCTTTCACACTTTGTTACCTCCATTTAACTAAATAAACATCAATTTCTTAAATTTCGTGCTGAAAAAAAGTTGATCAATTGCGGTGGGACGGATGGATTATCATCTAATTTTCAATATGCTGAATTACATGGAATTTTGTAAACCACCAATTGTATGTATTTTGGTTGTGGAGTTTTGAGTTAACAAAAAAATACAGTTGTCTTGGTGAGAGTTACACAAAGGTTATACAAATTGTTATTTTGATTAATGACATGTTACGTGAAAGTACTTCTTTAATCCATACATCAATTCTTACAAGCTGATGTGTAACATATTCTTGCAACATAATCAGACAAATAGATACACCATGCCAAGAACAAGTGGAAAGACAATGAATACTAGCAACTGCAACACCTAAAAGAATGGTGATATAAAATTTAATGGGTTTTTTGTCAGATGGTCTTTCCTCCCGACATTGGAATGCATCCGAGATCTATTTTTTCAAAGAATAATGATAATCACTCCACAAAGTTAAAATTCGAATATTTCAGAGTTAAAGCTGTACATGTTTATGTAGAAAGTTGGAATCTGGCGCTAGGTTTTTTACTCCTCCATCCCTGGAAATTGAATTGCACATAGCGGCTTGAGCTCAATGCAGAATGAAATAGAAATGGAAGAACACGAGAGGTTTAGGAGAACTTACAAAAGCTGCATAGTATACAAATGTGAGCCCTGCTAGAACAACGAACCCGATTTGGAATACATTATACCTACGACGACATAAGCATTTATGGTACCAAAATTTCAAAGGTCAAATTTCGTTGAACACAAAACTAAGGTGAATGTTTAACCGACTTGTACAAATATTCGATCCCACGAAGCGATTGCAATGTATGACCAAATATTTCTTGAGCTGCAGTAGCTTGGGCATAATATCCAAATGCAGTGGCACAGAACTGAATTACACTGTCAAAGAGTTGAAATTTATTTAATTCATATTTCCAGAAATTTACGGTTAACATGTAGGGTTACCCATTAAATAACACTCCCTCCTTCCGTCTTTATTTGTCACAAGTTTACTCACCTTGGGTTTTAAGAAATACTACCTCCGTCCCGCATTAACAGTCACATTTACTTTTATGCATTTGTTTGTAAAAATGATAATAAATTGTTAAAGTGGAAAAATAGTAAAGTAAGAGAGAGAATAATGTAAAGAAGACTCTTCTCTACCTTATTCTCTCTTATTTTACTATTTCTCTACTTTAAATATTTATATCATTTTCTACAAAATGAGTGCAGAAAAATAATTGCGACGGTTAATGCGGGACAGAGGTAGTATAAAAGAATGTTGATGGAAAACGTTAGTGGCAGTGGCGGAGCCAGGAATTTTCCGATGGAGGGCCTAAATTTCTAATTGATAATTGTCCAGAGTCGATGAGGAATAGCAGCATAAGCAATAAGGAATTGTTGAGAGGAACATATAGATAGTGAAAATAATTAAAATATGGACAATAAAAACTATATAAACATATTTGAAGAGAAAGTCAATGTGAATTAATTTACTAAATATTTTCTTAAATTATGAATATATTAGTGTGTGAAATTCATTTTATAAAATTACTAGTTGTGGGAAAATCAACAAAACCTATAAATGAAAATTAAAGATGCTAGTCTTATATGTATTTACATATTCATGGAATAAAAAACTACTACCTCCGTCCACGAAAATTTGTCCCATTTTTCTATTTTCGTCCGTCCCCTAAAATTTGTCCCATTTCACTTTTACCATTTTTGGTAGTGGATCTCATATTCCACCAATTCATCCCATATAAAAGTAGGACCCACAATCCACTAACTTTTTCAACTCACTTTCCATTACATTTCTTAAAATCCGTGCCCAGTCAAACCGGGACGAATTTTCGTGGACGGAGGTAGTAATTTTTATTCATAGATTAAAATTACAAAATGAAAGAAAATAATGATAGGGTATGTTATTTCATATATTTTTGAGGTTAAGGAATAATTTTTTATACTTAAATATGTATTAGTTTAAATTTTGAAATGATAGAGAATAAATATAAATATACTAGAACATAATATGGTAGTATTAAACATAAAAGAGGAATATAAAGAGGTACTCCCTCCGTCCCATTAAAGATGACTTACTTTCCTTTTTTGTTTGTCCCAATCAAGATGATCCATTGCTTAAAATGGAAACCCTTTTATCTCTATTTTATTCCCTCTCTCTTACTTTACTCTCTCCACTTAACACACAAAATAAAGTTGCATAAAATCCCGTGCCGTCCAAGGAAGGGGTCATCTTCCTTGGGACGGAGGGAGTATATTATAAAAAGCATAAATATATGCGCTTGAGGGTCTTCGAACTTAGGTTTTGTCAGATAGAAGGCTAACCATGAAGCCAACTGAGCTAGAAATACATATGAAATAGTCTATATACATATATAATATAGGATTGTAATCAATTGAGATTTTTTATGCTAATTGAGAAATGAGATGCAATATCAGCCACTCATTTTTATTAAATGAGTGGTCCAGATTTTTCCACATGGAAAATATCTTTAGATTAATTAATTATGAAAGGGTAGGATGGTAATATCATAGTAAATTTTATTCAATAAATATTTTTTTAAATTTTTAATTTTAATTTTTTATTAATTTTTTTTAAAATTTTTTAAATTCTTTTTTTTTTAATTTTTTTAATTTTAATTTTTTTTTTAATTTTTCAACTACATATACAATTCATGTCAACTACACACATATAATGTCAACTATGTGTACAATCCATGTCAACCACACACACAATTCATGTCAACTACACACATATAATATCAACTATGTGTACAATCCATGTCAACTACATATACAATTCATGTTAACTACACAATATAATGTCAACTACATGTACAATTCATGTCAAATAGTATTTATTGAATAAAGTTGTTGACATTTGATGTGTAGTTGACATGAATTGTATATGTAGTTGAAAAAAAAATTTAAAAAAAAATAATAAAAAATGAAAAAAAAAGTTAAAAAAAGTTTTAAAAAAATTAAAAAAATAAAATAAATAATAAATAAAAAAATTAATAAAATTACAATTATGCCCCTCTGTTGACTTAAACTACATGTTGTTGACATTTCACAAATATTCTGGATGAATGGCTGAGATTGCATCTCAATTCTCAATTAGGATGAGTGGCTGAGATGAATCTTACTTTTATAGACTCCCTTTGTCTCATTATTTTGGAACATTTTCTTTTCAGCAAAAGATTTTTATGTAGTGTTTGAGTTAATGAAGAGAAAACAAACAAACAAACAAAGAAAAAATATATATGATGATATTTCCATTTCTGGAAATATTTCTTTTATAATGGGACAATTCAAAAAAGAAAATATTTTATTTTCAATGTGCCAATGAGAATATTAGTTTTATAATAAAATATAAGTGTGACAAGTATTGATACGGACCGAAAGGGAAACTAGTGACAAGTAATGGCTGACCGAGAAAATAAAGATATCCACCAATTAGACGCAAAAGACCATTGGCCATAAACATCAAACCAAATTACCTAATTGAGCATAGAAGAATGAGACCCACATTGAAGAGAAAAGAGTTCATAAGTGTAGCTCCCCATCTGTTAAGAAATATAAGTTGTTGGAAACATATCTTAAGCTAGATATATTAAAAGCAATGAGAAAATAAATGAGATCTAAGAGAAGAAAAATGAAACGAAACAAAGATACATACTTCATAGGATGGATTGTAATAAAAACCAACTTCAATCCAATCATCATTGCTCCAGTAATCACAGACAGCAGGAGATAGAAGCAAAAAACTGCAAATGCTACGGTTCCAAGAAGACCTAAAACCAAATGAAATAAGTATACGTTTGAGTAATTGAATCGTTAAATGGTAACCATACCAAAAGAACAATACAAGATTTCCAATTACCCCAAATATCATCCAATTTAATGAAAACCTCATTAAGAAACGCGGATAGAGGAGGGTCGATTAGCAAATATATTACAATGTGTGCAACCCAAGCCACTGAAACAATCAACCTGTTCAAGTAATCCAGTTGATTAACATTATTACCCACAACGAAGGCTAAATTGAGGTATGAAGAAGAGCCATGCAATAAAGATACCCTAGAACTCCAAGTACCAGTTTGGCAAGGTAGCCAAGAATAGTCAAAGCCCAAGTTGCTTCGGCCTGAAAAACATTAGGGGAAAAGTATTATATTTAATTTAGTTAGTAGCAACATCGTACTAGCGCAAGCACAACAAATTGTACAAATATTCAGTTAGTTCTCGTATGTCACCTGTTCACCTTGAGGATACATCTCTTCCAAAGCATTCACATCTTCTTCTAGAAGAAGTAACTCCTGCAAGTCAAACAGTGGATCGCCAGAGTAATTATTATTATAACGATGTGAAATTGCAAAAGATAGCAATTAGCCTGATTTAGAGATCAAAATTGCACAAGCTGGTCAACATCCAGTCAAAAACATTTTCTAATAAAATACTCCTATGCAATGTAAAAAAAAATATCATACTCCCCCGTCCTTGAAAAGTATGCGGCATGGGTTTTGTATAATTGGTAAAGTAAGAGAGAGAGATATAAAAGGTAAGGTAAGTAGTGTTAGTGGAGAGTGGGCTCCACATTATAAATAGTGTTGTAATGGTATAAGTTGTAAATAAAATGACGTGTAGTGGTAATGTGTTGTTTAACTATTCCAAAATTAGAAATTTCAAACTTTTCAGGGGCGGACTAATAAAGAAATAGTTCATACTTTTTAGGGAACGAAGGAGTATTATATACTATTACAAATGATTTAATTGCAATAGACAATGGAGTCCAAAAAGATGTAACAACCAACCTTTTCTACAGTTTTCACATTTTTACGCCATCTTCTTCCCTTATTGCCACTCCTTTCTTCTTGGTGAAGTCCATCACCTGCTTTCTTCAGTTCTCTAGCCCTTTTTGCTAGTTCAGTTGCTTCCTAAGTGAAACAAAATACATGCTCCACCTTAAAATTTTGTGTACAAGCTCAATTTTACAAAAAATAAACTTCTACCATCAGGTGTATTTAGAAAAAAAGATAATGAAACAAGAAGCATAAATACCTTGATATACTGGGAGCGTGTGATAACAGATTTTGGTCGGTGGATAAATGCAGTTATAAGTCCCAGTGGGAGACAAGCTATACCGACGCCACCAAAAATCTATATATTGGAGCACGCAGAAAACATGATCATAATAATAGTTGAAAAATTGCATGCAAAATGGAATTGTAGCGAAGGGTGCAAGGAGGATCATACAGTAAAAAAAATAGATCCAGCGACTGTAGTAAGAGCAACAATATATTCAGGGAAGGTAGTGCGCGTGGTCCATGTTGTCATAGATGCAGCATTGGAAGAATATGCTGAGCACTAAAAATGAAAATGATAGTTGTTGTAAAAACTTATAAAGCAAATCCAACAAGAAATTGTACTAATAAGTTATAAACTTAACCTACTTGTATAGCACCAGTACCGACACATTGTTGACCACTGCTGAAGTCCCATGATGATGGGAATGCCTGTGTGGATGCGGAAAGGTGTCTAACAGTAAAATCCACCTTACCCAAAAACCCTAATCACAAAATAAATGAAAAGTTTTAAACAATGAGACGCAAGGACAACTCGAGCAAAAGTTTAGCCCCTACTTGCTAGATTTCCATATTCTTTTTATCCTTTATCCTTCATGAAAGGAATCAAAATACCACACAACACATCTAATTCAGATGCCAACACTATGCATAAGAATCATATGATGCAAATAATCAAGATGGTTAAACCGTTTTGTAACATGAGCAGTCACTTGGAAAACAATAAGATAAGAATAATGGGGCAAGCAAAAAGGTACTATTGATAAATTACCAATTATAATCACAAAAATAGATTTAGGGTTTAGAAATAAAAACGAAGAAAAAATAGTCAAACTCAAAGTAGTATACTTGCCCTTATAAATAAGGTATGATTATTTTTCCAAAAAAGATAAAAAAAAAAAAAGCTTGCCATATAGAATTCCCAGAAGAAGTACACAAATAACAGCTGTCGAAATCACCCACAACAATGAGCTTTTCATCCTCTTCCACACCGTCCTGGAAGCCCAGCAACAATATCCATTCACGAATGTCCAAAGAAAAAGTAAAGAAACATGAATAAAAATACTGATTACTTGTCCAGGTCGCCTTCGTAATAAAACATCGCAAATGGAATGACGAAGAAAACAAGAATAGCATCCAGAATATAAAGAGCGAGCCACAATTCTTTCATTGGTAGTGTGAGATTGCAAGCACCGTTGTAAATGGCGTGGCGGCAGGCCTGTCGGTTGGCGACGTCGGCAGGGAGCATAAGAATGGAGATGGAGGCGATGGAGAGGCCCAAAACGACGATAAATTTGGGGATATAAGCCTGATTTGCATCATCTGGGTGCTGGTAATTGACGAGGAGGTAGAGATTGACGATAAGCACAAGAACGCAGACGACAATGGCCACGATCACTAATGCTAAATTGAAATCCCCCATTTCTGGGCAAATGAGGAAAGCCTCTTCCCTTCCAAATCAATGTAGTTGAATTCTAGGAATTTCGAATTAGGATTTTGGGGGAATTAGATCCAGCGTTTCATAGAGATTAGTTTTTTTTTTTTTTCCTAATTTGGTTAATGAATTGTAAAAGTGAGAGGGAGGTGAGGATTTAACGGTACCATTTTTCCATTTCCAATTCAACTGCCGGTTCAAACAGTACTTATTTATATTCCAATCATTTTAGTTATACTTTCAAATTTTTTAATCATAAATAATAATGTGGTTTACAATATTTTGCGGGAAATATGTTAATCCCCTCACCCTTAATGGATAAGCATAATTTACTGCCAGTTAGTGGGAAAGTGTACTGATTAAAAGACTAATATACCACATGTGCATCATCTTAATTTACTTTATAATAATCCAATATCTACACTACACAAAACAAAAATAATTATATATATAAACAACAATTAGAAATTAACAAATTTAATAAAAATTGGCAAATAATTGAACACATGATAGTAGGTAAAATCTGAAATTATTCTACTAAAATTGTATATTTAGAATAGATATTTTAAAATTTCAATAATAATTAAATATTACTCTATAATAAAAATTCACATAAAAATTATTTTATTAATGATAATTAACCATTGGTGACAAAGTGAAAATACAGATTAATTTATTAGTTTTGAATACATTTACTTTACACAAATTTATTAGTAAGAAATTAAGATATTTGTGATTTATTTCAATTTGTAAATTACAATTATATTTGGAAAATACACCATACACTTATTTGATTTGACTTCATCAAAGTTTCATCTTTCGAAAACTTTTAATGGTATTTTAGTTCTTATATCCATATTATATAAAAAAATTATGCTAACTTAAAAAATTAGAATATATTAAAAATATTACAATCAGATTGAAATATAAATTAAAATACATTACTATTACATAAATCATAGTACCACAACTTTATTTGTTTAAATATCAAAAAAATTTATGAATTATTTGATTTTATAGTTCAATTGACTAACAAACAATAATTAATGAACATTATTAAATAAAATTTTAGGCAAATAAAGTATTAAATAAATTAAATCTATTAAGACGTAGTAAGTAAAAAAACAATAAATAATTTAAATATCGGCAAACACTAAAGAATTAATTAAATTAGTTCAAATGAATTAAAAATAACTTCGTAAACAAATAAATAATTAAATTAATGCTTCACGTATTAATAACAAATCTATATACACAACCATACACATTCATAATGCTCTAAGTAATGCGCCGCACTCTTCATCTGTTAGAGTTTAGTATACTGAAAAAGTATCTTTCGAATGCTTGTATATGTAATAACTCTTCTATCCATTTTACCATTTAATGAAAAAGATTATTTTGTTACAATTTGTTTTGCTTATGTGTTGCTTATGTATGATGAGATGTTGAAATGTGTTTTCCATTTAAAGACATAGCTTAAGCAAAATGAGTCTAAGTCTTCTGCATAGTAGGCGAGTTGTGAGCGGCGTTCAAAGTAGGTAACATGTAGTTCTTGCAGAAGGAAAACTGTTTCACAACTTGTCTATTGTGCCTATCTAGGTTGTGAAACAGTTTTCCTTCTGCAAGAACCGACAAATTACCTACTGTGAACGCCGCTCACAACTTGTCTATTGTGCAGAAGACTTAGACTCATTTTGCTTAAACTATATATTTAAAGGGAAAACATATTTCAACATCTCATAAATACATAAGTAACCCATAAGCAAAACACATTGTAACAAAATATTCTTTCTCTTTAAATGGTAAAAATGGATAGAAGAGTTATTACATATACAAGCATACGAAAGATGCTTTTCCAATATACTAAAATCTAACATATGTATGATTTGAGTGGTATACACTTTGAGAGAAAGAGAGAAAGAACACTTCCCATATTTGGAAGTTTGCCACATGTGAGTGATTAAATTCAAGGTGTTCCACGAGTTAGTAATGAAAGTGCACTAATAAGCCTTGTTTGACTTGATTGCGTTAATTCATGCTTAATCTATTCTTTCATCTTTTGAGGCAATTACGACGTCTATTCATTTTGCATTCCATGCGTCTATTCTTGTGTCTTTATTGTTTTGTTCGAGGACAAACAAAAATATAAGTTTGCACTGTTTTAAGGCCTTTTATTTCGTTTGTTTTCAATGTCAAAATCACAATTCATGCCCCTATGTTGTATATTTTCTCTATTTTGGTATTTTGACGTGTTTTGTGATATTTTGTGTATATTTAAGCCTAAAAAGACAGGAAAAAGTCGAAGTTGGAAATCTGGAGCATTCACGAAGTCCAGTGGTCCGCTGCAACATGCACAATGACCGCTAGAGCCCAGCGACCACCGCACAAGTAGCGGCCGCTCCGGAGAAAGTTGTGCTGAAATTAAGAAGACATCCAGCGACCGTTGGAGAGTGCGCAGCGACCGCTACAAGAGCTTCTGAAGCTACGAGATTATTTACAGCGACCGCTGCAACACAGTGTAGCGACCGCTGTCCAAGAGTCAGAGGCTACAGACCCTTATGCAGTGACCGCTGGCCAAGGTGCAGCGGCCCGCTGCGAAAACGTGACGCACAGATTTGACCTACTTTCTCCCCAAAATTTTTTAAACTTAGCCACTTTTACCTTGTTTGATAGAGCTCGAAATTTCCTCTATAGATACCCCCTCAAACCTCTTCATTTGGATCTTTTTTTTGCCTCATAATTCTAGAGCATAAAATTGAGAGAGTTCTTCATTATGCAAGAGGTTGAAGACGGAATCAAGAGAAGATCAAGGCTACAAGGATTCAACCTTTGGGTTTTACTGTTTTAGTTCTTATGTTCACTTTGTTTTTCCTCCATTCTATGTTTTTAGTTCATTCAATTATGTGTAACTAAACTCATAGGATTCTAGGGGTGTGTTAGTAACGACTTTTATTATACAATTCTGTTTTCTATTTAATATCCGTTTTTGTTTTTACTTCATTTCTTCCCTAAGTTGTTCCGTAATACTTCATGCTTGAGTGACACATTCGATAAAGATTTAATACTCCCTCTGTTTCTTCATAGTTGAATCATTTTTCTATTTCGGGAAGTTTCTTCATAGTTGAGTCATTTCCATATATGGCAACTTTTTTCTCTTCCTTACTTTACTCTCTCTTACTTTATTCTTTCTACTTTATTCACTTTATACTTTATTTTCTCTACCTTTTCCTCCTCTTACTTTTTTATCTATTTATTTAACACACCCAACATTTATTTCTAAAACTTCGTGCCGAAAAGTTCCGCCTCAACTATGAAGAAACGGAGGGAGTATAACTTGCTACATAATCGTGAGAGGAGGTTGGCGAGTTAGCTCCATTTAGTAGACACTACAATTAGCTTCCCTTAAAATGGCACTGTTAATTGAGAGTGGAGACTTTTCAAGGGTCTTAGGAGCTTTTAGGAGTTACGAATCTAGGATTGACAACCCTAGTGTTAGTAATCTACGCTTGTACCGCATGGGCATAACTAGTGTGACTCGTTCTATCGAAGTAAACTGTGACAGGGTATTGTAGTTGGAACTTGTATAACCATAACTGTGAACGCACATCCCTGAAATTCTCTTATCTCTCTAATTTGGTGCAATTAGTTGTTTTATTGCTTTCAAGTTGTTTTTGTTTTCAAAACTGTCGTTTTTCCAAATAGTAAAAGAAGTTTAGTAGAAGGTAGACAATCTGTGATTTTATTCCCCGTGTTCGATATCCGGAACTGACCTATAGCTATACTATATATACTCTGTATACTTGCAGGTTTATTTAGTGCTAATAAGAAGTGCATCAGCTGCCTAGGGTCTGTTCAAGAAAACTCAACGAAGAGATAATCCAATTATGAGCATACATAATGTTTCCCTCATCTGTCTGCGAATAGGAGTCTCATTTTTCTATTTTAGTCCATCCGCGAATAGGAGTTTCGATTTATTTTTACTATAAATGGTAATAAGTTCTCACATTCCATTAACTCATTCCACTTAAATTTCATTTAAAACTAATACTCCCTTTGTCCCATAAAAATATTAGCGCTTTCCTTTTTTTTACGTCTCATAACAATATGAGCATTTCCATTTATGGAAAGTTGTCTGCAACTCATCACTCATATATATCAATTTATTTACAACTTATACCAGTAACGTCCATCATTACAACTCATTGGACACTAATAATAATATGGGTCTCATTATCCACTAACACTACTTTAATTATTGTTCTCCTCATTTCTCTTACTTTACCAATTATGCATTAATTCTCGTGACATTTTAAATGCACGTATTTTTTTGTGACAGGAAGAGTATATACAAATGAGATCTATATTCCATTAACTTTTTCTCATCCATTTTTTTAATATTTTTTAAAACTCATGCCGAAAAGAGATGGAACTCCTATTGGTGATGGGAGAGTTACTTTTTATTGACTTCAAGCAACCAATTAAATTATACTATACCTTTTGTACATTTCTCAATTGTCCCATACAATTTAGATGATTATAATGTAAGTGGTTAAAATACAGCGACAAAAAGTACAAAAGTCACAACAAATTTTATCAAAATTTTAATTTTATGGGGTCATTGAAAAATATACAAAATTTATGATTTAAAACACAATTTTCCCTAAAACAAATTGGTACTCAACCAAGTTTTAAAGATGAATGTGAAAGTATCTAATCCAATTTACTTTGGTCATAACATTATTTGATAGTACCATCCGTCAGTTTGCCTCACAAAGGCCGGTGGCGGAATCGCAGAAACCGTCGCGATCGAGGAGCTTCGGTGGAGGAGCACTCAGCAGAGGGGAGGATGGAGAACCATATGCATTTCTTCTACTATTCCCACACCCCAAGCTTTTTCTAGTGCTTACTCCTGTTATTGGATTTGTGCCATTGGCGTACTTGCAAAGCGCCTACACGAACACGAACACGAACAAAAACATGGTTAGTGTTGAACATCATAAGATAACATAGCATGGTTGTAAGGATTTCAAAGATTCACACACCTCCATGTCCATCTCTCATTTTTTTCTTACCATGTTTACCGTCTTTGAGAACATGTGATAAATAAATGTGGGATCACTAAAGTGTGACCAAATTTCTATCTTTTCATATCTCTTCTTTTTTTATGACAAGTTTGCAACCAGAGATAACACACCCTAAAAGGCAAACAATTTTAATATGGTGGAAAGTAAGTGTGGAGCAAGATGATAAAGAAAGACCTGTTTCTGAGGAAGGTCTAAGACGGCATCACTGAAATCAGCGCCTTCGATTATAGCACCACCAAGATCGCTGCGTGTTAACACAGATCTAACTAGGACAGCATTCGTCAGATTAGCTTCATTTAGCACCTGCAACAAAGACCAGATGACGTAAAATCAGGAAAAGCTACACTGGAATGTTGGATATTACATTTAACAACTTGTACCATACAAGAATTGAAGAAATAGGAAATTATCTACGAAATCCGATGTGTTTCTATTAGCTTACCATGCGATCCATTAGAGTGTCGCTTAAATCCGCACCTGTGAAACGACATGTTTACAAACGGAGTTTGAGAAAAAGCGGAAACTCAGCATAGCTTTTGTTTCACACTTTTTGACTTTCATTGATTATCCAATTTTTTCAATCCATAGAACTACATGTTATGTTATTACAAGTCAGTGCTTTGGACATTCGTATTAGAACTTTGAGGCTAATGTAGGATGACTGTGGTTGATCTAAACTAAACCCCTTAACATGATTAGCAATGTAATCAGTAAGTAACCTGTGAAGTTGGCTTTAAAGGCAACAGCTTTCTCAAGATATGCCCCATTGAAAGTGGAACCACTGAAATCCGATTCCCTCATATCAGCAGCTGTGAAATTGGCTCTTCTGTATCATCCATTTCAAGTTAAATTGAATAACAACTCATTCGATGTTAACATCATTTCCCTTAATTTCATACATGTGTATCATCGTTTATATTTCCATATTTTTGGAAGCATAATTCACTCGTTTACATCTAATGATGAAAATCATTACCATCGGTTTAAAATTGTCAATAAGTTAATCTATGAACTTTGAATAACATATGAAATGAAGATAGTGTTAGAACTATCACTAAGTTAATTTATTGGACTAATCGTTTTAAGCCCACAGTTGAGTCAGTCTAGTGGAGTAACAATTATGCTTTAATCGTCAAAGAAAAGGAAAATTACCTGAAATTTTCATTAACATGAACAGCTTTCCTGCCCAAAAAGCAACAACAAAAAATATAAAAAAACATTTGAAAAAAACTAAAAAACTAAGTAGAAACTGACTTGAGGTCTGCAGAGCCAAATTGAGCAGCCGATCCAATCCCAAATTCTCCCCGAGTTTCTGCCTCAAATTTATTCAGATCAGCCATGGCAGACATGTTAACAGTGGTAAAGGAAATCACAGCTGCAGCCAACGAAGTTGAAACCAGCTTTCTCCAAATCTTTGGCTCTGCAATTTCATCAACATTCTTACCAATACGTTTATGATGTTCAAGAATTTGGAGGAAATAACTTGTTCAATTTTTCCTGTTTTGAGCTTCCAATCGACAGTTCACATAAAATTGCTTTGGAGGTGTGTAGAGTGGTCTCTCTGTGGCATTGATGGATTACAAGGGTAATAAGGAGATTAAAGTGAGAGGCATTTTCAAGTAACAAACTGAGAAAGAAATAACGTAGACTCAAATTGCTTTTGGATACAGTTTTTGTACTATTATTATCCACATTTTAAGTGGTGATAATTGGTTGGTATGCCTTTTGAATGTTTAATTTCCTATTAAGCCAATTCTTACTCAAATTGTCTTAACATCTCAGCAAGGAAGAGAACAGAGGCTGAATCTGCAAATTATCGGGGCTGGCGGACAGCAGAGGTGCTGTCATCATGGCTGTTGTAGGCGGAGCCGATAAAACCATGAGTTTGGTATGGTTAGCAGCAGCCACGGAAACTAAATGCCGCAGCCGAGGGAAAAAAGGACGTTGAAACATTAGAATATCGAGGCTAGAGGTGGACAACAGGAATTTTCTGGTGGAATTTTTGACACCAGGAAGAACTGTTCAGCCCGCGCGAGCCACGCGATTGCATTGGATCCGTCGAATGTGGGGATTGTCATTGGTGTTGGAGCTGTGCCCGTTAGACGAATCTTTAGGGATCAAACCAGTAGTGTTGTTCGGATTCCCGGAAAATAGAGCAGCCCGCATTTCTGCCCTGAACTTCTCGAGTCATCCACGATCACCGCACCAAATTGATAAGCATATAAGATAGGAAGCCCCAACTTAACCCATATGAGATAGGAAGCCCTAACTTAACCCAAAACCATGGTAAAAGGTACAGGTTGACTTCCTATCATATGCTATTCCACACTTTCGTGTGAAACCGATGTGGGATCTACATGACTTTCGTGTGAAACCGATGTGGGATCGTATCATGTAGTGTGTGTATTTAGTGAGTGTGTGTTATTCACTTATTTGTGTGTGCGTAATGTGTGTATGCACATGTAACTCACTTTTTCTGAATTTGTAACTCAATTGCTTACACAGTCACATAAAATATACTTGTAATGCAGTGATACACTTCACACACGCACAGAGAGAGGGGGGGGGGGGGAGATACCTGCAGCCAATGCAAACACAGAGAAGCTCCTCCTCTTCTGGTTCTGGCGCAAAGTTGAGATATTTGTGGAAGCAGAGGCAATCGCAACACGAACTGCGGCAGAGGAAGTGGAGTGAGATACAAGCGGCAGAGGTCTCCGATTTAAGTTGCAGATGGCGGTGGATGACATTTTCATCACGGATTCTGCCGCCATTTTCCGTTTCTGATTGACACACAACTGAAAGAGAGGCGATGGATTGAGGATTATGGGATAATGCAAATTGGAGGTGGGATTTCGTGTGGTCCTAAATCGATTGCAATTTTGTTGATATATCAATGCAGTTCGGTATGTATATTTTGATTGTAAGAATCCAAAAACTGCCACGTCACCCAGAAACCCCTGCCTCATATTCAATGGGCTGATTGGAGAGTCACAATCTGGAGCCTCATTTTGAGCCTGGCTGTAACTTTCCACCACGACACCGTCAATTCCTTATTTTCCTTTTGTCGCTTTGCTCATGCTGTTTCTAATGATTTTGGTTTGGGTAAACAGCCCTGGTGGAAATTATACTGCAAATTATTCTCACTCACGGCTCTTGTGGAAATTGCCCTCTGGAACTTCAACTAGGGTTTTATCTTCTCTATCTTTCCTACAAATCGTTCCTCACGAACAACAACTCTAATTTGCGTAAGAAACCTCGTTAGATCGAACTCGAGACCAAACAAATTGGTGCTTAGAGCATCTCCAATGGCAGCTAGCGGGCCGGCTAGCCGATTCCCGGGCGCCAACCGGTCCGCTAGCCGACCATTGGGAACGGTGAGCGGCGTTTCGGCGAGCCAATCGGCTAGCCCACGCCAATTCCCGGACGCTGGCCGATTGGCTAGCCGATCCACTGGCCGCCATTGTAGGCGCCCGATCGGCTAGCGATCGGCCAGCGCCATTTTTTTTTTCGAACCTCTATATATACGCGATCTGAACGTCATTTTTATTTGCACCACTTGTTTTAACGAGTTTCTCTCTCTCTCTTAATTACAAGAGCAATAACGCGAAATGGAGAACAACAACGACTCTCCTCCAGTGACGAGCGGGTAACTCCCACGGTACCCGTGGGGGTGGATGGGGTCCGATGGGCTGGTACTACAATATGTACCCTTGGCCGCAGATGATGTCGGGGATGGCAGCCAGGGGTAGTGGTATGCCGGGGTGGCAGGGGATGCAGGGTGGGCAGGGGGTGTCGGGGATGCAGATGATGGCGGGATGGCAGCCGGGGATGTCGGGGATGTAGCCGGGGCAGCACGGGATGCCCGGGGGGGGGGGACAATATTGTCCCAGTCTTGACTTTTTGACTGCTTCTTCCCACACATCGACCCCAGCGGATACGCAATACACTGGGGTTGAAACTTTCTCTTTAGAGGAGTTGGGGATAGATCTCGAGGATGCGGACGTTCCTATTCAAACAGGGGGAGTATGTCGGGGTCGGGGTCGGGGCGCACCGAAGAAGAAGAGGGGCAAGAGCAAAGGATTGGTCGGCGAGTCGTCGCAGCCGGCTGATGACGGCGGTTCGGGTAAGGTACGGAGGAAGTGGACGGATGAGGAGGTTGTCGCGCTGTTCATGGCTTGGGTGAGTGTTTGCGATGATCCCCTCAAGTCGAACAATCAGAGGGTCATCAACTTGTGGGCTAAAATAGCAGCATCCTACAAGACACATTGCCCGGACGGGAAGCCACACAGTGGGGAGGAGTGCCGGAAGTAGTGGGACCAAATCAGAGCTGCGGTCTCCCGATTTGCGCGGTTGTACGCCAACAACCAAAGACCAGCGGCCAAACTAACGACGTTGTCAGGAGGATGGCGGAGGCGCGGTTCCCTTGAAGGGGGTTTATAAGGAGTTCATCTTCTGGAACTGTTATAAGGTGCTAATGGATTCTGAGAAGTTTCGGGCGGGTGTCGATGCTGGCTGGCCAAAGGAGCAGCGGTTGAACCTTGCCGGTGATTACAGCAGCAACGGTGGTTCCACGACCTCCCCGATGATGCTCAGGATTTCCCGCCCCCTCCATCGTTTACTCGTCGCACCCGCCCGGTTGGTCAAAGGATGGCGCAACGGGCTTCTAGGGGAGTCGCCCAGGGTCCCAGGAGGTCCAGTCGGCATCCCCCTACTGACAAGTCGTCAGCCTAGCACTCTCACCTCGCGCGTCAACAAACGCTGCTGAACATGTGGAAAATCGTAAATCAATGGAAGGCGGCAGATGACCCTGTGGAGAAGGGGTTTCTTTTTTAGATCTTTCAGAGTATGCGGGCTGATTTGGCCCGCGCACGTAGGGCCATGGGAGACGGGGGGACTCAGATGCGGCAGATTTGGGGTTCCCGGGTAGTGGCGACGAGGAGTGAGGCGGGGATCGTGTGTGGAAGCAGGATGATTTTTTTTTTACTTTTTTTTAATTTAAATAAAATTATCGCATTTTCCCATATTTGTGTCGAAAATTTAATTCCGTATTTTGCGTGATTGTAATTTATTTGTTTTTTATAATTTTGCTAGCCTATGACTAGGCTATTGCTTGTCCAGTTTCTTGTCTTGATGATGTGGCAAGCAGTTTCTAGTCCTAGATGATGTAGCAGGAGGAGTTTTGTTGCTAGGCTATTGCTGGCCTAAAGCCATTGGAGATGTTTTATTGTATTCTCTTCCTCCTATTCAAGTAATACAAATTTCCACTCCAAAAACTTCAATCATGGAATTGACTTAGATATGTTTAGCACCCCCATCACTTTGATAGATCTGATAATTGCCATGAAGATCTTGGGGCTACAACTGACACACAAACTATAATAATCATATCGATGTACATTTGAATTAAATTCAAATAAAGTAAAAACTTAGTTCAATAAATTCGAATGAACCAAGTATTAAATCATTTGAAAACCTACTAGAATGAACTAAAAAACCCATCTAAATGAAGTAATGACCCATTTGAATAAAGTAATACCTACTGTATGAAGTAATATCTACTTGCATGAAGTAAAAACCTCTTAATAAGTTATGACTTAATTGCCCTGGACTAAAGTAAAATGAGTTTGTGATGAAGAAGAAAATAATTTACACGTCAGCGCATTTCATCCATTAATTTGGTCTCTAACTCGTTCTTTAAAAATTGGTTCGACATTCATCACAACTCTTGAGTTGTATTATATACCAAACTCGTTTTAAACGCTAAACATCAAACACATCATTATAAAACAGCGCAGAGTTCATAACAACTTCATTTATAGTTCATTATAGGAATTCAGAGATTTAAAAACAATTTAAAAAATACGAAGTTTATTATAAATTTGTTATTAGTTCATTATAATGAACTCCATATTATCTTATAATGATGTTGTTCGGTATTTAGCGTTTTAGACTGGTTTGGTAATCACAGTCCTCTATATATATATATGTATAAATGTTTCAGCACTTCGGGCCAAATTATGGTACAACATTTACAGCCAACAGCCTTTACAAAAATGTTTTTTGAAACAGTTACATCTGAGGTGTGTCCGATTTTATGGCAATGACGTACCGTAGCGCTCGATCCTTTGGTCACACATCCCTGACCTTTAGCCTGATTTCAGAGGGAGAGCTGAGAGCCTTTCTTGGACTCGCAATTGAGCCGAGTGGCTTGTTCGGGCTTGAAGGAGCAGCAGCAAACCTATGAACCAACATCTTGAAACATGGCAAGCATAGCACGTAGAAGCAGACAAAAATAAATGGTGCAGCAACAGACCACCCCAGCAACTGCCACATATGTCAATACCATCAGTTTAATCACACAGTTGCCCTATTTTTTCAAAGACACTAGACAGCTGGAAATGAATAAGAATGTGAAAGTAAATGTAAATGTCAACTTGGTACCATACCGCGTGAAAAATGCTCTGCAGAACTTCCCATGAAGCTTTTCCGGAGACCACCTTCTTCAGAGCATCAGAAGTTAGAGCGAAATGAGGTCCCCCAGTGATGAACTCACCAAATCGTAGAAATGGAAACATCAGACTGTTGAGAGATGAATTAGACAAAAACCACAACTCTGAGATTAATCGTTCAAATTTCTGCTAAGGTCGAAATCCAAGTCCAAAAATAACTAGTGGGAGTATGATAAAACACATCTCTCTACTTGCACTAACAGACTAAAGGTGTAAGTTTATACATTAAATTTGTGCATACCCACCCAACCAATATGAATAAGAGAAAACTCACGACCACAGTACATAAGTCAGCTGCAAAACATGAAAAATCATGCAATTTGGCAATTTGACTCAGAATGAATCATGCACTTTGGCAATTTGATGGTAAAGGCAGACAAAAATAAGCATCAAAGCAGAAATTCTTGTCATGAATATTGAAACAAGAGTAAAGACTATCATAGGGTGGGCAATGAACTATAATATATGTCAATTCTTGTAGAATTGGGCATAAACTGAATTACAAAATGGACTAATAATTGAGCTGAACTAGTTAAAGGATTACCTCAACTCAACAGGAGTAACAATAAAGTTAGTGAGCATTACAGTTGGCGCATTACAGTGGGATCCAAGTACCGCAATAGCTAACCCGCATAAAAACACAGGAACCCCTAGTGAAATTGAAAAGTTCCAAGTATAAGATGGTTGTCAAGATCAGTAACACAACTACAATACCATCTTTGAGGGAGTGAAATAAACAGACAATATCAAAGCATAAACTGGTACTAAAGCTTAAGGATTTTGAATCCAAAAACAACAAGTTTTCTGTTTCCTATTCTAGAATAGGAGATAAATATGGTTACCAACGAAAGTTTTGAAAATAATCATAATACTCTGCCGTAGATCCTAAAAATAGACAGAGATTCACATATAAAATCGACAGTAAATTCACTATCTTTCAAAACAGGAAGAAGAAAACCCTTAAAAACGATTAATTTGATGAGATATAATACGAATAAAATGAAAATTACTGTATAATAGCAATGAGCTGAATGAGTGAAAACAATTAGCTGAAGAAGGAACATAGCATACCACAGATGGGAAAGAGCCCTAAAGTGCTTCCCAGCGCAGCGGAGAATGCGAGCTGCTTGGGCTCGGCTCCCCTATTAAATCAATCAAATTGCGAAACTTCAGTGACCATAACCAGCACTGCTGCCGCAATTAATGTAGATACTACAAATTAAATTCGGGAAAGAGATTTACTGGAGAAGGATTTGGTGAAGAGGGTCCACAACTCTTCTACGGAACCATGAGACTAAAAGTCCAAATCCAAAGCGTTTCGCCATCACTGCGTGGATTTGCTTGAGTACTGATTGATGGATTCCTGCTGCGTGCGCTCAAATCAAGAATTGTTCTGTTTAATTTGAAATTTTTGGGTGATATAGCTCTGCCTCTGCGTGGTGCTCAGATCAGACTCCGTCGGTTAAATGAAATTTGGGGATCAGACCCACCCAACATTTTACGGCGTCGTTTTGAAGCAGAGCTACTCCATAGTCCATAGAGATACTTTCTTTCTTTTTTTTATTGTACTAAGAGCAACTCCAAGGGGAGAAGATAAATAAAAAGGGTATATACCTTCTCAAAAAGTGCAATATACCTTTCTAAAAATCAATCAACTCCAAAGATAAAAGGTATACAAAAAGGTATATCATTTAAAAAATAAAATAATATACAAAAGCATTAAAAAAAGATAAAGTGTAATACCTTCTCAAATACCTCTCTCCTTAGAGAATGATTTTTTATGAAAAAAAGGTAAATATGATAGTTATATTAGTTTACCTCTCCATTTACCTCTTCCGTTGGAGATGCTCTAACTAAGATAACCCATCATTAAAAAAATGGAAACACCATTTTTCTTTACTTTAAGAAATGAGTCATCTTTCTTGGAACGGATGAAATATTAAAAAACTTTTAAATAATTTCTTTAACTCATTATGTATGACTCAACTGCCTACTATTTTCGACACAATGTAGCTATGAAGTTAATCGAGTACATTAATTAACATTTGACATTTCTGCATGACCTCACCGGCAGCCTGTTGAGCAAGTGAAGGCTAATATGACCGACTTTAATGTGACTTCCAACAGTGTGTACACTTGTATTCATCCTCTCTTCTAATCATTGTGACTTTTCTGGAATATAACGTGTTTATATGGCAGCATACTCAATGAACAAACAATGAAATTTGATGATGATGATGATGATGCTGAGTGATTCCAGCCAGAACTTAGGGAATGGGTGAGAAAAAGCTTAGAAGAGGAGATTCAGGCACTCTTATCCGATAAAGCTGGAGAAGCTGAGTTCGTGCATTCCCTTCAACTTCAGATTGCAAAATTTCTTTAGGTTTTCAGTCAGTTTATGTGAACTAGCCATTTTGCTCATTAAAGCTTCTCGATCCTATACTTACATGACTTCACCACATGGCAGTGATCAACCCTCTGAAATATGTTTTAGTAGACCAATAAGTACTACTCCCTCTGTCCCAAGGAAGATGACCCCTTCCTTGGGCGCAGTAGCGGATCCAGGATCTGGAAACGGAGGGAGCGGAATATATAGTATTAGCTTGATTTAGTGCAAAACATAGCTATTTTTTCGTTGTTCGGGGCAACACCGAGGCAAACGGAGGGAGCTGACATGGTAATTTTGCGTCCTAATAAGGGGAAAATAGTCGCACGAAGGAGGCGATCGCTCCCTCCTACCCCCCTAGATCCGCCACTGCTTGGGCGGCACGAGATTTTATGCAGTTTTATTTTGTGTATTCAGTGGAGAACTAGATAAGGAATAAAGTAGAGCTAAAGATAAAGTTGTATCCATTTTTAGTAATGAATCATCTTGGCTGAGACAGACCAAAAGACCAAAAAAAAAAGTGTATCGTCTTGGAGGGAGTATATACTTTGTACATCTGTCGACCAACAATTTTTCCTCTTCAGGAAATCTCACACAACGTGAGGTGCTCATGTGGTGAGGAATACAATGTTGCGCTGGATTAATAAGTTTGTGAGGTGCCTAAGGAAGAAGAAATGTAGAAGGAAATTCTAAAGATGTAGCTTTCGACATTCTTAGCACAGTTTGTGCAGACAAACAAAAAGGGAAAATACCAATGTCTGTGCCGTCTATATAATCTCGATTCATTTGCAGTCTTCTCTCACATTATTGTTGAAAATATCATCACTCAACGCCTAGTCCCATACTTGCCTAGGCTTCGAGTTACTTCGCTCCATAATCCCCTAACGGAAACGAGTACTCCTTGTCCAAACACATTAGAGCTTAAAAGAAGGCCTTCACCACCTAACCTGCCATGTCTTCCAAATGCATGTCAGAGGCAAGAGAGATAGAGGAATTAACATCTGAATTCTGATTCAGATTTATTGTCACGACTGATAAATGTATTCATAAGAAGAACAAAGATACAACACCATTACGATGTCCATCAAATAAAATTGGACTTGAGAACAACAATTCTAGTGACTGTACACAAAACTGTTTTGTACTATATTGCATTCTGAAATTCAAGACATAAGATCCTGACTACAAGTGCTTATTGAAATAAGCAGAGAAGTCATCTGATACAAGAAGTGCCATCACATCACCACTGCTCCTTCGAGCCTTAAAGGACATGCCACTACACCTGAAGGAGTAAAATGTGAACACGTCTCAGCTAAGAGAAAATTTAACGTGTAATGAGCTTCCAATTTAAAGAGAAACGTCACAATGCCTAGTCAGCTTAACCTCAACTGCCCAACCAAAAAAAAACAAGAACTTACCGTAGTACTTATCTTCTTGTCTTGTCAAGAACCTCGATGTATCTTTTTTGGACGCCATATTGTTCAACAAGAAGTCTTCCGAGATCATCAATGACACCACCTTGGACCAAAACCTCGAGCCCCTTTTTACCTATTTGTATTTAAAAATTGATTAGATTTCAACAAAAGAGCAAAAGGGCCTCTTTACCTATTTGTATTTAAAAATTGATTAGATTTCAACAAAAGAGCAAAAGGGCCTCTTTACACAAAATGAAAATCTAATTTGAACAAGAACAAAGAGAATATGAAAGCACTGATGGAAATGAGATCTTCTCAAGCACCCTCACATGATAAGAGTGTGAGGGCTTGTAAATTTGAAGAAGCAAAATGAGATATTGAGCACATCATGTACCAAGTAAGAGAATAAAATTCTTATTCTAACAAGCACAGAGAGAATATGACATGCTAGTACTAGCCATACCGGGGAGTTCTGAAACTGTTGTACTACAAGCAAACTTTTTCTGAAGCTCTGAAGCCAATGCCTCCGCATCTATCAAAAAGGACTCCAAACCAGACAGTTTGGTAACCTTTTTGTTCCCTTGTCTTCGCTCTGTAATTATCTGGATAGGTTTCAGTGCACCTTTCCTCACAACCGTATCATTTCCCCTTGTCACTCCAATATGAGCTTGCATTCGGTTGATAAAGGTTTGTCCCACATCTTTTTTATGAATTTCAGTTGGATATGTTGTACCCTTCTTGATAGCACCCTTAAACAAAGCATCACACAAAGTTGCATCTAAAACTACAATGGCCTTGTTTGTTTGTTTCACGAGATTTTCCTTCTCTATGTAAGCAAAGACAATTTGAGAAGCTTCTGAAGCAGTATACAGTTTCCCAGTTTCTGCTCCAACAGCAGCAAGTATAGGGTTCACATGTGTGCTTGCCTTATAAAGCTCGACAACATCAAGAGTTTTCTCTGACTGTCCTTCACCACTGACGTTTTTTGCAGATTGTTCGTTGTTATCAACTTTCTTTTTCTCTGGCTTGAAAGATGTGTATTCCAAGTGCTTGCGGTTAACTGAGACTAGAGTTGCCTCTTTTTTATGCTTATCCTCTTTCACAGAAATCTGCCATGCAAAATACATAATATGCATTTTTAAGCAATCAAATCCTAGTAGCATCAACACAAGGAAATAGTAACATCAACACACTAACAGAGTAAAGGCAAATAGGCTAAGACTGACCAATCCACCAGTAGATTTCGACTGTAGCCACTTGGACAACTTCTTGTAAGAAGACTTCTTGATGTCCAAAGTAACACCTGAAGGCCTACATGGTAGCACATGACTCGACCTGTAACAGCACAAATAAGCAAGACCAGTATGAAACATCACACATTGAGCATGAAAAGCAGGCAACAGAAACACTTATACAAGATACCACAAAGGACATCTCCAGGTAAAATATTGAATGAAATGTTTTAACCCGTTCATTTAAGTTACTTCCAACTATAAACAACTACAAACAAATCTCTCTCTCCCTTACCATAATATACTTCCTAGCATAGGAAGATCTTTATCTTTGATGGTTGTATGTAAGGCTTGCAAGAGGCACTTGTCCAATAGCGAGTCTACATCCTCAACAGACAATGGATGCTGGTCATCCACATTAGAATCACTGCCTGATGCATTTTCTGCAACCTGTAAATCTGCCATTGCACTGTTTACTTGTTCACCAATTTCATTGACCACACTGTGATCAGTACCAGGAACAGAATCAGAAATAGGAGCGGCTCCATCAGCCCGACTAGCGTCTTCTGTACTCTCATGGGTCATAGCAGTCATATGGCCAGCTGAGGAATTATCTTCAAATGACTCAGAAGCCGGGCTAGCAGAATATAAAGCAGGGTCTTCAAACACAACATCTTCCAAAAATCCAGCATTTGGAATACAACAATTTTCAGCCAACTCCCTGGAGGAAATCACCAAATGCACAAACAAAGAAAAAGAACAAGAGTAACTATTATAAAGGCAACCCACTCAATATATTTATATTTAATGGAAAGGTCTACCGATTAAAGGTAATTCCAGGGTGCTATTACCAAAGTGTATCACGGTAGTAATGACATATTTTTAATGCCTTCCCACGCAAGCCAGCCTTCAATGCCTCTGTGCTATTCATGGTAGTACTGCCTACCTGAGTATAGGAAATGCATGATGTATTAGAATATTAGTAGTAGAAAAGAAACATTAAGCACTTTAATATGGCTAAATACATCACTGTATTACTTACAGCTATAGCAGCTGGATTTCCAGGAACTTTGACAGCCCATGGCTCACCAGCAGAAAATGATGGAAGACCTTCAGGGGGAATATATATGCCAGGAAACATCAAGTCAGCCCCACCAAGCACATATCTAGAAACCTCACCCCCTTTGAGCATGAAAGCAGGCAAAAGATCTGGAACCTTCCACAAAGCATAAACTGCGGCCAAATACATGAGTAAAATCAATAACACTAGTTCACAAGTATAGGAAAACAGAGATAAACAACTCTAACTGCAGTTATGCGCATATACAAGTATACAACACAATCCATGTATGACATTAGCTTCTCAATACCCGTAGGGAATATTTCTGAGCCACGTCCATCGGCATCAAAAAACAAGGGACAGTCACCTTCTAGGCCATATACAAGAATTCGGTTGGGATACTTTGCTACCACAATCTCTGCCTGAGAAAATAATTAATCATGTCAAAAACAAGGATATCATATATACCTAAAAAGGTTGTGTCTTCACTAATGAGACTCCCAACTAATCAGAATACAAACATAAAATAAAGAGTTCACGAGAGACTCTTATATAGTAGTATAGCACAAAAAATACATATACTATAAAACTATTATCAACGGGTGGAGTGAGGTGAAAAACTTGGAAAGGACAGAAAACAAAAAACATAGAATTAAAAGTTGGAAAGGAAAGACCTTGGGCGGAAGCAGAAGATCGATATCCGCATCGGAGACAGCGGGAAATCGCTCTCTCACAGTGCGTTTGAGTTTTTTGCGGTCGGCCCCCGACAGCCGCTGCTGCGATTTGGCATCCACTGCCTTCTTGAACATTTTCTTCTACTTCAGTCTAAAAGCGATTGCCGATTGCTGCCTCGAGCTTCGGATTACGATTCTTTTCAGCCCAAAGATGAAAGGGTTCAGACTGCTATTAGGCTTTTCGTTTTATAGTGTTCGCCCTCATATTTCATTTATTAAATGCATAATTTAGTGATATTAATGACGCAATATATAATCCGTTATTTATAAGGGATCTATTTGCTTGAAATTAGGTAGTAGTATGATGAATTAACATTAGCTACAAATTTATGGATAGTAACATTTGCTTGAAAAGTACTCCACTACTAGGGGCGGGAATACGGATATCGGGTATTGGATTTACTCATATCCGATCTGATATCCACCGGATTTGGATACCCAATATTCAATTTTATAGGATTGGGTATTGAAATATAAGATAAATCGGGTATTGGATAACCCGAATGGGGATCGGGTATTACCCGAATATCCAATTGATTATTTAAAGCATATTTTAAATTAGGTTTAGCCATTTTGCATTAAATATAATCTTATACTTTAAAATAAAAGCGATCCATTTTTTTTAGTTTTATACTACAAAATAAATGAAACATTAAAGAGATTAGTCAATTTAGATATTTCTATATTTCTATTAATATATAAAATTTATTTTTTTAATTAATTATTAACACATGCAAAGAGTCGGGTATTTGGATACCCGTCGGATATGGATACCCGGGGCGGGTACTGGAGTACCAGAAAATATATTGGGACGGGTTTTGGATAGACATTTTGATGATTTTCAGGTTTGAATACCCGATTTTTTCGGGTCAGGTATCCACACCCGTATTCCCACCCAGGTCCACTACCTTTCCTTGTTAGACCACGTTTATCGGTGGGGTGGTCGACCGCCACCTCACCCAATATTTAAAAAAGAAAAAGAAAAAAATGGAATAAAATATCTCTCTCCCAACCGACTGTGGTCTCTTCCAACCCAAACACCAACCAGGCGATCTCCTTTCCATCATCCAATGAGATTATGCCAAATCTCATTGGTTAATATATATTTTTTTTAAAATTTATATATCTTTAATATATCATATTAAAAAATTATAAAAATTATATCAAAATTCATAATTTTTCTTCCTCTATAAATAGAGACCACATTTGCTATAGTTTTGCATTAAAAAAAAATCATCTTTTCTCCCCCTATAATCCTCCTTGTTTGATACAATTTCATTTTTTTTTTCCTTTGTTGTTAACTATGGAGGATGATGAGATATTCTCCGATTCCCTAAATTTCAATCCTTCCCAAAACATCAATCCTTCTCAAAATTTCGATCCTTCCCAAGATTACTTCCCTAGCTATGATGATTTTCCGAATTCTAATCAATTTCAAAGCTCAGTTCAAAACCAACCGTCAAGCAAAGACAAATAAAAAACCAACACGAGTGCTTCAAACACTCCACATGGTTGGAATGAGCAAGAAGACATGGCATTAATGTCTGATTGGTGTTTCTTCAGCACAAATGCAATTGTTGGCACCAACCAAACTAGTCTCCATCTGTGGTAGAATGTTACTGATCTGTATGAGCAAACAAGAAAAGAAAATCCAACAATGGGCCAACCCAGAAGTACGGAGTCATTGAGACAACGCTACAGACGAATCAATGCAAATGTCTCAAAGTGGATTGGTGCATACAAACATGCGCATGATCGAGCTACGAGTGGCCAGTCTAAAGAGGACATTGAGAAAACCGCTCAACAACTGTATGGTAAGTTAAGTTTACTCACCATAAGGTTTTTGAGGAGGTGATGAGATACAATCCCAAGTGGGAATTGAAATTGAATAGCACTGGTTCAACGCGTTTCCAGCAAGATGAAGATAGTCTTGAAGAAAGTCGTGGGAGCTCAAAAAGGTCGAGGACTAGTGAGGAAGGAGGACCTCAAATCGACTCCACTCCTGAGAGTCGTTCTTCTACATTGCAACGTCCTATTGGGAGAGATCAGGCTAAAGCTAAGGCTAAAAGAAAAGGCAAAGAAGTTGCAACACCATCATATACAATTCCTAATGATTTCACTGCAACACTGCATGAAATGAGAGTAACACGTGAAAGGAAATGTGATATTCAAGAACGGAAGATCAAGGCAGGTATCCTTACTCCGTTGATGGCTAGGAGGGACTTAACTCCAGAAGAAGAAGATCTGAAACGCGCTCTAAAAGTAGAATTGTTTGGGAAATAATCGTAGTTTATCTGTTTTCAATGTATGTTTCTTAGTATGTAACTTTGAACTTCTGTTGTTTAGTACTCCCTCCGTCCCAGAGAAGTTGGCATACTTTGAAAATGGCACGGGATTTTAGGAGGTTTTGTTTTGTGTGTTAAATGGAGAGAGAAAATATAATTTTTATATTCACGTGAGAGAGAACTTTTTCCAAAAAGGGAAATGTGACATCTTTTGTGGGACAAACTAAAAAGGAAAGTGTGCCAACTTCTCTGGGACGGAGGGAGTATGTAATTTTCAATTTCCGTTGCTTAGTATGTAACTTTTATTTTCTTTTGCTTAGTATGTAATCTCCAATTTCCGTTGCTTAGTATATAACCTTTAATTTCTGTTGCTTATGTGATTTCCAGTTTATGTGATCACGAATAATGGAAGTATGCCTACATGACAAGTCATTTTCCACTCACAAGTGGTGGTGGAATCCAATAGAAACCCATGTGATCACGAAAATCAAAGTATGACTACATGACAAGCCATTCTCCATCACAAGTGGTGGTGGAATCCAATAGAAACCCATGTGATCACGAAAATCAAAGTATGACTAAATGACAAGCCATTCTCCATCACAAGTGGTGGTGGAATCCAATATCCAATAGAAACCCATGCGATCACGAAAATCAAAATATGACTACATGACAAGTCATTTTCCACTCACAAGTGGTGGTGGAATCCAATAGAAACCCATGTGATCACGAAAATCAAAGTATGACTACATGACAAGCCATTCTCTATCACAAGTGGTGGTGGAATCCAATAGAAACCCATGTGATCAAGAATAATGGAGTATGCCTACATGACAAGTCATTTTCCACTCACAGGTGGTGGTGGAATCCAACACAAAATCCATGTGATCACAAAAATCAAAGTATAACTACATGACAAGCCATTCTCTATCACAAGTGGTGGTGGAATCCAATAGAAACCCATGTGATCAAGAATATCAAAGTATGCCTACATGACAAGCCATTCTCCATCACAAGTGGTGGTGGAATCCAAAATAGAAACCCTTGATCACGAAAATCAAAGTATGACTACATGACAAGCCATTCGCCATCACAAGTGGTGGTAGAATCCAAGGAAAACCCATGTGCTCATAAATGATAGTAGTGAAAGCCTATGCTCAACAAATAACTTCTATATATTTACCTATATGCTTCACGAAAATTACACACAAATCCTCTCACAATTATTGAGCCAACTCTCCCTAAAAAATGTCATCAAGTTTTAATTTTGAAGCTTCCAATCTTCTTGAAGACAATGAATGGAAAGAAAAAATTGTTGAACAAAATCAGCAACTCGATCAACTAATCGAGGATATAGCTATTTGGCCAACAACCCTGTCTTCACAACCTACAACCCACACGGTTAGATCTAGAAGGAGATACATTGAAAGGAAACGTGAGGAGGGTCATGATACTATTTTCGAGCAGTACTTTGCTGAAGATCCAATCTATCCTCCAGATTTTTTCCGAACAAGGTATCGCATGCGAAAACCTTTGTTCGAAAAAATAATGAACAAGCTCGTCGAGACCGACAACTTTTTTGTGCAAAAGCGTGATGCTACTGGTCGGCTTGGTATGTCTGCCATTCAGAAATGTACAGCAGCGATGAGGGTGTTGGCCTACGGGACAGCGGCCGACTTGCAGGACGAATATTTGAGAATGAGCGCACAACTCATTCGCAAATCTCTCATCAAGTTCGTTGAAGGTGTAATTTCTAACTTCGGCGATGAGTACTTGCGAAAGCCCACCGAAGAAGACTTGGCAAGACTTCTGCATATTGGAGAACAACGTGGGTTTCCAGGCATGTTGGGTAGTATTGACTGCATGCATTGGGAATGGAAAAATTGTCCCACTTCATGGGCTGGACAATATGCCGGAAGAAGCGGGAGTCCGACAATCATCTTGGAAGCAGTAGCATCTCAAGATCTGTGGATCTGGCATGCTTTTTTTGGAACTCCAGGTTCGAGAAATGATATTAATGTGCTTGATCAATCTCCTGTTTTTGATGATATTTTGGAAGGTCGAGCACCGAAGGTCAATTACATAGTAAATGGCCATGAAAAAAATATGGGGTATTATCTTACTGATGGCATATATCCTCAATGGGCGGCATTTGTCAAATCTATTCCAGGTCCACAAACGATGAAGCACAAGTTGTTTGCTCGACATCAAGAGTCCGCGCGAAAAGATGTTGAGCGAGCTTTTGGTATTTTTCAAGCTCGTTTTGCTTTTATCAAATGCCCATGTCTTATTTGGGATCATGATATTATGGGGAAAATAATGATTGCTTGCATAATCTTGCACAATATGATAGTGGAAGATGAAAGAAGAAGCACGTATTCGAACTATTGTGATCCAGCCGAATTTATTCAAGATCGACTTGGACAAAGTAGTCGTGAAGGTGGAGATGCGAATAATGATTTCATATATTCTACGAATAAGATCGCGAGTCTAGCTTCTTACATGAAAAATAAAGCACAACTTCAAAACAGAGAAGCTCACAAAGCTCTGCTAAACGATTTGGTTGAGCATATATCGGCGAAATTCGGCAATTTCAATTGAATGTCTAGTTTTCATATTATGTATGAGTACCAATTATGTATTTTCAATTTCGTATTTCAATTCTTGTAATTTATGTTTTTTTTAAGTTTGTCTCTATAATTTTTAGTTTGTCATTTATTGTGTTTTTTTATAAATTTTATTATGCAATAATAAATATTCATGTAATAATATTATTATTTAAGAATGATATAAAAATAAATGTATAATAGTGTGGTTGGGTGGTCATTGATAAACCTTGAAAATAGGTGTGGTTGGGTTGGATGAATATTGATGATGTGGAGGAGATAGAAATGAATTAAATATTGAAAAAGTGAATGGTTGGGTTGGGTTGGATTGGATAGTTGCTGATAAACATGGTCTTAGTAGATAGTACATTTTTTTAGGGCACAAAGTTTTAAAATAGTGTATTAAGTGCATGATAAATAAAGTAAGAGAAAATAAATCAAGTAGGGTTACTTTTTGTCAAAAATAAAATTGACTCAATTATGTTGGAACTTTTTAAAATAGAAAAAAAAAAACTCAATTAACACGGAACGGAGGTTATGAATGGTGTACTTTTCTTTTTAGTCAGTCCTTGAAAAATATGAACTTTTTAATTTTAGAAACTCTCTACTTTCTAAGAGCATCTGCAATAGCGAACGGGTGCACGCCCTAGCCACCGGCTAGCGGCTCAGGGCGTCGTAGACGTCCGCTATTGGACTCGGCGAACGGGACGGACGAATGCGGGCTGGACGAGCGCTAGGGCGAGATCGACGGGCGTTAGCCGATCATTAGCCATTGCTTGTCCGCTATTGTGCTGACGCGATCGGTTAACGATCGGCGATCGCTATTTTTCATTTTTTTTTAATTCCAACTCTATATATACAGCTCGTTGCACTTCATTTCATTCGCACCACTTGTGTTAACGAGTTTCTCTTCCTCCACTCTCATTTCCACCACTTGTGTTAACGAGTTTAATGCCGTCGGGGATGGCCAAGGGGACTGCGAAGAGTGAGACCGGGAGAGATGTTTTTTTTTATGTTGTACTATGTATTTTTTTAAAATTTGAACCATGTATGTTTTTTTATGAAATAAAATGGTTGCACTTTCTCCGTATTCTTGTCGAATTTTTAATTCCATATTTGTGAATTTGTTTGATTGGCTAAGGCGTCGGCTAGTCCTAGTGCTGGCCTATTATTGGGTTGTGGGGAGTCCTTATGATGTGGCAGGCTGTGGGAAGTCCTAGTGATGTGACATGAGGTGTTTTTGGCTAGTCCTAGTGCTAACCTATTGGCTAGTTTGTTCTATTGTGGATACTCTAATGAAGTGAGAACAATGCTTTAATTACTTTATCTTTTTATCCCTTTCTTATTGTATCAATTATGCATCAAAATTCGTGTTAAACCAAATGTTCATAGTACTTTTTAAGGACAGAGATAGTATCTTTTTATGTTATTCACCGTAATTGATTTAAACTCCATCTATTTACACTAAACTCAAACGTCAATAATATTCTCTATACAACTACTTTTTTTACTCGTAAAATTCAAAATTGATTTGGATTTATTACATAGTAAATGTCAATTTTGGTTCTAAACATATGACCAAAATACGAATTTGCTCCAAAACATTCATTTTTTTAAAAATAGGTTCATAACAAATGAAATCCTTGTCGGAATAATAATGAAATCCTTGTCGGAATAATCCTTTTTTACGGTTCCGTCAAAAAACTAACAATCATTTTAGTTTTTTGACGGAACCGTAAAAAAAGGACTACTTTGGCGACATTTTCATTTGTTATGAATCTGTTTTTCAAAAAGTGAAGGTTTGGACCAAATTCGTATTTTGATCATATGTTTATGACTAAAATTGACCTTTACTAATTTATTATATGGATTTATTATTGTGTAATCCCAAAAATGAGCATATCTTTATTTTGAATTTTAGAGTACTATTGGGTATGTCTAAAACTCTATTAGTTATTCATATAAAAGATCCAAAAATGATAGCAGCATAACAAATGGTAAATTTCATACTGTATAAAAATAATGGAAAATCTCTATAATGAAAGAATAATTATGATAATACTACAGCTGAGCAATAAGTAAAACCAGGATGACTTCTCTGAACAAAATTTCCTGGAAACACAATCACTCCAACTATTCACATTCATATTCTGTACCACCACCACATCTGCAAATGACCTCACAATTGCCATAAATCCAAATCCCACACAAACAAGAAATATCACAATTCCCTTGTTCTCCATGTGTGTCTGCTCCATCCTTACTGTCTCCACTTCCGATCTGCAGTGAAACGAGCGAACCATGTCAGAATTCAACGCATACATATGTAAAGGAGATAAGAGAGAGAGTGCAAGCACAAGACATTTGCAAGGTTATTTTGTTTTGATCTTTGTTTACTTTGCTACTTTCATGCAGCATAGGACTGAAATAAACACCGAGAAAACAAGCATGTAGTGTGAGTGCGTGTGCGTGCAGACCAAGTGTGAATTTTTCGAGTGTGAATCTAAGACCAAGTGTTGATCCCAGATACTAACACCAAAGCAGGTTTCTTCACAAAATTTTATTTTCAAATAGTTGTTGTTACTTCCGTTCAGAGCAGATTCAAACAAACAAAAGTAAAGAGAAGAAAACACTCAGCAAGAACCACAATTCAGCAAATAAAAGGAGTAGAAGATAGATTGATGAACCTGAGGAGGGCATGCTCTTTGAGTATACTCTCCAGCTGCACCGAAACAAGAGATTTCCAAGACAAAAGCTCACTGATCTCCTCGCTCTGCACAGGGAGAGAATGCTTAGAAGAAGACTACATATGAAAGGATCAAGAAACAAATATAAAGCTTTGCATACCATAACTTCTTTGCTTTTAGATAGACTCCGTAGTTCAAATATTATCTCCTGTAGAAGTACGCCCTTGTGTCCAATATCTTTATCAAATTCCTTGAAAATGTCTCCGTATCTGGTACTTAACTCCTCTAGGTACCGCTCAAGAATAGCTAGATTCAAATCCAAAGATCTAACCTTTTTCATTAAAATTTTAAGAACGGTATCCCCAGGCATCCGATTTACTTGTTTATGACGGATTTCTTCAACTGGGTCAGGCACGTCGATTTCCAACCTTCCATGTTTCACATCAGGGGTTCTGATCATAGTATCGGGTTCTTCAACTAGATCTTCATAACCCATACCTTCAGAGCTTGCGTGCTGGTTTGAACCAGACTTTTTATCATCTAATATTTCCCCAGATAGGGGTACCTTATCTTGAGCTGAAATCAGATCCTCAAGCATTTTCTCAACAGCGTCAATGCCGTACACTTCAATTAATGTTAGTGTGCAGTAGAACTCCGCACCATGATGACTCAACAAGTTCAGTTTAAGGTATCTCGCCCATTTTGGCTCCGGAAGCACAAAGTCTTGAGCATGTTTCACGTTTTGAGCACTAAATTTTCCAAGCGTGACCCATGAATCAGTAGGGTAAACAGCACTGCCTAATAGCTCAAAATCTTTCAAATTAGAAGAGTGATGCTCAAAGTTTGCTATTTTAATGGCATCGACCAACGTTTCTTCAGAAAGCTCTATCACAACAAATTTCTCTTCGGTAGAACATGGGTTTCGGAGGTACTTGTCCTTGTCGCTGTTCAAGATATTAGAAGCGCCCTTGGCTTCCTTATTGAAAGACAAGACCTTTGCTCCTTTAGAAGCAGCAGCATAATTGTAGTCCTCTCCACCAGGCTCTGATCTATGCATTATGCTTCCAGGTTTACCCGTTGCATATTTCGTTTTAGAACTAAATGCCTTATTCTTGAATTCATCAAGACCTATATGCACTCCACTGGACAACTCATCAGTTAAAGATTTGTCCTTCTCCACATTTCCGGGCAAATCTTTCCTTACAGAATCTTCCTTGGCAACCAATTCAGAATTTTCTTTTGCCAGTTTAGCAAGTGATTCACTCTTATAATGATCAGTATGACCATTTTCAGAGACGGCTTCAGCTAATGGATTCCCTTCTACAGATACTGCCCGCTTTACTTCCCTATCAAAAGGCACCTCATCTTCAGCCCATCTAGTAGTTCCATCTGATGGGTGTGCAGTTCCATCTGTTAATCTCCGATTCACATCCCTTTCAAGAGATGCTGTGTCTTCATCCCACCTTGTAGTTCCATCTGATGGATCTTTGTCTGTAGATAATCTCTGATTCGCATCCCTGACAAAAGACACTTCGTCTTCACCCCATCTTGTTGCATTAACATGGTACTCTTCTGATCTTTCTGCATACCATCAATAAGGAAGATGGAGTTATGTATCGATTAAATTGCCAAGCAAGCAATTGCAGATTATAAAATAAAGAAAGATCGTGATAGTCAATGTCACCAATACCAATAATCAAAAGATGGGCAACAATGATTTAGGTAAAGTAAAGAGCAATTACAAAGTAGGTGCGGTGCGTAAAAATTTCTCTTGAAGAATATAACTGAAATGAAGTATCATAACACACAGTAATAGTACTAAAATTGAAAGGACTGAACCTGAAGGTATACTAATCTGCTTATGAATAATTTCAGCATTCAACCATTGACTGGAATATTGAAGTACTGTACTAAACAACAACTGACTAGTAAACAAAAATAACTGACTAATAAAAGAAGGTTGGCCAAAATAATCTATTCAGTAAAATGCAATATTAGATAGTCGACCAACCTGCTTGGCCATCTCCATGGCCTATCCATGTGTTTAAGAGGAAGACAAGGCCCCATAGAACGATAACAACAGAAAGAGAGACCTTATACAAGCGATTTCTACCACAAATTGCCTCCTTTACAGCTCTTCTTTGTAGAAGAGCTTTCCGTGACCTCTGCATTGCACATCAATCCAGCTTGCTGCCGATCACAGAACAGCTGAATCGGAGAGAACAAAAACAGCTCTACCCCACAGCAGTACTTTATTTACTGAGAGATGGAGTTCATCTATTTAAAAAAAAAACAATATAGCAATCAGCATATAAGCAAAGAACATCTTCATATAAGCTTCCCACACAACAACATAATCATTATGTATCCCACAAACGGATACATATGGCTAGATAATGCAAGGACAAAATAAGGACTAGAGCAACGCAAATTTTCATCATCCAATAACAATGAACCGAGAAATAGCAAATGAGACTTCAAATCTCAACTTACACCCAAATCCCAGCCTCCTATACAATGATTAAAATCAGCAAAGAAAAATACCAGGAAGAGAGAGAGAGAGAGAGAGAGAGAGAAAGTGAATAAAGAAGTATAGCTATCTTAAAGGCAAAATCAGAAGAAAAAAAAAGGCATAGAACAGGATAAATCATGAAAAACATGCAATCTACTAACACCAAAAATAATTACAGTATATAAATGGTTTAGAACCATGTAATTTTGGTTGCCAACAAAGACCGATGACAAAGTCAAGAAGTTGGCTTAGTTAACTGAGCACAAAATGTCCTAGCAGTGACGTGAACTTCATGAATATGGAACACTTACACTGTTTCCAAGAACTGTGGGGAGAATTCACCTCATCAATAACGAAATTCAAGAAATAAAGCT
Source organism: Salvia hispanica (assembly GCF_023119035.1). Classification (NCBI taxonomy): domain Eukaryota; kingdom Viridiplantae; phylum Streptophyta; class Magnoliopsida; order Lamiales; family Lamiaceae; genus Salvia; species Salvia hispanica. The sequence goes on along the minus strand of NC_062966.1, from coordinate 29,669,977 downwards.
CCCAATAATCTCGATCTTTGAAAATCAAGATCTTTGAAAAAAAATAAAAGATTCGAAAGACTAACTCACCTGAATTCCGCGTCCCCTGAAATGTATTCTCTCTCTTTGAGATCCTTGTTTTTATATACATCACCAGTGCTCTCATTATGTGCTTGGCGTCGGTAGAATTTTCTACGCTACCTTTTCTTTTTGTAGCTTATGTAAAGGTTATGAAACGGGAAAGCGATCATTCTCGAACAAAGGACTAAGTATTTCAAATCGAATTCGAAAAATCTGGATAATAATAATCAACCCGATTCAGTTAATTTTGTCGAACTAAATTATGATTTTAGAATGTGTATCAAAATTACGAGAATTTTGGTGTGAAAGAAATTAGTTACTGTGAAATAATTAGGACAAGAATATGCTCAAATGACGTCGTTTCATTCTACCCCATCACAGACCCAACGACTTCGCCTAATCACTATCATGGCTTGCAAGTTGCCTCAAAAACCGATCTTGATGCTTGGATTTATGTAGCTAATGCTCTGATTGCATTCCACTGGAAAAGTCTGGAGTGGAAGCAGGGCCACGAAGCTATGGTTTTGTTGGTGAAAATGCTTTCAGATGGACTTTGTTTTGACCACACTACACTTTTAATAAGGAATGTAGGCAGTGGAAAGATATGGGGATGAAGTGTTGTTTGCAATTGCATTCAGCTAGCATTAAACGGCCTTGAACTTGGATGTTGGATTGGCAACCTCACTGATCAAACCAGGGATGTTGTTTCCTTGGAATTCAATGTTTGGATTTCTTCAGACGGATGGACTGAGTGAGGTATTTGATCCCATTTAGTATACTAGTTCCTCAACTTGATCATTATGCTTGTATGGTAGATATTCTATCATCAACCAGATTGTGTTATCTGGAATGCTTTTCTAGGAGCATGTAGGAAACATGGAGAAACAAGAATTAGGATATGTTATCATCTCAAATATCTATTGCTCAGCTAATAGCTTTGATAAACGAAAGAAAATGGATAAAGCTGGTGTTAGAAAGGAAAGCCGGGCATAGGTTGCACGAATTTGCTTCTGGGGGGCAGCAATGCCCACAGGTAAAATCAATACACATCTATTTGGATGATGCAGTTGAAGAAAATAGGCTATGTTCCAGACAAAAGTTCTGTCTTGTTTGATGTATAGAAGAAGAGCGTATCGGTATCTTCACAGCGAAAAGCTCGTGCTGGTTTTCTCGTTGATGAATGGTGGCGGTTCAAGCTGCAGCCTTATTAAGATAATGAAGAACATACGCATTTGTTTGGACTGCAATAACTTCATGAGAATAGCATCAAAACGACACGGCAAGGCAATTGTTTTCAGAGATGCTAATCGATTTCATCATTTGCAACGGCTATTGGTGACAATAATTTTTCACTTTTGAATCTCTTAGTATCTTGGTGAAATTTCAGTTCATATGATGTTAATTTTTACACTTCATTAGCTATGATGTGACTAGAATATTGTTGTGAGGAAAATGCTATGCTTTTTTGCTGGTTCCTGCAGAGATTTTGGCTACAAACAAAGCGGCAAAATTCATTGAAGAAGGTTTATTACAGCCATTATTTGAAACAAAAACATCACAGAGAATCACAAAGGTATACTAAATAATGTCTAAGTGGCTGCAGACTATTGCTTCAATCATCACAGAGCAATCACTCTACAATCTTGGCACTGATCTTGCAGTGGAATTTTCGGCATTTGAAGACACAGTCGGTCATCCTCTTCTCATCTGCAACAACAAATGACAGTTCATACGATGCAAGAACCCAAAACTAGAGAAATGGAGAGGAGAAGGTGCTTACCGCCAGTGAACTTGGCACATTGGTCGAGCATACATCCAAGGTTACAGTAATGCTCTTTGGTGGAGGTGTCGGGAGGGAGACAATGCACCGGGCAGTATTTCATGCAGGCTGCAACACCAATGCCGCTTGATCTGCATTCTTTCATGCAATGGTCGATGCATGCTCCGGGGGGCAAGTGAGCCATCATCGGAGGAACATTGAGCAATGCAACCACCAGCGTCATCAGCCCCACAATTGTCTGAATGCCTTTTCTGTCCATGGCTGGTTTGTTTTCTCTGCACACAAAAATAATAACAATTATACCTAAGCTTTCCTTGCTGATGCAGAGGGACGCATCTGTGAAACCTTTTATACGAGCCATGGTACACAACAATAGTGTGCGAGTTAGCTTCCAACGTTGCTGTTGCTTCATTTACCTTGTATGACTACACCTCAACTAACTTGTGATCACTGGTACAACTGCTCTATTTTTTATTTTTTTTTAGAAAACAATTCGATCATCTTAGATAGTTGCTCATAAATTCTTCACAAGTTACCACTTCAGTGCCATTTTGATTACCTCACTACGAAGAGACATCTCAAAGGCATTGCTTTCTTAGATAGTGTTAGAAGATATTGAGAAATTCAAACGTGGTTTCTGAATACTTTTAAAAATTGATAGCTCGATCTAAAAGACATTGACATAGTTTGAGCTTCTTTCAAGTTTTGTATGCAAACGTAGTATGCCATATAGTATCATTTTCATATTTTCAAAATTAATGACCTATAAATATTATTAATAGAAAAATGGACAAAATTTGTGATAATCTCGTACATGTCTGATGTCTATCCCTCAGTAAAAGTGTTAGATGCCAACAATATTCCAAAATTTCATCATACACCGAGTAGTAATCAAATGTGTAGATGAAACTAGCAAGAGCGGAACTCTTCATGCTCAAATCTTGATGTTGAAGTAATCTTGATCAAAATGGTGCAACCTAACATAGCCATCTTCCCCTCCGCTCGAGAAACTGTGGACATATAAAAGAGAAAATTATTAGATTCAAACTGAAAAATACTCCCTCCGTTTGCGTCCCAACTAAGTTGAGTCATAAGAAGTACCAACAAAGTTGAGACATTTCCTTTTTGGACAAATGAACATTACATCTAATCACTCTTACTTTGCTCCATCACCTACTTTACTCTCTCTTATCTCTCCTACTTTATTTTATTATCATTTAATTCATTTAACACAAATTCTTAATCCCTGTGTCCAAAACAAGTGACCCAACTTAGTTGGGACGCAGGGTGTATCACTTTTTTAAAAAAAAACTAAAAACTAAACAAAAATAACTTATTGCTATAGCTGAGAAGAGTAGTAAAATGGAAAAAAAAAAAAAAGAATTGTTCAGATCATTGTCCCTGAGATGTGAAGGAACAAGGACAAAAATCTCACCTCCTGCCATCCGGATTGAACGCCAAGGCATTGATAGGTCCAAAATGGCCCTTTACACCTCCTATTTCTTCGGTAAGGATCTGCAGATAAGAAAGAGATCGGAAAACCATTTAAGAGCTCTTTACTTTTTTAAGTTTACATCACAATATAATCTTGATTGTGAACTTATAGCAACATGAGTTAACCTTGTCATAGAATTTGGCTTCAAACTTTCCAGCACGATGATCAGTTGTGGTAACAGATGATGCATCCTGACCACCTCCAAGCACAATCTATAAATGCCACAAAAGTCAAATCAACATCATCCAGAAAACAAATATCTGTCTTACTAACACATGGAAGATCAACACAACATTTTCTAAGTTCACAAAATTGTGCTTGTAAAATATAGAATGTACATAATAACATTCAAGCAAAATTTGATGCTCTTTCTCCAAGCAATAAGTATGTTCCGGTAACCAGTATATATAGGATTCTAAAAGCTTCAAACTAATATCAAAAAGCATAAAGTCCAAATAGATGAGCTGGGAGTAAGAAAATGATAAAAATGCGAGAGACAAAACAAAAATCAAATAGATATCTGTTTTTTGCTGGGCTTTCTTTGGATTCTTACATGATCAAGAAGTGGAGACATTGCAACTGCATTTACAGGCCGTTCTGTCACGTAGGTTTTGACAAGTTTTAATGTTCTTGAATCCCAAAGCTGAATGATGGAAAAGATCAGTCATTACAAGATGACAGCAAGACCTATAGACATATTAAAAGGAAAATAATATGAACATGAACCACCTTTGCCGACTTATCCAATGAACCCGAGAGAAGATGGGAACCATCAACTGCCTTTGCTAGTGATGTAATAGTTTTTTTATGGCCTTCATCCTTGTCAGACTCATTCAGCAACTTTCCTGTCTGTTATTAATTCACAAAACAACAAAAGAAGAATTAGTTATTTTCTTGGAAAGAAGGTGGGGTAATATTTTTTTCAACATGCTAGAAAAACAAAATAAATGCATTAAGATCTGAAAAACAAAATAAGTACTAGTATCCTTTTCAATTAAAATACTAACCTCAGAATCCCACACACGAATTACTGAATCTTCACCACCACTTACGATGGTCCTATTTAGAGGTCCCCAAACTGCTCTATTTATTCTTCCCTGTGGCCCCTTAAGAGTTAGAAGGGATTCACCACTCTCTGCAATACCGACCCACAATAAATAATGATCTGACCAATAACGTGATTTGTGTAACAAATATAATGCCACATAGTTTTGGGAACACTAACATAACATTTAAGTCGTTAAATAATCATTGGTTGCTCTTCTAAAAAATCAGAAGCCTTAATGAAAACCTAATCAGGCACCCAAATATAAAGGAGGCAGTTCATAGGTTACTTCTTGACCTTAGTAAAAGTTTAATAGATAGGATCTTAAACTCATCAAAAAGTATTAGCAAGCATGCTCAGACCATAAGAGACATCCTCTTACGTCAACAGTAAGATTAAATCTAGCTCATTGATTAAAAAGAAGAACAACTTACGGTCTTCTGGATCTATAGCTATATGTTTGATGTGAATAGCAGAGGGCAATCCCATGAAAGGATCTGTTGTTATGACTGCAAGCTTATCACCAACGGCAAAATCAACAGACCTCGTTGGTGAATCAAAATTGAAGGTGAAGAGCGGAGCTCCTGTTCTGACATCCCATAACTTTGCAGTCTGATCAGCACTTCCAGTTATAAGCCTTGTGGAATCCCCTAAACAACAAAAGCGATCCATCAAAATCAACATACCATCAAGCCACTAACTTGGCAACCAAAACTTGAAAGAAAAGGCAGCAATCAGCATAAAAATCACATCTCTTTTATCCAAAATAACCGTAAGATCCTTCATTCGACTACATTAAAGCTAAAACAGAGCCCAATTCACCCATTTATCCAAGCACACAAGCTAACTCATGACTACATAGCATCATCATGAGGTTATGAACACGCTATAGCAAATGGCAATATTTTAGCTCGTGGGAAAGAAAACGCCATAAAAAATTATCGCTTTGCCGATCTAAAAAGTCTGCTTTCAAGAAATTTTACAAACTTAGAGCTAAAACAAGCCCAAAAGAAATCCAACCATAAAAAAACAAATAAAATCTCAAAGTTGCATATTTCTCCGGCAGGAAGGAATTCAAGTCAAGCAAGTCTATAGCGAATACTCCTATTAATCAACATCCTAAACTCCTTTCAATTTCGAGGTGCCGCGAATTACGCTTATCAAAGTCCAGAAATCGGGTAAATAAGAAATAATACTGGAGATGTCGCAGGTCCAAACAGCGCCATTGTGACCGCGGTAAGTGCCGAGGCGCTCTCCGTTGTCGGCGAACCAGACGGTGGGATCGTGGTCCTTGGCGCAGGAGAAGAGCAAATCGCCGTCACGATTGTACTTGAGAAACGTGAGAGGCCTCTCGTGCCCTTTCATCAGTATCGGCCTCATCTTTAATTCCTTCCTTTCTTCTTCAGCAATGCCGATTAAAACTTCAATTCTTTGCGTGATGATCAAAAACCCTAAATCAACCACCTGAAAATTAACTAAACATAAAATATGTATTTATTTGTTTTGGAAAAATCATAGTATGTACTACTCCATCCCCTGATTAAAAGGTCACACTTTAACTGTTCACCAGTTTGAAGAAATATAAAGAAAAATTGGTTGAAAAAGTTATCCATTTTTTTATATTGATTTTATAATTAAACGTGAGTGAATTGAGTTAGTGGAATGTGGGGACCTACTTACTATTTATGGTAAAAATAAAGTGTGACTCTTAATTAGGGACGAACCAAAATAAAAAAAAGTGTGACTCTTAATCGGAACGGAGAGAGTAATAAATACTACTTCAAAAAACAATTCAATATTTTTCAAATAATAAGTACTAGTACTCCCTCTGTCCCGCTTTAGAAGTCCCGATTAGAATATTCCATTATTGGTAATAGGCCCCACATTCCACTCACCTTTTCTCACTCACATTTTATTATAACACTAATATATAAAAGTAGGACCTGCAATCCACTATCTTTTTTCGCCAACTTTCCTTTATACTTCTTAAAACCCGTGCCGAACTCAACCGAGACTTCTAAAGTGGGACGAAGGGAGTACTGCTAATAATATTCACAATTGTAATACAATAATTTAAATAATATTATAAAAAAATTAATGAATTTACTTTTAGATAACACTATAAAGATTTAAATAATTTATTTTAAAAATAAATACAAAGATTATATTTAACAATACCACAGATATGTTTGTTCTTTAAAAATCAACTGAAGTACATAAACATTCAAAAATCACAAGTTTGGTGTGTTCCTCAAATAGCTAAATGATTAAATACACTCCTCAGGCAGGACTGAATTTGAAATTTATGAAACTTGACTGAAAATATGATTTTGTAAATGTTGGGTTCTAATTAAAAAAAGATGTAAACCTCATTTTCTAGGTATTAGTTTTATAGTTCACTCTTTTAATTTTGGTTCTTTACAATGGGTTAACAACCATCGAATTAATAAACAGTAGCACAACATAGGATTTCGTTTCAAAAATATGATTGTGCTTTGAAAATCAACAAAAAAAACTGGAAAATTAATTGCTGGACTTCTGAAAATACTTAGAGCATCATTAACCCTGGCCCGGATCCAGGCCACAAGTCCCCTTCACTTCATCATTCCATTAATTTTCAGGGTCAGCCCCATCCAAGCCCTAACTATTAAATTGCATTATTCACAACTACAAGCTATTTACTCGTAAAACACGAAAAATTCATTGTTCTGTCGAAAATAAAAGATTACAAACCTTAGAAATAAAAAATTACAAATCCTAGAAAATAAAAATTATATAAGGTAGAAATTAAAAATTAAAAAACCTAGAAAATAAAAATTATAAGTAGAGGTAAAATAAAGTAAGAAATTGGTGTAAGAATGTTGAACAAATGGTATAAATAGGTATCAAAATTTTTAAAAAAATAATACTCCCTCCGTCCCACAAAAGATGTCACACTTTCCTTTTTAGTTTGTCCCACAAAAGATGTCACATTTCCCTTTTTAGAAAAAGTTCTCTCTCACATGAATATAAAAATTATATTTTCTCTCTCTTTTTAACACGCAAAACAAAACCTCCTAAAATCTCGTGCCGTACCACAAGTGTGACATCTTTTGTGGGACGGAGGGAGTAATAATAATTGGAGGTTCGTGTCCGGCCCGAACACCCCGTAACCATAGGCCGAGCCGCAACCGGGCGCGGCCCCGGGACCCTCTCCCGTCCTCAGGCGCGGCCCAGGCCTCTCCATCGCCACCTCCAACGCTGTTGGGCTTAGGCCGGACCCCAGGTGCGGTCCGGCCCCAATTTTTCTTCCGCGTTAATGGTTCTCTTAAAGCTCCCACTTGTAGTCGAGTTTCTAAAATTTTTAATAGGTCCTTCATCTTCCTCGGTACATATATGTTGTGAGTAATTTTAAGATCATGCAATACAAAAAGTACAACAGTTAATTGGTGGACTGGGCCAAATATTTCTTAATCGATTGATCATATTAATCAATTCAGCCATTCAAATTTAAACCAAATCAAGAAAGCTTTGTGTAATGATTTGCATTACATTGTAACTGCACCTAAATGATCATCACATCTGGTGACAAATGCCTAACTTCCCGAACGTACATGGCAATATTCATATCTACATTTGCAAGGTGTGACGACACAATAATATAGGAGTATGCTGAGATCAAGACCTCCCAGCAAAGAATGCCAAGGGTCCAACTAATGCAGCATTGATATAAGTAGTAGGCTCAGAATGACTATAATCTCTTCTTTCATCCGGGAAGAAATCATTTTGGTTGGGCCCACCAACGACGGCGCCTATGAGCGTATTGGGATTTGGGGCCGAACCGTAGAAGTAGGGCTGAAATCCGGCCTCACAGCCCAACCTCTGGGGGTGAGCGGCCACGGAGGGCAGTGAAGATCCTCTGTGGTGAATCCTCTTTGGATAATTGGGGCCGTAGCCCACCATGTAAGACATCCTCATGGGATTATCTCCTAGTATATAGTCCACCTACAATATATATATGCATTCAACATCATTTATGTACACATGGAGTATATATATATGGAGTAATAAGTGCAATCAGACATTAGTTTCACCTGTCTCTTGGCTAGACTTCGCAGAGTCCGAGAAGTGACGAGGAGATTCCCACAAGAGAAGGAGTGTTTGGCCGTGGCCATGTATTTAGAGTAAGTTGTGAGCAAGAAAGTTATGGATGTTACATATTGTAGATTACTTGACCCCATCTTGTACATCAAACCTCCTATATATAAATCAATTAATAAAATTGAATACTCCACTTACTACTGAGAGAGAGGAAGATAAGATTTGAGGGCGCCCAACCTTTGGTGTACTGTGTGGTGGAGGAAGGAGAATTAGGCAGTATTCTGCATAGGAAATCCTCCGCTTGTTGTCTATATGCCCCAAACGTCTCATCATTATTCACTAAACTCCTCTGCAAAATAGTAATTAACATTGATTAATTAAAATCAACCAAATTTTGATGATATACTACCATTTCAATTTAATTAATTAATCTGACCCTGGCTAGGAGCACACGAGCACCGGCATACTTGTTGTCCCAGCTGAAAGTGTCGGTGCCGTCGTTCCCGCCAACTGATTTCAAAAAATTAAGGTAATACATCTGGTTGGTCGCTCTGAACAGCCAGCCAGCTCCCCAAAGCAACTCATCCTACAACAATAATGAACATAATATAGATCTTAATTAATTGTACTCCATCACATATATTTATATCCTCTTTCTATAGAATAGAAAAATAGTACCGTGTAGCCTGAATAAGAGCAATAGAAAGGGCAGACAACAGAGCCAAGAGTGTCACTATATGAGCCCCTGTGCTGCATTGCAAATTGCATCACATTTTTAGCAGTCGCCAGCAGCAGCCTCGAGTACCTAGGATCCACTTTCTTGAACACAATGGAAGCCGCCGCCAGCGCCGCTGCCGTTTCACCGGCCACGTCCGACCCCGGGTTTCCAGCCGAGACATAGTACACGGTTCTCACCGTGTCCATATCCTCCGGCCTCTCCCAGCATTTGTGGTCGGCATTGGGGTCTCCAACGCCCACATAGAGTCGCCCCGGCGTCGCACGGGCGCACTTGAGAAGATAGTCCGTGGCCCACCGGATGGCTGCCCGTGCCTCCGCCACCTGTGGGCCCAGCTTCTTCCCGTATTCAATCACGCTCCACGACAACATTGTCGTCGTGTACGCCATCGGAAGGTTGAACTTCACGTTGTCGCCCGCATCGTAGTATCCTCCGGTTAAGTCCACCTGCAATTGTATTATTGTATTTGTATGGTACTAGTGTTTTTTTTAAAAATTATTTGAAAATTGCACTTACACCAGCGAGGCTGCCGTCGGAGAGTCCGGAGCTGCGTCTCCAGCTGATTTCTTGAGGCGGGAGGCGGCCTGACCTCTGGCCTTGGAAGAAGATGATGGATTTGGCGAGGGCATCTCGGTAATTAGGGTTGCATTGGACGCAGAAGAAACAGATGTTGAACAAGATGACAAAAAGTAGGAATTGGGAAAGAGCCATTGCCATTGTACTTGAAGATAATTCTCCTAGTACAAATGCTCTGCTCTACCTATATGGCTTAATTTGATTGGGGGCATGCATGGCTTTATATACACATTTAGTTTATACTATGTACATATGGGGGGGAATGTATTGATTTGCATCATTAAATATAACCCTTTTCATTTGGATTGGCGCCGGAATTAACAACGCAAATTAAGGCTTTTTCATCTGCTCTAACTGCTGCTTCGCTTGATTCAACTCAATCACCTAATTCTTGCGCAATTCTTTCATTCTACGAAAATCGTTGTTTTTTGACCAAATTAACCCATCTCAATCTTTTTTTTTTATTTTGTAATCACTAAAACTATCAAGAGATTGAAGAGCAAGATTTGAAGTAATTATAGGATGTGTCCCATCTACTTACGGAAAGGATTTAATAATGATGATGCAAAATTTAATAGACAAATGATGGGACTCATTTTAAACTTTATTGGGTAAGTTTTTCGCTAATGAGTATTATTGTTTGAGTGTAATTCCTTTGCTTTTTGTATTAAATCACTTTGTTGAAGAAGAAATAAAAAAAAGAATAGTACTCCTACTACTAATTATGGTGGTGGGCCGGTTTGATTGGGGCACACCAGACAAAAAATAAAATTACTCATTAAAAAGAATGAAACACTTAACTGGAAAACCGCCTAAATAACGCCCTTGCAAAGTGGAGTAGTATAATAATTAAGTTACAAAAAAAAAGCTTATTTGGATTAGCAAATAGGAAAATTTAAAATTTAGGGGGAGTTTAAGCACCCAAACCAAAATCTTATATTTTCAAAGTTTAGAGTAGTATTGAATATTTCAACCAATTAGTGTGAGTCCAAGACGTGTTGGGTAGGATGCCTTAATTACACTCACTATATGTACATGTATAAACACACATTACAAATGATGCTAGCAATAAAGACTTCTTGGGATTATGAAATAAAACCATATTTTCAGCCATCTTTAAGACTAAGACTTTGATTCGCCTTTGTTGAAAACATCGCCCCTATTCTTCTATTATAAAGTTGCAGTGTAAAATATCAATTCATTTTTAATATATGTAGGTGTATATCATATGCAAAACACTCATAATAATGTTTATACTATATAGTTTGAAAAGGGCGCCAAATTAAAGTGCATATGTTTATTCCTTCACGAACGACAAGCTCTGCACTCTTTAATTACTCTCTAATCGACAAAAAAGAGGAAAAAGTAGAAATGCAGTAGTAAATAGTTTTGGGGGAACGTCTATTTTGAAAAAATAGAATAAAAACAATAGATAAGTCTTCAGTGCAGATTGCAGCAATAGACATGTTTAAGATTCGTGTCTAATTAAGTTTAGATTCGTACATCTATTAGAAATTAGATCAATATTCTTGTTAATTATAAAAATAAAAATAAACCAACTTGTATTTTAAGAGTGGATTAAAAAATGCTCATACCATCGATCATTTTCATAAATTATTGTTCCTACATAAATTTTCAAGTGATCGAACAAATCTTTTACAGTAAAAAAAAGCAACAATAATTATAGATTATATTAAAGTTGTGGATCCCATGAAATAATTAAGCATTATGGTCCTAATTCCCCGTGTAATTAAATAAATGATGGATTAGACACATGGACTATATATCAAGCAACATTTTGAGGAGGAAATATATACATAAAAATAGATATAGTCCAAGTAATCGCAAGAATGTAGGCTTTTTAAGGATTACTTGATTATTTGAAAAGTTAACTAGTATTAGATCAATATTAATTGCAGATGTATTAGAAATTAAGCTAGCAGCTTAAATGTTGCAATATTTTGTGTGTGTGTGTGTGTGTGCGCAGATTAAAGCAAAAAAATGTTTTTTATTACATCCTTTTTTTTTCTAGAAATTACACATCTTTGCATTTTCATGCAATGAAATGAGCCATTTGGGTATCATATCAATAATAATGATTAATGAACATGTTTAATCAAAACTTAATTTATTCATTGTAGCAAGATTTGCCCCTCCGTTGCCAACTGCACTGCCCCTACGGGCTTAACTTGAGTAATTCATACGTATATATATAAGGACACTACAACTATTATTTCAAAATGTAAACAAAAATTATCTATAAAATATACAATATGTGTGTGTAGGGCTCTTCATATCTTTGGATAATCAACGTAACTATATTTTGGCTAAAGCAAGAAGTAACGTAAATCTTGATGCACTTGATTTTCTACTCCAAACTGAAATTAATTTTCTTTGCTTAACTCTGCAAATATATGCCGGATAGGGTTAGTCACGTGTTTTCTTTAGGATCACTAATTGATATATATATATATATATATATATATATAGGGATGTATTCATATCCTTTTCTAATATTATGTTCTATTGTCCTTTTTAATCTTGGCCTTCCATTTTAGAGATCTAATGGCCCAAAATAGAGGCTGATTTATTTATTTTTAATCATTGAATTTGACGAAAAGGGCTGATTAGGAATACACAATATAGTTAGTTATGGTAAGTCCTTGATTTTCTCTTCTCATGATTGTATCGGTTTTTTCTACAGAAATAAACGATTCTACCCAAATTTTCTGTGCAATCTTTTCTCCCTTCTTCTCCGTTGAAGATATTTCATCGTCCAGAAAAAACGCTGTTGAAACATTAGTACGTAAATTGCATTTGCGCGTTTACGTCATTGCATTAAATATTAAATTCTATGCATCATTCGCTTTATTTATTCCATTACTGGAGTCATTTGTTAATGTGCATTACCATGTTTATATTATTGCATCAAATATTATATTCTATGCATCATTCCCTTTATTTATTCCATTACTGGAGTCATTTGTTAATGTGCATTACCGCGTTTATATCATTGCATTAAATATTATATTATATGCATCAATTCCTTTATTCATTCCATTATTGCAGAAATTTGTCAATGTTCATTACCGCGTTTATATCATTGCATTAAATATTATATCCTATGCATCTTTCGCTTTATATATTCCATTACTGGATAAATTTGTTAATGTGCATTACCACGTTTATATCAATGCATTAAATATTATATTTTATGCATCATTCACTTTGCCGGGAAGTCAGCTTCTGTCTACATGAAATGAACTCGGTGGGGTTCTGTCGACAATACAGGTGGTCGGCTTTCTTCACCCTCGGTTTCTTTTTATCCACGTCTTCATTGCGTAAACTTGTTCCAGCTTCTTCCGCGGCTAACCTTTGTCGAAGTTTCTGAGCTAATGCTAAGGGAATAACATCGTCAACTGCTTGCTCGAACTCAATCCGATGGTGCTTAGACCCTGTCCAGAACAGGAAAAACAATGGTTAACAACAAATAATCTATGCGTTACAGTAAGTAATGCATAGATCTGAAGATGTAATGTACAAATCTAGTTATACTACTCAATTATTTGCTACAGAAAATGACACCTTTTCCAACCAAAAAAATGAACAATAACCTACAGAACAGAACAATCACCTACCAAAAATGTTGGAATGATGCATAACCTAAGCTAAAGACAAGTGATGCACGACCTCTATTCAACAATGCACAGATCTGAAGATTTAATGTACAAACCTAGTTATACTACTCAATTACTAGCTACAGAAAATGAACACCTTTTCCAACCAATAAAATGAACAATAACCTACAGAACAGAACAATCACCTACAAAAAATGTTGGAATGATGCATAACCTTGATTGGGTTCTGGCTGGCTTTTGTAGGCGCGAGCTCTTTTATTCATTCTATATCTGCGCGACGAGAGTGCCAAAATCGGTTAGTTTTCAACCATATATCAGTGTGGTATCGCCCAAAAAAAATGACCAACAGTGTACATATTGGCCAGAAATCAAGCATTCAGTACATAGAAATGCTCACAATATCGACTTCTCCAACAAAAAAACAACAACTTTTGTGCATTACACCAACTGTAAATTAAATCGATGAAACCCAGATCCAACTGGATTTTCACGAATTTTTATAGCAAGTATGAGCAAAACCTTAACTCTAATAACCACAAATTCATCTTTTCCAACAAAATCGCGCCAAACACTTTTGTGAATTATTACGATTATAAACTATAAATCGCTGTTTAAGAGTGTTTCTGACTTCAATCGATGTTTAGGAGTGTTTTTGCCTACCAAACAAAAAAAACAGAACCAAACCTTTTTTTTGGAAGGCGACGCTTCGCTTTTCAACAGAGAGCGCGTAGTGATTTGACGGCGGGAATCGTCCACCGACGTAGATTCCACGGCGGGAATGGTCCACCAACGGAGATTTCGCGGCAGGCAGCGTTGGTAGAACTTGATTTCAACTTGATTTCGCGGCGGCGGCTAGGGTTTTGTGGAATTGGGGGAGAATTTTTGAGAAGAGAGAGTTGATGGGATGGAGTGAGAGAGAGGGGAGTTGAGAGGTCGATGAAAATGCCGCGTAAATTTCGGACCTGCCGTTTCGAAACTGATTGTGTAGTGTGTTATTTTACTGCTTTACCCTTTTAATGCACGAAAATGCACAAATAATGCAATACGGGATCAGATTGGCCCTTTTAATCTAGTCCATCCATTCCATCAATCTAATGGTTGATATTAAAAAGAGGAAAGACTCTAAGAGTGTAATAGGACCCTAATGCAACCCTATATATATATATATATATATATGCTTCGTCTCCTTTGGATAGATTAATGATATGGGTATGAATACCAATTCTTGTGAGCACCATACCCAAACATTTAGTTCACAATAACTTTTTATACCACTTCATTTTACTCCGTACTTGATAATAAATTGTTGCCTTGTTCACCACATAAATTAAAGCTTGAGTAATTGTTTTGATCCTTATGAAACAAAAGCAAAAATGAACATTTGATTAATTAATTAAGCTTTGATTTTTATGTAATTTGTAATTTTGATAACCCAAGTAAATTTTGGGGGCATTAAATTTTTATTAAAAAGTTATATACTACTTGTCTACTACTCTATACAATTGTGTGTTGTGTGTAGTATTAAGTGACTAGTACAAAATGTGAGTCAATTGAGTTTTATGCATGTTGCTATATGCAAGAAGTAAGCTGAGCCGTGTGTATATGAAGATCGCGCTAGCTAGCGAACTTTGCATTTAGTTAAGCCTCAAGGCGGCACGAGAGTTAAAGTGTGTTCATCAAAAGCTCTTAGATGTTCTTGAGTGGCGTTCGGTTGGCATGACTAATAATCATGAAACTATCCATCTAGGATTAAGTTGTGAGATTATTTTAGTTGGAAGGAGGAGGCTATGACTAATTATCATGAGACTATCCATCTAGGATTAGGTTGTAGGATTATTTTAGTTGGGGGGAAGCTATGACTAATTATCATGAGACTATCCAACTAGAATTAAGTTGAGGGGATCAATCTTATGAACCAAACATGATACATATTTAATCATGAGATTTAGTCTTGTCAACCGAACACTCTTGGTGTACTAATTAGTTTTTGTAATCTTGGTTGTTCATTATTAAGATATCCCTAACTCACTTCTGGACATTGGCTCATTGCTTAACCACGTAAATCTTGGGAGTATATTTCTTGTTCGATCTCATTTCACATTTGTTATTGTTGTCTTCTATTAATTCAATCTGAAATATTGGGAAATTGACGTTTGACCACACAAATTCCAATTACTATCTAACCTAACCTACAAATTATATAGAACATTACTCTAAATTAAAACTTTAAAGTTACTACTACAATATAAGATTTCAAATATATAACCTTCATGCTAATCTGATAATATTATTATTGTCCCTAGTGAAGAATTGAGACATTAATGCGTTCATGGCATGAGATTGTCTAGAAATGATCCCAGCCGTTGATGGGCTCTGTGATAAGATGATCTCATACCCATCGTGATAATCATCCATCCCTTGTGCCATCACTTGCCATACCAAGCTTCCACTCATTGTACCTCCACTTGTTGCATATCTATATATATCTCTATAGATACTCCCTATGTACAAGTCTCTCTCAACCAAACCATCTTTGCTCCTCTTTCCAAATTCAGCAATCACTAATGGCTTCTTTAATATGTTCCTTGCATCTTCCCAATGATTCCACATCCATCTCTCCATGAATTTCTTCTGTTCATCCTCACTTTTCCCAGGCAACCTACACCAAATTGTATGTTAATTAACCCTACTTAATTAACAATTAATGATAGCATAATATTTCATGACGAACCAGACATCAGGATATGCATGGATGGTGGCGAAGTCGATCTCCTTAACAAGATTGTTACTAATGAAATCGGTCCCGATTTCGTACCCAGGATTCACTTGTTTTCTTTGTGGGATGCTATCTCCATAGAAACCTTCCATTCCTATCTCCAACAAGTGATTCTTGTCAATAGATTTCACATAACTTGCCATTTCTTGAACCCATCCCTATTCAACATTAACAAATTAATTAGCTAGGCTTTTGTCGGATAGTGTTTAAAAAAAACGGATCCCGCCTATATACTGGTTCTATCAATTCGACCACGATAAAATCTCTGAATAGTTGAGTCATCTTGAACGGTAAAATCGGAAGGTTTGATCGTGAACCAACTGGTGACTCGAACAATCTCTCGTAACATATTCAGAGGCAGAGCTTTAATTATTCTTATTATAAAACATTGAAATTATCTACATTAGCTATTAATTTTGTGTTTGATATTAAGAAACCGTTTCTCGTAACTTTCACTAGACACATAGTATAGTATTTTTATCTACTTTTTTTTTTCCTATTTCATCATTTAATATTTTTATCTCTTGTGTATTACTCCCTCCGTCTCCTATTAGGGGTCACACTTTGACCGGACACGGGTTTTAAGAAATGTAAAGAAAAGTTGGTTGAAAAAGTTAGTGGAACGTGAGACCCATTTTTTTATATTGGTTTTATAATAAAATGTGAGTTAATTGAGTTAGTGGAATGTGAGACCTACTTACTATTTATGGTAAAAATGAAGTGTGACTCTTAATTGGGGACAGATCGAAATGGAAAAGTGTGACTCTTAATCGGGGACGGAGGGAGTACATGCATAAATTGATTAATTATTATAGATAGTAATTAAATCACAAATTCAAAATTAATAAAATAAATCATGTGACTAACTGATTTATGTATAAAATAATTGACTAATTTAAATATTTCTATTTATTGTATTATTAACTAAATCAATGTGTTTATTATATATAGTATTACTATTTAATCATAATTTTGTTGGATAGTTTAGTGTAATTGGATTAACTTGATTGATCAGTATTGTCGTAATGAGACATCATATAAGTCTGGAGGTGCGGAGTGCACGCTTATTTGAATTCATTATGATGTTAGATGAACGGGGGTCCGGGGGCAGCGCCCCCGGGTAGCGGGGTCCAAGGGGCGGCAGCCCCTGGCTGGATGGCAACAAAGTTGCTGTATAAGAAATTCATCCGAAAATGTAATTTCTGAAAGTCAAAGGACTAATTTGCAATTTCGAAAACCTTTTGAAAATTAGTTATTTTCGGTTATGTTCCCAACAGATGCACTGTTTCATCAGCAGATGCACTGGTTCGTCTTCTTCAAAATCTGATCGATTCTTCTGGTTCAATAAACACTTCGAAAACATTAACATATAGAAGCTCTGATTTTTTTATCCGATCAAATATTTTGGTAGAACCACCGAAATTGAATTGATCTGAAAGTGATATCTTCACGACTTTCAGATTATCCGTTTTGTTCAATATTTGAATTCTCCCTAACAAATTTATCATTCACTAAATTTTATATAATTATATATATTTGCTCTGGCAATTCAGCTCAACCAATAGTGGTTAAACGGGTTGAATTATGAATCAAATAGTTTTGTTGGTTTGCTTAGCCTTAGCGATCTGGTTTTTAAAATATTGAGTTGAGTATCTCATCTGGTGTAGGAGAACTCACGTTGAGTGTTGCTCCAGAGTAGTCAGTTTGGCAACGAGGCTCGTTCATGAGTTCCCATGCCATGATCATTGCCTCGTCTCTGTAAGAAACTCCAGTAAAAACGTTCAATCTCGTCACCACTCTCTGCAAATTAATATGTAGTACTATCAAATACCAATAGTACTCCTACTAATTTAATTAAACAAACCTACATATTACCTTTATATGGTTCCTGTAGTAATCTTTGATGAGTGGATTTGTGTAAAAATCATCATCACCGCTAACGTTTGCTCCTGCCTTTTTTGCCCATTCAACATACTGCGCTTTACCTCCAAAATCATCAAAATTATTCACAAAACTCAAAATGAGACGTACTCCATACTTCCTAGCTTCAAAAATCACAAAATCTAATCCCTACACGCACATAAAAAAGTACTCGTAAGTCTCACACGCCGATAAAAAACATTGGTGCAAACTAGAGTGTGTTTTCTAAATTACATTCGAAAATATATATACTCCACTTTTTAAATGATTGAGAGAATGGATGGAGGTTTTTGCATAAAATTTGAATAAATTTGGAGATTCAAAAATAAAAAAATATTGGTAGAAAATTAAGTCCTTTGACCTCTTCCTTTGTGTCATATCCGCATATGTTAACTATGTGTGAATAGTGAAATATGACATGTAATTGTACCTGAAAGACACGTTCGTCGTAAACCCCGGGCGATATTTGGAGGGCGGGATCGCCTCCATCTCCGAAAGCCCAAGTCCGGCAGACAGTGAGCCCAGCCGCGGAGGCTTCCCGGAAGGCATCGGTGACCTTGTGGCGGTTGTCGGGGTCGGAGGCGACCTTCATCATCCAGTAAGCGTTGAAACCATTGAAGAGAAACGGCGATCCTTGTACAAGAAAACCTAGATTTGAAGGAACCATGCGGCCTTGGCTAAATTGAGCTTCTAACAAGAGAAACATAGCTATAATCCAAGTAGTTGACACCATTTTCGGCTATTTTAATGATATATGCCGGTCGAGTCAATTGCTATAAATAATACTCCTAAGTTGTATAGTAATGAATGGAGGCAGTCCTCATTTTTAAGTTAAGAATTGTGTTGGCCGACCTAGTGGTGACCAATAGTGTGGATGAACGTGGACTTAGTAATTTAGGTCAAAATTGGAACATCTGTACGTATCACGTATGTATTTGGTCTGATTGGAATGTTGATTAATCTTCCAAACAATGGTAACGTGTGTGTAAGAATAAAAGAGAGCAAATTCATGAAGACAATAACAATACATAGGTGTCATATTGGTCGTGGGTTTGGATTATATTTCAAAAAGGACGTGTTATCCTAAATTTGTTATCATATATGTTTACAATAATATATCCTTATCCATGCCTAAATCACAATTTCAGTGTGCCACTTTGCTTAATGATCTGGCCTAGTAGTACAATAGTTTTAATGACACGTGTTAACTTTTAAATAAACCAATTTTAGATTGAGTCCTAACTTTTTGAGATATAGGTAACTTTTTTTAGACACAGGCGCATAATGATACGTGAACGGTGATTACTTAAATTTTCACACTTATACGGAGAAGAATCAAGGCCCATAAGATAGATCATTGGACAACTCATTTAAAAACCACCCCATGATCATCACATTGTACACAACTATTCCATCTCAGAACAATCAAACTTCAATTTATTGTTTGTAGTCCCCATCAATGGGAGTTGCTCGAGTCTAAGAATAAAAATATTATCAACAAGAAATAAAATTTCATTCAATGGGAAAAAGAAAAAAAGAAACTTTATAGAAAAATAGCCTATACCACACTATGCTACAAACTCGGTTTACATTCTATAGAACAAAACCTCAACATTTCAAGGAAAAAGTGAACTCTACAAGCCGGGGCAGATGATGACAAAAGATCTGAACCTTGGAAACCAACTATAGACAGCGGGCATAGTTGTATGTAGATTACAGCAAGTCCAGTAGAGGGGGCTGCTCGGTTCTAGATTTCGTTTGACCAGTTTGCCCTCGACTTCCCCTAACTAGCCCTCTACCAACAGCAGTTGCAGGAGGTGGAGCGAGCCTTAGTGCAGTGTGCTCATTCTTGTTAGAAGCAAATATCGAATCCAAATTTGCTGCCTTCTGATTGGAAGAACCTGAAACACTGTGGTTTTGGTTCAACTGCCCATGAGGGTATTGTGAACTGAGTCCACCATTGCTATATGAATTGTTTCCTTGATTCTGGGTCCGCGTGCTAAATGCCCAAGATTGAGAGTTCAAACCACTGGTAGATGTTGAACTGCTGTTGAACCCATATTTGTTCATGGATGATGGCGTGGAGCCATTGTTCATGGAGCAGGAATCATTTGCGGTGCCAGTAGGCCGTGGTCGTCAGTTAGGAAAAGGATCTATATCATCCAAATTTGTATCTGAGATGCTTTTGTTTCTGTTTAGAATGTCTAAGCCACCAAATTGATCTGCAGCATTTGATGAATTTTTGGGAGGCCATTCAACATCAACTGCAGGGCATGAAGAAGGTGGTTGCTGAATGGAGGGAGCAGATGATTTCAAGGATAAGCTGCTTTGAGCAGACTGATTCGATACTGCAGGCTGAGCTGCTTGTGTTGAAGATGACGACGGTGGGGCAGTTGCAGTTCCCCTATTAGGTATCCAGTCTTCGTACCATGCTGCACTGCGCCTTGTATTAGACGGAGCAGTGGGGACAAGTTAATTCATTTGTCCTGATAGAGTCCTTCAACTGTAGGTGATGGTTTTGGTTCCGGCTGTCCAGATTGTGTTAACGTTACTCCTCGTTTTTCTTCTATTTTCCTACACAGACAATGGGGGAAAATCAAATATAATTAGTTGCATGGATGTCCAGACTGTACAGACGAAGATAATGGAACTTCAATGCGAGCATAGTTGCACAAAAGATGGAAATCCTGCCACAGCTGCGAACTCAACTAGTAAGAGAAATAAAGATGACTGATGTCAGATGAAGAGTGTATTGATTATGCCTTCAAACCAAGTCCAAGAGCGCAAAAAAAACACAGACCTGCTTCAATATTGCATTTGCAACCCCAAGGGTACACATGAGTGTTGGAGCAGAATGGTCAACAACTATATCACTTAAACATAAGAGGGCATTCACTATCACCTGCAATTTTTGAGAAAAAAGTTATGAAATCATATACTGGATGCATTTAATGCTTGGAATACAAACATTTACCAACACCACATACTGCAGCAACAGTTGTTCTGAGGGCCAAACCATGAACACGAGGTAGGATAGTTTTCGTCACAAGCTGCATGATGGAAAAGATTAGAAATAATAATAGCTTCATTGGGAAAACCAGATGTAACAAAACTAAGCAATTACCTGAACATCCAGTTGTTTTGCAAGCGAAACTGTCTTTTTGAGAACTTCCTCTTGCAAGCGAGCATCTGTATCATCATAGAGCTTTTTGCTAGGATAGCTAAGAGATTTGTGAATGTTATGAATATACATAAAATTTTTCTAATTCATTTTCTAGTTTATGGGCTATATCACCACCACAACTACTAGAAGTCTAGAAGTAGATCCTTATGTTCTTTCATAGTAATAAGACAAGAAGAATGATACATTAAAAGAATGGTCGAATAGAAACCAGCTAAAAGCATAAAATATACTCTACTATAATATATCCAGAGCGCATACTCAGCATAGAACACAACATCTAAAGAAATAATATGAGTATTTACCACAAGTTTAAACAAATCGATGACTCACAGCATAATGGAATGCTTGCACGCTGGCAGAATCACTGGAAGACTGATCTGCTAAAATGGCAAAACCAAAAACCACCAAGCTTCTAATAAGGATAGTCTACCACATAGACAAGGCACATCAATTCATCCATAGGTACAAGGTACTCTCCAAGACAGAATGGCATTGATGCCCAAGTGAACGGGCAAATGGCAGGCATTAAAAGATGGATACCGAGGTATAAGTAGCAACAAGGTTCCTGACCGACTTCGTACAGAATAATGCTAATATAATATTCTCAGCTCTCTACCTCCATATAGCTTCAAAGAGTGCCTCTAAAAAGTTCAACGTATACAAATTGATGCTTATTACTTCTCTTCACAATAAATACAAGTATTTTTAAATTACAGTGAAGAATAGAAATCCGTACCTCAGGAGATATAGCCCGGTGGATAATATTATGAAGAGAATCCAATATCTCTGCAATCTGGAGAAGACAGAGCGCCTTCTTGTCCAGCACCCAAACGCATATACCGCCGGCGCGTGGCCGTCTCGTGACTTGGCGGACTACAATTTCCAGGCGAGACCCGGTCCCGCCCAGCCGATCTGATAGTCCTGCACTGTGCTTTGCGTTAAGGTTTTCATATTTATGGACATAATTGGCGGTGGTGGTGCCGGTGCTGAAGAGAATTGTTGAAATTTTGAGATGATCCAGCTCAGATCTCTCCCTCTCTCTTCTCTTCTCTTCTCGCTATGTCTGTTGAGGCCTGAGGGAGGAAGAAGAAGACTTGATTTTTCTATTCTACCTGGCGTCGAACACATCCAATGCCACGTCGGAATTTTGTGGGGTAGTTCGGATTGCTGGTTTTGAGCATTCACAATATGGAGAAATGAGAACCCTCCCAAAATTTGCTCCTAAAAATTTCTCACATCATCATATCTCATCGGCCTCCAATTTAATTCATTTTTATTGTTGATATTTATCAAATATTAAAATAATAAAAATAAAATTAATTAGAATATTACAAAAAAAAAACAGATTAGAAAACACCAAAACATACTCCATCCGTTTCATGTTAATTGAGGCGTTTCTTTTCGATCAGATATTTTAAAAAATTGTATTTAGTGAGTTAAATAAAATAAATATAAAATATAGAAGAGAATAAAGTAACAGAGGAAAGAGAGACTAGAGTAAAAGAAAGTATAAAGTATGTGTGGTTAGATGTTTTGTTATGACTCAAATAACTTAGGACAACCTAAAATGAAATACGACTCAAGTAACTTGAGAGAGAGTACTTCATTAAAAAAAAACCTTCTACACACTTCTACATGTTGCTCAGCCAGTCGTCGACATCATCCCCAACACCCTCGTATCCCGATCGGTTGGCAATCTCATATTGCGCTTCATCTTTTTACGAGAAACGCGTACTCTTTATTGACGAAGGGGTCGGTTTCAGTAGCCCAACATGAGACAATGGTTTGGGGCTCAACAACAGCATGAAAAAAGTAACAAAAAGTGCAAAAGTATCTGAAACGAGCAAGACTCAAAGTTTAGAGATTTTTCATGATATTTTAAAAGTCTAGAGACAGTCCATAGACCATTTACGTAGTTCACTCTATTGTTTAAGGTGAGTTGATCGACTATTTTATGTGTAATTGTGTATTGTTACAATAGCCACGACAATTTTCACTAAGTTCTATTCAACGCTTTAAACCATACAAATAATGATGTTTTTGGTATGATCTATTTATTTTATTTGTGTTGTCAAATCTTTTACATCCTTCGTTCCGAGTTACTTGAGTCATGATTCATTTGAGATTGTTCCATGTTACTTAATTTTTTTTTTTGTGGCTAAAAACAAGTAATCTAATCTCACTTACTTCATTTTCTCTCATACTTAACTCTCTATTATCTCTTTTACTTTATTCTCTCCTATATATTATAGTACTCCCTTTGGCTCACCTAAAATGGAGCATTTCCTATTCAGCATGAGATAATTTTATGCAATTTTACTTATGACCAATTTTTGTGGTGGATCTCATTTTCCACTAACTTATTCGCACTCACATTATTATATTATAAAACTAGTATATAAAAGTAGGATCCACATTCCACTAATTTTTTCAATTAACTTTTCATCACAATTCTTAAAACCCTTGTCCAGTCAAAATATGACAAAATTTAAGGAAGAGATGGAGTATTTTCATATTGAGTCGTCTCTTAAAAATACAAACTTTCTATTTTAAGAAGTGGATCCTACAATCTACTAACTCTATCTCCACTACCTTTTCTCTTCATCTATCTTACTTTACTATTTTTCTCCGTCCTCTCTCTTACTTTACTATTTTTCTCCGTCCTCTCTCTTACTTTACCAATTCTTCGTTTTTAATTTTATCAATTGTATATTAAAAACTCGTGCCGTTTCAAAAGTTTCTATTTATCAAAGACAGAGATAGTCTAAAATAGTAAATATATGAATAGTGATGGAATGAATGAATTGTTGTAAGTTTTGTGCCTTAGGTAATATAAATGGTATAAAGCTCATGAATAATGTTGTCCAAGGTCTTGAGCAAAAGCACCATGCTCTTAGATTTTAATGAATACAAAATCATAGGGAACCAATACCAAATTGTTTAAATCCCATTTTATTAATCCCCTTTTTCTCTTTACATAAAGTTATAAATAAAATATTAAGAGACTTCTTAGTATGGTATAATGGAAGGAATGACTATTTCTATATAGAATAGAACATTGGTTCTTAAAATTAAAAAAAAAAAAAAAATAAAGAAATAGAATTGAAATAGGAACATCATTTCATTCCGCTAGACCAAGTGGCTCCTAATTGACTTATAATATTGATAGAAATTACAATAGGAATCATAGGACAACATAAATTTATAAATGATACTGTCTAAATAATACTCCTTCCATTTCCAATTAAGAGTCACACTTTGACCGAACACGAGTTTTAGGAAAATGTAAAGAAAAGTTAGTTGAAAAAGTTAGTGGAATATATAACCCATTTTTATATATTGGTTTTATAATAAAATGTGAGTGAATTGAGTTAGTGAATTGTGAGACCTTCTTACTATTTATGATAAAAATAAAGTGTGATTCTTAATTGAGGAGGACCGAAATGGAAAAATGTAACTCTTAATCGGGGGTGGAGTATTCAATGAATGAAAACATATTTAATCACATGCCTATCTACGTGGTACTACTATTTGTGCTGTCGTTTTCTTATATTTTAATATGACATGTTTTTGCTAGCCGTAGGGGAATCCTACCGGCAACACTAAGTGGCCATTAGACACCACAGAGGGATGCTCAAGAAATAACGACATAATTTGAAAAGCAGAGTAAATTGAAATCATTATAAACATGAGACAGTTAGGAATGCAACTGCCTTCCTAAATATGCAGTAATTCACAGTACTCAAACTAACAATCTTCAACAATTTTAGTCCATTGAAAATATACACATCTTTTGGTAATAATTAGACCTCAATACTGTTTTGAGTGCTAACCTAATATCATTTTGGAATGTATAGTAGTATTAAATGTTTTTTTTATGATAAATGGACTTTCTATTTTATTAATTCATTTTACTCATATTATATTATGACATAGTTTTTTAATTTGATTTTTTCTATCGATATTCTTTTATAAATTAAAAATATATGCCAGATAAAACTTGACTGTAAATCATAACAAAGGAAGTATTAAATGAAAATTTTATTTTTATTAAGTAAAAAATGATTTTTTCTTCAAAATAAGGGGGAGGAGAGGAGAGAGAAACAATATTAGAATAAATTAAGGTGAGTTTCCTTTTTCACCTCATTACATTTATCAGTAACAATCAGCCGCCAGACACACACACACACACACTCAGTTAGCTCTGCAAATCAATCACCAACAATGGCGTTCGCATCTTCCCTCACTCCATCATATTCCTTACCAAATCTCTCTTCCTTGCCCAAGAATTCCATCACAACACTCAACAAGATCTACCCTTCCTCTCTCCTACATCGACCCCCCATTTTCAGGTATAAGATTCTCAACCAATGGGGCTCTTTCTTTTTGGATTTTAGCGTCTAAAGATTGAAGATTTTTTTTAGATAGTTGAGTACTAAAGATTCAGTTCTTGAGTTTCATCATATGTTGATTTTGCAGTGATATGTGTATGCCAATGCATGCAGCTATGTTTGGCTTTTTTTTTGAGAGCCCACAATTTAATTTTTAGCTTTAATAAATTCTTGATTCAATTCTATGTGGGCTTGCTGTAAATGGCGTCACATCTGCATTTTGGAGCTATAACCTTGACAGGGTGATGAATGTATGTATTGATAAATTTATGGTTTTCAGTTTTAGGTTCTGTATTTTTTCATCACACAAAATTGCAGTCACTTTTCTTACTTAAGCTAAGATTTCATACTTTGGCAATATTTTCAACTTCAAAGCTGGAAACTTGCATTCTTTATGATCTTGAAATTTATTTCTTGAGTTTCCAGGTTGGAGTTTTGTGGTGATTGATTTTCTGGATTTTGTTTAGTTTTAATATATCTAAACTAACTTCTGAAGACTGATTTGGGTCTCTTCGTCACAGAGTGTGCTGCAATTCTCAGTTGCAAGGAAGGGACTCGTCGAATTTTAACCTGTTTGCTTCAGTCACTAGTGCAGGTTCACCTAGAATTTTTCGTGTACTAGAACTCATGAGCATGTATCTTGTACTAATAAGGTGTCTAAATCCCTAGATGTTCTACTGGACGAAGCTGTCGAGCAAGTTAAATCGCCAGAGTAATTATTATTATAACGATGTGAAATTGCAAAAGATAGCAATTAGCCTGATTTAGAGATCAAAATTGCACAAGCTGGTCAACATCCAGTCAAAAACATTTTCTAATAAAATACTCCTATGCAATGTAAAAAAAATATCATACTCCCCGTCCTTGAAAAGTATGCGCATGGTTTTGTATAATTGGTAAAGTAAGAGAGAGATATAAAAGGTAAGGTAAGTAGTGTTAGTGGAGAGTGGGCTCCACATTATAAATAGTGTTGAATTGTATAAGTTTAAATAAAATGACGCGTAGGGTAATGTGTTGTTTAACTATTCCAAAATTAGAAATTTCAAACTTTTCGGGCTGACTAATAAAGAAATAGTTCATACTTTTAGGAACGAAGGAGTATTATATACTATTACAAATGATTTAATTGCAATAGACAATGGAGTCCAAAAAGATGTAACAACCAACCTTTTCTACAGTTTTCACATTTTTACGCCATCTTCTTCCCTTATTGCCACTCCTTTCTTCTTGGTGAAGTCCATCACCTGCTTTCTTCAGTTCTCTAGCCCTTTTTGCTAGTTCAGTTGCTTCCTAAGTGAAACAAAATACATGCTCCACCTTAAAATTTTGTGTACAAGCTCAATTTTACAAAAAATAAACTTCTACCATCAGGTGTATTTAGAAAAAAGATAATGAAACAAGAAGCATAAATACCTTGATATACTGGGAGGTGTGATAACAGATTTTGGTCGGTGGATAAATGCAGTTATAAGTCCCAGTGGGAGACAAGCTATACCGACGCCACCAAAAATCTATATATTGGAGCACGCAGAAAACATGATCATAATAATAGTTGAAAAATTGCATGCAAAATGGAATTGTAGCGAAGGGTGCAAGGAGGATCATACAGTAAAAAATAGATCCAGCGACTGTAGTAAGAGCAACAATATATTCAGGGAAGGTAGTGCGCGTGGTCCATGTTGTCATAGATGCAGCATTGGAAGAATATGCTGAGCACTAAAAATGAAAATGATAGTTGTTGTAAAAACTTATAAAGCAAATCCAACAAGAAATTGTACTAATAAGTTATAAACTTAACCTACTTGTATAGCACCAGTACCGACACATTGTTGACCACTGCTGAAGTCCCATGATGATGGGAATGCCTGTGTGGATGCGGAAAGGTGTCTAACAGTAAAATCCACCTTACCCAAAAACCCTAATCACAAAATAAATGAAAAGTTTTAAACAATGAGACGCAAGGACAACTCGAGCAAAAGTTTAGCCCCTACTTGCTAGATTTCCATATTCTTTTTATCCTTTATCCTTCATGAAAGGAATCAAAATACCACACAACACATCTAATTCAGATGCCAACACTATGCATAAGAATCATATGATGCAAATAATCAAGATGGTTAAACCGTTTTGTAACATGAGCAGTCACTTGGAAAACAATAAGATAAGAATAATGGGGCAAGCAAAAAGGTACTATTGATAAATTACCAATTATAATCACAAAAATAGATTTAGGTTTAGAAATAAAAACGAAGAAAAAATAGTCAAACTCAAAGTAGTATACTTGCCCTTATAAATAAGGTATGATTATTTTTCCAAAAAAGATAAAAAAAAAAAGCTTGCCATATAGAATTCCCAGAAGAAGTACACAAATAACAGCTGTCGAAATCACCCACAACAATGAGCTTTTCATCCTCTTCCACACCGTCCTGGAAGCCCAGCAACAATATCCATTCACGAATGTCCAAAGAAAAAGTAAAGAAACATGAATAAAAATACTGATTACTTGTCCAGGTCGCCTTCGTAATAAAACATCGCAAATGGAATGACGAAGAAAACAAGAATAGCATCCAGAATATAAAGAGCGAGCCACAATTCTTTCATTGGTAGTGTGAGATTGCAAGCACCGTTGTAAATGGCGTGGCGGCAGGCCTGTCGGTTGGCGACGTCGGCAGGGAGCATAAGAATGGAGATGGAGGCGATGGAGAGGCCCAAAACGACGATAAATTTGGGGATATAAGCCTGATTTGCATCATCTGGGTGCTGGTAATTGACGAGGAGGTAGAGATTGACGATAAGCACAAGAACGCAGACGACAATGGCCACGATCACTAATGCTAAATTGAAATCCCCCATTTCTGGGCAAATGAGGAAAGCCTCTTCCCTTCCAAATCAATGTAGTTGAATTCTAGGAATTTCGAATTAGGATTTTGGGGGAATTAGATCCAGCGTTTCATAGAGATTAGTTTTTTTTTTCCTAATTTGGTTAATGAATTGTAAAAGTGAGAGGGAGGTGAGGATTTAACGGTACCATTTTTCCATTTCCAATTCAACTGCCGGTTCAAACAGTACTTATTTATATTCCAATCATTTTAGTTATACTTTCAAATTTTTTAATCATAAATAATAATGTGGTTTACAATATTTTGCGGGAAATATGTTAATCCCCTCACCCTTAATGGATAAGCATAATTTACTGCCAGTTAGTGGGAAAGTGTACTGATTAAAAGACTAATATACCACATGTGCATCATCTTAATTTACTTTATAATAATCCAATATCTACACTACACAAAACAAAAATAATTATATATATAAACAACAATTAGAAAT
Organism: Salvia hispanica; assembly: GCF_023119035.1. Classification (NCBI taxonomy): domain Eukaryota; kingdom Viridiplantae; phylum Streptophyta; class Magnoliopsida; order Lamiales; family Lamiaceae; genus Salvia; species Salvia hispanica. The sequence goes on along the minus strand of NC_062966.1, from coordinate 29,640,966 downwards.
TAACAAATTTAATAAAAATTGGCAAATAATTGAACACATGATAGTAGGTAAAATCTGAAATTATTCTACTAAAATTGTATATTTAGAATAGATATTTTAAAATTTCAATAATAATTAAATATTACTCTATAATAAAAATTCACATAAAAATTATTTTATTAATGATAATTAACCATTGGTGACAAAGTGAAAATACAGATTAATTTATTAGTTTTGAATACATTTACTTTACACAAATTTATTAGTAAGAAATTAAGATATTTGTGATTTATTTCAATTTGTAAATTACAATTATATTTGGAAAATACACCATACACTTATTTGATTTGACTTCATCAAAGTTTCATCTTTCGAAAACTTTTAATGGTATTTTAGTTCTTATATCCATATTATATAAAAAAATTATGCTAACTTAAAAAATTAGAATATATTAAAAATATTACAATCAGATTGAAATATAAATTAAAATACATTACTATTACATAAATCATAGTACCACAACTTTATTTGTTTAAATATCAAAAAAATTTATGAATTATTTGATTTTATAGTTCAATTGACTAACAAACAATAATTAATGAACATTATTAAATAAAATTTTAGGCAAATAAAGTATTAAATAAATTAAATCTATTAAGACGTAGTAAGTAAAAAAACAATAAATAATTTAAATATCGGCAAACACTAAAGAATTAATTAAATTAGTTCAAATGAATTAAAAATAACTTCGTAAACAAATAAATAATTAAATTAATGCTTCACGTATTAATAACAAATCTATATACACAACCATACACATTCATAATGCTCTAAGTAATGCCGCATCTTCATCTCGTAGAGTTTAGTATACTGAAAAAGTATCTTTCGAATGCTTGTATATGTAATAACTCTTCTATCCATTTTACCATTTAATGAAAAAGATTATTTTGTTACAATTTGTTTTGCTTATGTGTTGCTATGTATGATGAGATGTTGAAATGTGTTTTCCATTTAAAGACATAGCTTAAGCAAAATGAGTCTAAGTCTCTCGCATAGTAGGAGTTGATAGGTTCAAAGTAGGTAACATGTAGTTCTTGCAGAAGGAAAACTGTTTCACAACTTGTCTATTGTGCCTATCTAGGTTGTGAAACAGTTTTCCTTCTGCAAGAACCGACAAATTACCTACGTGAACGCCGCTCACAACTTGTCTATTGTGCGAAGACTTAGACTCATTTTGCTTAAACTATATATTTAAAGGGAAAACATATTTCAACATCTCATAAATACATAAGTAACCCATAAGCAAAACACATTGTAACAAAATATTCTTTTCTCTTTAAATGGTAAAAATGGATAGAAGAGTTATTACATATACAAGCATACGAAAGATGCTTTTCCAATATACTAAAATCTAACATATGTATGATTTGAGTGGTATACACTTTGAGAGAAAGAGAGAAAGAACACTTCCCATATTTGGAAGTTTGCCACATGTGAGTGATTAAATTCAAGGTGTTCCACGAGTTAGTAATGAAAGTGCACTAATAAGCCTTGTTTGACTTGATTGCGTTAATTCATGCTTAATCTATTCTTTCATCTTTTGAGGCAATTACGACGTCTATTCATTTTGCATTCCATGCGTCTATTCTTGTGTCTTTATTGTTTTGTTCGAGGACAAACAAAAATAAGTTTGCACGTTTTAAGGCCTTTTATTTCGTTTGTTTTCAATGTCAAAATCACAATTCATGCCCCTATGTTGTATATTTTCTCTATTTTGGTATTTTGACGTGTTTTGTGATATTTTGTGTATATTTAAGCCTAAAAAGACAGAAAAAGTCGAAGTTGGAAATCTGGAGCATTCACGAAGTCCAAGTGGTCCGCGCAACATGCACAATGACCGCTAGAGCCCAGCGACCACCGCACAAGTAGCGGCCGTCCGGAGAAAGTTGTGCTGAAATTAAGAAGACATCCAAATGACCGTTGGAGAGTGCGTACGACCGCTACAAGAGCTTCCGGCTACGAGATTATTTACGCGACCGCTGCAACACAGTAGCGACCGTGTCCAAGAGTCGAGGCTGCACTCTTATGCGGACTCGCCCTGGCCAAGGTGCAGCGCCCGCCGCGAAAACGTGACTTATGATTTGACCTACTTTCTCCCCAAAATTTTTTAAACTTAGCCACTTTTACCTTGTTTGATAGAGCTCGAAATTTCCTCTATAGATACCCTCAAACCTCTTCATTTGGATCTTTTTTTGCCTCATAATTCTAGAGCATAAAATTGAGAGAGTTCTTCATTATGCAAGAGGTTGAAGACTAATCAAGAGAAGATCAAGGCTACAAGGATTCAACCTTGGGTTTTACTCTGTTTTAGTTCTTATGTTCACTTTGTTTTTCCTCCATTCTATGTTTTTAGTTCATTCAATTATGTGTAACTAAACTCATAGGATTCTAGGTGTTAGTAACGACTTTTATTATACAATTTCGTTTTCTATTTAATATCCGTTTTTGTTTTACTTCATTTCTTCCCTAAGTTGTTCGAATACTTCATGCTTGAGTGACACATTCGATAAAGATTTAATACTCCTCCTTTCTTCATAGTTGAATCATTTTTCTATTTCGGGAAGTTTCTTCATAGTTGAGTCATTTCCATATATGGCAACTTTTTTCTCTTCCTTACTTTACTCTCTTTACTTTATTCTTTCTACTTTATTCACTTTATACTTTATTTTCTACCTTTTCCTCCTCTTACTTTTTATCTATTTATTTAACACACCCAACATTTATTTCTAAAACTTCGTGTCGAAAAGTTCCGCCTCAACTATGAAGAAACGGAGGGAGTATAACTTGCTACATAATCGTGAGAGGAGGTTGGCGAGTTAGCTCCATTTAGTAGACTACAATTAGCTTCCTTAAAATGGCACTGTAATTGAGATGGAGACTTTTCAAGGGTCTTAGGAGCTTTTAGGAGTTACGAATCTAGGATTGACAACCCTAGTGTTAGTAATCTACGCTTGTACCGCATGGGCATAACTAGTGTGACTCGTCTATCGAAGTAACGTGACGGGTATTGTAGTTGGAACTTGTATAACCATAACCGAACGCACATCCTCGAAATTCTCTTATCTCTCTAATTTGGTGCAATTAGTTGTTTTATTGCTTTCAAGTTGTTTTTGTTTTCAAAACTGCTCGTTTTTCCAAATAGTAAAAGAAGTTTAGTAGAAGGTAGACAATCTGTGATTTTATTCCCGTGTTCGATATCCGAACCGACCTATAGCTATACTTATATACTCGATATCTTTGCGTTTATTTAGTCTTAATAAGAAGGCATCAGCTCTGGTCTGTTCAAGAAAACTCAACGAAGAGATAATCCAATTATGAGCATACATAATGTTTCCTCATCTCTGCCATGATCAGAGTCTCATTTTTCTATTTTAGTCCATCCACGAATAGAAGTTTCGATTTATTTTTACTATAAATGGTAAGTATGTCTCACATTCCATTAACTCATTCCACTTAAATTTCATTTAAAACTAATACTCCCTTTGTCCCATAAAAATATTAGCGCTTTCCTTTTTTTACGTCTCATAACAATATGAGCATTTCCATTTATGGAAAGTTGTCTCAACTCATCACTCATATATATCAATTTATTTACAACTTATACCAGAACGTCCATCATTACAACTCATTGGACACTAATAATAATATGGGTCTCATTATCCACTAACACTACTTTAATTATTGTTTCCTCATTTCTCTTACTTTACCAATTACGCATTAATTCTCGTGACATTTTAAATGCACGTATTTTTTTGTGACAGGAAGAGTATATACAAATGAGATCTATATTCCATTAACTTTTTCTCATCCATTTTTTAATATTTTTTAAAACTATGCGAAAAGAGATGGAACTCCTATTGGTGATGGGAGAGTTACTTTTTATTGACTTCAAGCAACCAATTAAATTATACTATACCTTTTGTACATTTCTCAATTGTCCCATACAATTTAGATGATTATAATGTAAGTGGTTAAAATACAGCGACAAAAGTACAAAAGTCACAACAAATTTTATCAAAATTTTAATTTTATGGGGTCATTGAAAAATATACAAAATTTATGATTTAAAACACAATTTTCCCTAAAACAAATTGGTACTCAACCAAGTTTTAAAGATGAATGTGAAAGTATCTAATCCAATTTACTTTGGTCATAACATTATTTGATAGTACCATCCGTCAGTTTGCCTCACAAAGGCCGGTGGCGGAATCGCAGAAACCGTCGCGATCGAGGAGCTTCGGTGGAGGAGCACTCAGCAGAGGGAGGATGGAGAACCATATGCATTTCTTCTACTATTCCCACACCCCAAGCTTTTTCTAGTGCTTACTCCTGTTATTGGATTTGTGCCATTGGCGTACTTGCAAAGCGCCTACACGAACACGAACACGAACAAAAACATGGTTAGTGTTGAACATCATAAGATAACATAGCATGGTTGTAAGGATTTCAAAGATTCACACACCTCCATGTCCATCTCTCATTTTTTTCTTACCATGTTTACCGTCTTTGAGAACATGTGATAAATAAATGTGGGATCACTAAAGTGTGACCAAATTTCTATCTTTTCATATCTCTTCTTTTTTATGACAAGTTTGCAACCAGAGATAACACACCCTAAAAGGCAAACAATTTTAATATGGTGGAAAGTAAGTGTGGAGCAAGATGATAAAGAAAGACCTGTTTCTGAGGAAGGTCTAAGACGGCATCACTGAAATCAGCGCCTTCGATTATAGCACCACCAAGATCGCTGCGTGTTAACACAGATCTAACTAGGACAGCATTCGTCAGATTAGCTTCATTTAGCACCTGCAACAAAGACCAGATGACGTAAAATCAGGAAAAGCTACACTGGAATGTTGGATATTACATTTAACAACTTGTACCATACAAGAATTGAAGAAATAGGAAATTATCTACGAAATCCGATGTGTTTCTATTAGCTTACCATGCGATCCATTAGAGTGTCGCTAAATCCGCACCTGTGAAACGACATGTTTACAAACGGAGTTTGAGAAAAGCGGAAACTCAGCATAGCTTTTGTTTCACACTTTTTGACTTTCATTGATTATCCAATTTTTTCAATCCATAGAACTACATGTTATGTTATTACAAGTCAGTGCTTTGGACATTCGTATTAGAACTTTGAGGCTAATGTAGGATGACTGTGGTTGATCTAAACTAAACCCCTTAACATGATTAGCAATGTAATCAGTAAGTAACCTGTGAAGTTGGCTTTAAAGGCAACAGCTTTCTCAAGATATGCCCCATTGAAAGTGGAACCACTGAAATCCGATTCCCTCATATCAGCAGCTGTGAAATTGGCTCTTCTGTATCATCCATTTCAAGTTAAATTGAATAACAACTCATTCGATGTTAACATCATTTCCCTTAATTTCATACATGTGTATCATCGTTTATATTTCCATATTTTTGGAAGCATAATTCACTCGTTTACATCTAATGATGAAAATCATTACCATCGGTTTAAAATTGTCAATAAGTTAATCTATGAACTTTGAATAACATATGAAATGAAGATAGTGTTAGAACTATCACTAAGTTAATTTATTGGACTAATCGTTTTAAGCCCACAGTTGAGTCAGTCTAGTGGAGTAACAATTATGCTTTAATCGTCAAAGAAAAGGAAAATTACCTGAAATTTTCATTAACATGAACAGCTTTCCTGCCCAAAAAGCAACAACAAAAAATATAAAAAAACATTTGAAAAAAACTAAAAAACTAAGTAGAAACTGACTTGAGGTCTGCAGAGCCAAATTGAGCAGCCGATCCAATCCCAAATTCTCCCCGAGTTTCTGCCTCAAATTTATTCAGATCAGCCATGGCAGACATGTTAACAGTGGTAAAGGAAATCACAGCTGCAGCCAACGAAGTTGAAACCAGCTTTCTCCAAATCTTTGGCTCTGCAATTTCATCAACATTCTTACCAATACGTTTATGATGTTCAAGAATTTGGAGGAAATAACTTGTTCAATTTTTCCTGTTTTGAGCTTCCAATCGACAGTTCACATAAAATTGCTTTGGAGGTGTGTAGAGTGGTCTCTCTGTGGCATTGATGGATTACAAGGGTAATAAGGAGATTAAAGTGAGAGGCATTTTCAAGTAACAAACTGAGAAAGAAATAACGTAGACTCAAATTGCTTTTGGATACAGTTTTTGTACTATTATTATCCACATTTTAAGTGGTGATAATTGGTTGGTATGCCTTTTGAATGTTTAATTTCCTATTAAGCCAATTCTTACTCAAATTGTCTTAACATCTCAGCAAGGAAGAGAACAGAGGCTGAATCTGCAAATTATCGGGGCTGGCGGACAGCAGAGGTGCTGTCATCATGGCTGTTGTAGGCGGAGCCGATAAAACCATGAGTTTGGTATGGTTAGCAGCAGCCACGGAAACTAAATGCCGCAGCCGGGGGAAAAAGGACGTTGAAACATTAGAATATCGAGGCTAGAGGTGGACAACAGGAATTTTCTGGTGGAATTTTGACACCAGGAAGAACTGTTCAGCCCGCGAGCCACGCGATTGCATTGGATCCGTCGAATGTGGGGATTGTCATTGGTGTTGGAGCTGTGCCCGTTAGACGAATCTTTAGGGATCAAACCAGTAGTGTTGTTCGGATTCCCGGAAAATAGAGCAGCCCGCATTTCTGCCCTGAACTTCTCGAGTCATCCACGATCACCGCACCAAATTGATAAGCATATAAGATAGGAAGCCCCAACTTAACCCATATGAGATAGGAAGCCCTAACTTAACCCAAAACCATGGTAAAAGGTACAGGTTGACTTCCTATCATATGCTATTCCACACTTTCGTGTGAAACCGATGTGGGATCTACATGACTTTCGTGTGAAACCGATGTGGGATCGTATCATGTAGTGTGTGTATTTAGTGAGTGTGTGTTATTCACTTATTTGTGTGTGCGTAATGTGTGTATGCACATGTAACTCACTTTTTCTGAATTTGTAACTCAATTGCTTACACAGTCACATAAAATATACTTGTAATGCAGTGATACACTTCACACACGCACAGAGAGAGGGGGGGGAGAGATACCTGCAGCCATGGCAAAGATAGAGAAGCTCCCCCTCTTCTGGTTCTGGCGCAAAGTTGAGAGATTTGTGGAAGCAGAGGCAATCGCAACACGAACTGCGGCAGAGGAAGTGGAGTGAGATACAAGCGGCAGAGGTCTCCGATTTAAGTTGCAGATGGCGGTGGATGACATTTTCATCACGGATTCTGCCGCCATTTTCCGTTTCTGATTGACACACAACTGAAAAGAGGCGATGGATTGAGGATTATGGGATAATGCAAATTGGAGGTGGGATTTCGTGTGGTCCTAAATCGATTGCAATTTTGTTGATATATCAATGCAGTTCGGTATGTATATTTTGATTGTAAGAATCCAAAACTGCCACGTCACCCAGAAACCCCTGCCTCATATTCAATGGGCTGATTGGAGAGTCACAATCTGGAGCCTCATTTTGAGCCTGGCTGTAACTTTCCACCACGACACCGTCAATTCCTTATTTTCCTTTTGTCGCTTTGCTCATGCTGTTTCTAATGATTTTGGTTTGGGTAAACAGCCCTGGTGGAAATTATACTGCAAATTATTCTCACTCACGGCTCTTGTGGAAATTGCCCTCTGGAACTTCAACTAGGGTTTTATCTTCTCTATCTTTCCTACAAATCGTTCCTCGAACAACAACTCTAATTTGCGTAAGAAACCTCGTTAGATCGAACTCGAGACCAAACAAATTGGTGCTTAGAGCATCTCCATGGCAGCTAGCGGGCCGGCTAGCCGATTCGGCGCCAACCGGTCCGCTAGCCCGACCATTGGGAACGGTGAGCGGCGTTTCGCGAGCATCGGCTAGCCCACGCCAATTCCCGGACTGGCCGATTGGCTGCCGATCCAGCCGCCATTGTAGCGCCGATCGGCTAGCGATCGCTGCCCCATTTTTTTCGAACCTCTATATATACGCGTCGAACGTCATTTTTATTTGCACCACTTGTTTTAACGAGTTTCTCTCTCTTAATTACAAGAGCAATAACGCGAAATGGAGAACAACAACGACTCTCCTCCGGTGACGGCGGGTAACTCCACGGTACCGTGGGGGTGGATGGGGTCCGATGGCTGGTACTACAATATGTACCCTTGGCCGAGATGATGTCGGGGATGGCAGCGGGGTAGTGGTATCGGGTGCAGGGGATGCGGGGGTGGGCGGGGGTGTCGGGGATGCGAGATGATGGCGGGATGGCAGCCGGGGATGTCGGGGATGTAGGCCGGGCGCACGGGATTGCCGGGGGACAATATTGTCCCGATCTTGACTTTGCCTTCTCCCACATCGACCCGGCGGATACGCAATCCCTGCGGGTTGAAACTTTCTCTTTAGGGGAGTTGGGATAGATCTCGAGGATGCGGACGTTCTATTAAACAGGGAGTATGTCGGGTCGGGGTCGGGCGCCCGAGAAGAAGGGCAAGAGCAAAGGTTGGTCGGCGAGTCGTCGCGTGACGATGACGGGTTCGGGTAAGGTACGGAGGAAGTGGACGGATGAGGAGGTTGTCGCGGTCATGGCTTGGGTGAGTGTTTGCGATGATCCCTCAAGTCGAACAATCGAGGTCATCAACTTGTGGGCTAAAATAGCGCATCCTACAAGAACATTGCCCGGACGGAAGCCACACAGTGGGGAGGAGTGCCGGAAGTAGTGGGACCAAATCGAGCTGCGGTCTCCGATTTGCGCGGTTGTACGCCAACAACCAAAGACCGGCGGCCAAACTAACGACGTTGTCGGGAGATGCGGAGGCGCTTGTTCCCTTGAAGGGGTTTATAAGGAGTTCATCTTGAAGGCGTTATAAGGTCTTAATGGATTCGAGAAGTTTCGGGCGGGTGTCGATCTTGGCGGCCAAAGGGAAGGCGGTTTAACCTTGCGTGATTACAGAGCAACGGTGGTTCCACGACCTCCCGATGATGCTCGGGATTTCCGCCCCTCCATCGTTTACTCGTCGCACCCGCCCGGTTGGTCAAAGGATGGCGCAGCGGGCTTCTGGGGAGTCGCCCGGGTCCGTGAGGTCGGTCGGCATCCCCTCTCGACAAGTCGTGCCCTAGCAGCTCTCACTCGCGCGTCAACAAACGCGCTGAACATGTGGAAAATCGTAAATCAATGGAAGCGGGGGATGACCGTGGAGAAGGGGTTTCTTTTAGATCTTTCGGAAATATGCGGGCTGATTTAGCCCACGGCGTAGGGCCATGGGAGACGGGGGACTCGTCGCGGAGTATTTGGGGTTCCGAGGGGTGGCGGCAGTGAGCGGGATCGTGTGGGAAGCGAGGATGATTTTTTTTTACTTTTTTTTAATTTAAATAAAATTATCGCATTTTCCCATATTTGTGTCGAAAATTTAATTCAGTATTTTGCGTGATTGTAATTTATTTGTTTTTTATAATTTTGCTAGCTTGTGGTATTCTTGTCAGTTCTTGTCTTGATGATGTGGCAAGCGGTTCTAGTCCTAGATGATGTAGCGGAGGAGTTTTGTTCTAGGCTTTCTTTGCCTAAAGCCATTGGAGATGTTTTATTGTATTCTCTTCCTCCTATTCAAGTAATACAAATTTCCACTCCAAAAACTTCAATCATGGAATTGACTTAGATATGTTTAGCACCCCCATCACTTTGATAGATCTGATAATTGCCATGAAGATCTTGGGGCTACAACTGACCACAAACTATAATAATCATATCGATGTACATTTGAATTAAATTCAAATAAAGTAAAAACTTAGTTCAATAAATTCGAATGAACCAAGTATTAAATCATTTGAAAACCTACTAGAATGAACTAAAAAACCCATCTAAATGAAGTAATGACCCATTTGAATAAAGTAATACCTCTGTATGAAGTAATATCTACTTGCATGAAGTAAAAACCTCTTAATAAGTTATGACTTAATTGCCTCGGACTAAAGTAAAATGAGTTTGTATGAAGAAGAAAATAATTTACACGCGAGCATTTCATCCATTAATTTGGTCTCTAACTCGTTCTTTAAAAATTGGTTCGACATTCATCACAACTCTTGAGTTGTATTATATACCAAACTCGTTTTAAACGCTAAACATCAAACACATCATTATAAAACAGCAGAAGTTCTAACAACTTCATTTATAGTTCATTATAGGAATTCAGAGATTTAAAAACAATTTAAAAAATACGAAGTTTATTATAAATTTGTTATTAGTTCATTATAATGAACTCCATATTATCTTATAATGATGTTGTTCGGTATTTAGCGTTTTAGACTGGTTTGGTAATCACAGTCCTCTATATATATATATGTATAAATGTTTCAGCACTTCGGGCCAAATTATGGTACAACATTTACAGCCAACAGCCTTTACAAAAATGTTTTTGAAACAGTTACATCTGAGGTGTGTCCGATTTTATGGCAATGACGTACCGTAGCGCTCGATCCTTTGGTCACACATCCCTGACCTTTAGCCTGATTTCAGAGGGAGAGCTGAGAGCCTTTCTTGGACTCGCAATTGAGCCGAGTGGCTTGTTCGGCTTGAAGGAGCAGCAGCAAACCTATGAACCAACATCTTGAAACATGGCAAGCATAGCACGTAGAAACAGACAAAAATAAATGGTGCAGCAACAGACCACCCCAGCAACTGCCACATATGTCAATACCATCAGTTTAATCACACAGTTGCCCTATTTTTTCAAAGACACTAGACAGCTGGAAATGAATAAGAATGTGAAAGTAAATGTAAATGTCAACTTGGTACCATACCGCGTGAAAAATGCTCTGCAGAACTCCCATGAAGCTTTTCCGGAGACCACCTTCTTCAGAGCATCAGAAGTTAGAGCGAAATGAGGTCCCCCAGTGATGAACTCACCAAATCGTAGAAATGGAAACATCAGACTGTTGAGAGATGAATTAGACAAAAACCACAACTCTGAGATTAATCGTTCAAATTTCTGCTAAGGTCGAAATCCAAGTCCAAAATAACTAGTGGGAGTATGATAAAACACATCTCTCTACTTGCACTAACAGACTAAAGGTGTAAGTTTATACATTAAATTTGTGCATACCCACCCAACCAATATGAATAAGAGAAAACTCACGACCACAGTACATAAGTCAGCTGCAAAACATGAAAAATCATGCAATTTGGCAATTTGACTCAGAATGAATCATGCACTTTGGCAATTTGATGGTAAAGGCAGACAAAAATAAGCATCAAAGCAGAAATTCTTGTCATGAATATTGAAACAAGAGTAAAGACTATCATAGGGTGGGCAATGAACTATAATATATGTCAATTCTTGTAGAATTGGGCATAAACTGAATTACAAAATGGACTAATAATTGAGCTGAACTAGTTAAAGGATTACCTCAACTCAACAGGAGTAACAATAAAGTTAGTGAGCATTACAGTTGGCGCATTACAGTGGGATCCAAGTACCGCAATAGCTAACCCGCATAAAAACACAGGAACCCCTAGTGAAATTGAAAAGTTCCAAGTATAAGATGGTTGTCAAGATCAGTAACACAACTACAATACCATCTTTGAGGGAGTGAAATAAACAGACAATATCAAAGCATAAACTGGTACTAAAGCTTAAGGATTTTGAATCCAAAAACAACAAGTTTTCTGTTTCCTATTCTAGAATAGGAGATAAATATGGTTACCAACGAAAGTTTTGAAAATAATCATAATACTCTGCCGTAGATCCTAAAAATAGACAGAGATTCACATATAAAATCGACAGTAAATTCACTATCTTTCAAAACAGGAAGAAGAAAACCCTTAAAAACGATTAATTTGATGAGATATAATACGAATAAAATGAAAATTACTGTATAATAGCAATGAGCTGAATGAGTGAAAACAATTAGCTGAAGAAGGAACATAGCATACCACAGATGGGAAAGAGCCCTAAAGTGCTTCCCAGCGCAGCGGAGAATGCGAGCTGCTTGGGCTCGGCTCCCCTATTAAATCAATCAAATTGCGAAACTTCAGTGACCATAACCAGCACTGCTGCCGCAATTAATGTAGATACTACAAATTAAATTCGGGAAAGAGATTTACTGGAGAAGGATTTGGTGAAGAGGGTCCACAACTCTTCTACGGAACCATGAGACTAAAAGTCCAAATCCAAAGCGTTTCGCCATCACTGCGTGGATTTGCTTGAGTACTGATTGATGGATTCCTGCTGCGTGCGCTCAAATCAAGAATTGTTCTGTTTAATTTGAAATTTTTGGGTGATATAGCTCTGCCTCTGCGTGGTGCTTCAGATCAGACTCCGTCGGTTAAATGAAATTTGGGGATCAGACCCACCCAACATTTTACGGCGTCGTTTTGAAGCAGAGCTACTCCATAGTCCATAGAGATACTTTCTTTCTTTTTTTATTGTACTAAGAGCAACTCCAAGGGAGAAGATAAATAAAAAGGGTATATCCTTCTCAAAAAGTCGAATATACCTTTCTAAAAATCAATCAACTCCAAAGATAAAAGGTATACAAAAAGGTATATCATTTAAAAAATAAAATAATATACAAAAGCATTAAAAAAGATAAAGTGTTAATACCTTCTCAAATACTCTCTCCTGTAGATCGATTTTTTATGAAAAAAGGTAAATATGATAGTTATATTAGTTTACCTCTCCATTTACCTCTTCCGTGGAGATGCTCCTGAACGGATGAAATATTAAAAAACTTTTAAATAATTTCTTTAACTCATTATGTATGACTCAACTGCCTACTATTTTCGACACAATGTAGCTATGAAGTTAATCGAGTACATTAATTAACATTTGACATTTCTGCATGACCTCACCGGCAGCCTGTTGAGCAAGTGAAGGCTAATATGACCGACTTTAATGTGACTTCCAACAGTGTGTACACTTGTATTCATCCTCTCTTCTAATCATTGTGACTTTTCTGGAATATAACGTGTTTATATGGCAGCATACTCAATGAACAAACAATGAAATTTGATGATGATGATGATGATGCTGAGTGATTCCAGCCAGAACTTAGGGAATGGGTGAGAAAAAGCTTAGAAGAGGAGATTCAGGCACTCTTATCCGATAAAGCTGGAGAAGCTGAGTTCGTGCATTCCCTTCAACTTCAGATTGCAAAATTTCTTTAGGTTTTCAGTCAGTTTATGTGAACTAGCCATTTTGCTCATTAAAGCTTCTCGATCCTATACTTACATGACTTCACCACATGGCAGTGATCAACCCTCTGAAATATGTTTTAGTAGACCAATAAGTACTACTCCCTCTGTCCCAAGGAAGATGACCCCTTCCTTGGCGCATAGCGGATCCAGGATCCGAAACGGAGGGAGCGGAATATATAGTATTAGCTTGATTTAGTGCAAAACATAGCTATTTTTTCGTTGTTCGGGGCAACACCGAGGCAAACGGAGGGAGCGACATGGTAATTTTGCGTCCTAATAAGGGGAAAATAGTCGCACGAAGGAGGCGATCGCTCCCTCCTACCCCTAGATCCGCCACGCTTGGGCGCACGAGATTTTATGCGTTTTATTTTGTGTATTCAGTGGAGAACTAGATAAGGAATAAAGTAGAGCTAAAGATAAAGTTGTATCCATTTTTAGTAATGAATCATCTTTAGGCATGACCAAAAGACCAAAAAAAAAAGTGTATCGTCTTGGAGGGAGTATATACTTTGTACATCTGTCGACCAACAATTTTTCCTCTTCAGGAAATCTCACACAACGTGAGGTGCTCATGTGGTGAGGAATACAATGTTGCGCTGGATTAATAAGTTTGTGAGGTGCCTAAGGAAGAAGAAATGTAGAAGGAAATTCTAAAGATGTAGCTTTCGACATTCTTAGCACAGTTTGTGCAGACAAACAAAAAGGGAAAATACCAATGTCTGTGCCGTCTATATAATCTCGATTCATTTGCAGTCTTCTCTCACATTATTGTTGAAAATATCATCACTCAACGCCTAGTCCCATACTTGCCTAGGCTTCGAGTTACTTCGCTCCATAATCCCCTAACGGAAACGAGTACTCCTTGTCCAAACACATTAGAGCTTAAAAGAAGGCCTTCACCACCTAACCTGCCATGTCTTCCAAATGCATGTCAGAGGCAAGAGAGATAGAGGAATTAACATCTGAATTCTGATTCAGATTTATTGTCACGACTGATAAATGTATTCATAAGAAGAACAAAGATACAACACCATTACGATGTCCATCAAATAAAATTGGACTTGAGAACAACAATTCTAGTGACTGTACACAAAACTGTTTTGTACTATATTGCATTCTGAAATTCAAGACATAAGATCCTGACTACAAGTGCTTATTGAAATAAGCAGAGAAGTCATCTGATACAAGAAGTGCCATCACATCACCACTGCTCCTTCGAGCCTTAAAGGACATGCCACTACACCTGAAGGAGTAAAATGTGAACACGTCTCAGCTAAGAGAAAATTTAACGTGTAATGAGCTTCCAATTTAAAGAGAAACGTCACAATGCCTAGTCAGCTTAACCTCAACTGCCCAACCAAAAAAACAAGAACTTACCGTAGTACTTATCTTCTTGTCTTGTCAAGAACCTCGATGTATCTTTTGGACGCCATATTGTTCAACAAGAAGTCTTCCGAGATCATCAATGACACCACCTTGGACCAAAACCTCGAGCCCCTTTTTACCTATTTGTATTTAAAAATTGATTAGATTTCAACAAAAGAGCAAAAGGGCCTCTTTACCTATTTGTATTTAAAAATTGATTAGATTTCAACAAAAGAGCAAAAGGGCCTCTTTACACAAAATGAAAATCTAATTTGAACAAGAACAAAGAGAATATGAAAGCACTGATGGAAATGAGATCTTCTCAAGCACCCTCACATGATAAGAGTGTGAGGGCTTGTAAATTTGAAGAAGCAAAATGAGATATTGAGCACATCATGTACCAAGTAAGAGAATAAAATTCTTATTCTAACAAGCACAGAGAGAATATGACATGCTAGTACTAGCCATACCGGGGAGTTCTGAAACTGTTGTACTACAAGCAAACTTTTTCTGAAGCTCTGAAGCCAATGCCTCGCATCTATCAAAAAGGACTCCAAACCAGACAGTTTGGTAACCTTTTGTTCCCTTGTCTTCGCTCTGTAATTATCTGGATAGGTTTCAGTGCACCTTTCCTCACAACCGTATCATTTCCCCTTGTCACTCCAATATGAGCTTGCATTCGGTTGATAAAGGTTTGTCCCACATCTTTTTATGAATTTCAGTTGGATATGTTGTACCCTTCTTGATAGCACCCTTAAACAAAGCATCACACAAAGTTGCATCTAAAACTACAATGGCCTTGTTTGTTTGTTTCACGAGATTTTCCTTCTCTATGTAAGCAAAGACAATTTGAGAAGCTTCTGAAGCAGTATACAGTTTCCAGTTTCTGCTCCAACAGCAGCAAGTATAGGGTTCACATGTGTGCTTGCCTTATAAAGCTCGACAACATCAAGAGTTTTCTCTGACTGTCCTTCACCACTGACGTTTTTGCAGATTGTTCGTTGTTATCAACTTTCTTTCTCTGGCTTGAAAGATGTGTATTCCAAGTGCTTGCGGTTAACTGAGACTAGAGTTGCCTCTTTTTATGCTTATCCTCTTTCACAGAAATCTGCCATGCAAAATACATAATATGCATTTTTAAGCAATCAAATCCTAGTAGCATCAACACAAGGAAATAGTAACATCAACACACTAACAGAGTAAAGGCAAATAGGCTAAGACTGACCAATCCACCAGTAGATTTCGACTGTAGCCACTTGGACAACTTCTTGTAAGAAGACTTCTTGATGTCCAAAGTAACACCTGAAGGCCTACATGGTAGCACATGACTCGACCTGTAACAGCACAAATAAGCAAGACCAGTATGAAACATCACACATTGAGCATGAAAAGCAGGCAACAGAAACACTTATACAAGATACCACAAAGGACATCTCCAGGTAAAATATTGAATGAAATGTTTTAACCCGTTCATTTAAGTTACTTCCAACTATAAACAACTACAAACAAATCTCTCTCTCCCTTACCATAATATACTTCCTAGCATAGGAAGATCTTTATCTTTGATGGTTGTATGTAAGGCTTGCAAGAGGCACTTGTCCAATAGCGAGTCTACATCCTCAACAGACAATGGATGCTGGTCATCCACATTAGAATCACTGCCTGATGCATTTTCTGCAACCTGTAAATCTGCCATTGCACTGTTTACTTGTTCACCAATTTCATTGACCACACTGTGATCAGTACCAGGAACAGAATCAGAAATAGGAGCGGCTCCATCAGCCCGACTAGCGTCTTCTGTACTCTCATGGGTCATAGCAGTCATATGGCCAGCTGAGGAATTATCTTCAAATGACTCAGAAGCCGGGCTAGCAGAATATAAAGCAGGGTCTTCAAACACAACATCTTCCAAAAATCCAGCATTTGGAATACAACAATTTTCAGCCAACTCCCTGGAGGAAATCACCAAATGCACAAACAAAGAAAAAGAACAAGAGTAACTATTATAAAGGCAACCCACTCAATATATTTATATTTAATGGAAAGGTCTACCGATTAAAGGTAATTCCAGGGTGCTATTACCAAAGTGTATCACGGTAGTAATGACATATTTTTAATGCCTTCCCACGCAAGCCAGCCTTCAATGCCTCTGTGCTATTCATGGTAGTACTGCCTACCTGAGTATAGGAAATGCATGATGTATTAGAATATTAGTAGTAGAAAAGAAACATTAAGCACTTTAATATGGCTAAATACATCACTGTATTACTTACAGCTATAGCAGCTGGATTTCCAGGAACTTTGACAGCCCATGGCTCACCAGCAGAAAATGATGGAAGACCTTCAGGGGGAATATATATGCCAGGAAACATCAAGTCAGCCCCACCAAGCACATATCTAGAAACCTCCCCCCCTTTGAGCATGAAAGCAGGCAAAAGATCTGGAACCTTCCACAAAGCATAAACTGCGGCCAAATACATGAGTAAAATCAATAACACTAGTTCACAAGTATAGGAAAACAGAGATAAACAACTCTAACTGCAGTTATGCGCATATACAAGTATACAACACAATCCATGTATGACATTAGCTTCTCAATACCCGTAGGGAATATTTCTGAGCCACGTCCATCGGCATCAAAAAACAAGGGACAGTCACCTTCTAGGCCATATACAAGAATTCGGTTGGGATACTTTGCTACCACAATCTCTGCCTGAGAAAATAATTAATCATGTCAAAAACAAGGATATCATATATACCTAAAAAGGCTTTTGTCTTCACTAATGAGACTCCCAACTAATCAGAATACAAACATAAAATAAAGAGTTCACGAGAGACTCTTATATAGTAGTATAGCACAAAAAATACATATACTATAAAACTATTATCAACGGGTGGAGTGAGGTGAAAAACTTGGAAAGGACAGAAAACAAAAAACATAGAATTAAAAGTTGGAAAGGAAAGACCTTGGGCGGAAGCAGAAGATCGATATCCGCATCGGAGACAGCGGGAAATCGCTCTCTCACAGTGCGTTTGAGTTTTTTGCGGTCGGCCCCCGACAGCCGCTGCTGCGATTTGGCATCCACTGCCTTCTTGAACATTTTCTTCTACTTCAGTCTAAAAGCGATTGCCGATTGCTGCCTCGAGCTTCGATTACGATTCTTTTCAGCCCAAAGATGAAAGGGTTCAGACTGCTATTAGGCTTTTCGTTTTATAGTGTTCCCCCTCATATTTCATTTATTAAATGCAAAATTTTAGTGATATTAATGACCAAAAATTAATCCGTTATTTAAAAGGATCTATTTCTTGAAATTAGGTAGTAGTATGATGAATTAACATTAGCTAAAATTTATGGATAAAATTTGCTTAAAAAAGTACCCCCTACTAGGGGGGGGAATCCCGGATATGGGAAGGGGATTTACCCCCATTTTCCGACCCATATCCAATTTGGATCCCTATTAAATTTTAGGTTGGATTAAATAAAGTTTTAAATCGGGTTTGGAAAACCCCAAAGGGGATCGGGTATTCCCGAATACCCAATTGATTATTTAAAGCATATTTTAAATTAGGTTTAGCCATTTTGCATTAAATATAATCTTATCTTTTTAAAAAAAAAGCGATCCTTTTTTTATTTTATCTAAAAAAAAATAAACTTAAAGAGATTAGTCAATTTAGATATTTCTATATTTCTATTAATATATAAAATTTTTTTTTTTTAATTAATTATTAACCTAAAAAGATTTTGGGGGTATTTGGATCCCAACCGGATAGGATACTAAGTCTTAAATCCGCAGAAAATATTTTTGGGAACCCTTTGGATACTTTTAGTTTTTCGGTTTGAATGTTTTTTTTGGCCCGGGACCCAAACCCCGTTTTTTCCCACCCGGGTCCACTCCCTTTTCCTTGTTAACCATTTAGGGGTGCGGGTTGTACCCACCCAATTTTTAAAAAAAGAAAAAAAAAAAAAAGGGAATAAAATATCTCTCTCCCAACCTTTGGGCCTTTTCCCCAACCCCAAACCCCAAAATTTGGGATCCCCTTTTTCCTCATAAGGATTATCCCAAATCTAATTGGTTAATATATTTTTTTTTAAAAATTTTATATTTTCTTTAATATTCTTTTAAAAAAATTATAAAAATTATATCAAAATTCATAATTTTTCTTCCTATAAATAAGACCACATTTTTTATAGTTTTGCATTAAAAAAAAATCATTTTTTCTCCCCCATAACCCCTCTTGTTTGATACAATTTCTTTTTTTTTTTCCTTTTTTTTTTTAAACATGGAGGTTTTATAAATATTCCCCACCCCAAATTTTCCAATCCTTCCCAAAACATCAATCCTTCCCCAAAATTTTTCGATCCTTCCCAAAAATTTTTCCCCCAATATGATGATTTTCCGAAATTCTAATCAATTTAAAAACCTTGGGTTCAAAACCAACCGCAAAAAAGAAAAAAAAAAACCAAAACCAAAGTTAAAACACTCCACAGGGTTTGGGAATGAGCAAGAAGACATGGCTTTTAATGCCCGATTGGTGTTTTTTTCCCAAAAAATGCAATTTTTGGACCCCCAAACTAGTCCCCATCTGTGGTGAATGTTCCGTTTTGTATGAGAAAAAACAAAAAAAAGAAAATCCAACAAGGGCCCAAGAAAAGGAGTCTTTGGGGCAACCCCTTTTCAACGAATCAATGCAAATGTCTCAAAGTGGATTGGTGCTACAAAACATGCGAGATGGGCCAATGACGGTTTTAAAGAGGACATTGGGGAAAACCCTTTCAACCCGTAGGGTAAGTTAAGTTTTTCACCAAAAGGGTTTTTTGGAGGAGGTGATGAATACAACCCCAAGTGGGAATTAAAATTGAAGAGACCGGTTCCCCTTTTAAAACCCCCAAGAGGGGATATCCAAAAAAGTGGGGGAGCTAAAAAAGGTCGAGGACTGAGGAAGGGAGGCCCTAAAACGACTCCACCCCCGAGAGCTTTTTCCAATTAACAAACGCCCTATTGGGAGAGAAAAAAGGCTAAAGAAAAAGGTTTAAAAAAAAACCCCAAAAGGCAAAAATCATATAAAATTTAATGTTTTCCCCCCCGAACAGAAAATGAGAGTAACAGGGAAAAGGAAATGTGATTTTCAAAAACAAGATCAAGGGGTATCCTTACCCCGTTGATGGCTGGGAGGGACTTAACCCAAAGAAGAAGATAAAACGCTCAAAAAAGTAAATTGTTTGGGGAAAAAATTAAAGTTTATCCGTTTTTAAATGTATTGCTTAGTAGTTTGAAAAATTGTTTAGTCCCCCTTTTCCGCCCAAAAGTTGGCTACTTTAAAAATTTTCGGGGGATTTTGGAGGTTTTTTTTTGGGGAAATGGAGAGAGAAAATAAAATTTTTTATATTAGAGAAAATTTTTTTAAAAAGGGAAATGTGACTTCTTTTGTGGGACAAACAAAAGGAAAGGGGCCAACTTTTTCCGGGCCCGGGGAGTATGTAATTTTCAATTTCCGGTTATTGTAACTTTTTTTTTTTTCTTTAAGATGTAATTCCAATTTCCGTTTTTAGTATAAAACCCTTTTAATTTTTTTGCTTATGTGATTTCCATTTTGGTGATCACGAAAAAATTTAAGTAGCCAAAAGGGCTCATTTTCCCTCAAAGTGGTTTAACCCAATAAAAACCCGTGGATAAAAAAATAAAAAGTATGACTACATGACAAGCCATTCTCCATCAAAAAGGGGTTGGAACCCCAATGGAAAAACCCCAAGGGGAAAAATAAAAAGTTTTTAAAAATTAAAGCCATTTCCACTTGGGGGGGTTAACCCAAAATATCCAATAAAACCCCTCGATCAAAAATAAAAAATTTTAATAGGGCCCAAGTCTTTTTCCCCACTCACAAGTGGTGGTAATTTCCAATAAAACCCCATGTGATCAGAAAATCAAATTTACCAAGGCTTTAACCAAATTTTAATCCGGATAAAAACCCATGGACGAAAAATTTGGAGATGCTACGAAAGTCTTTTCCCATTAAAGGGGGTTTGGGGAATCCAACACAAAATCCATTTCCAAAAAAAAAGGGGTATAACTAAAATGAAAACCCCATTCTCTATCCTTGTTTTTAACCCAAAAACCCCCTTGCCGAGGAATATCAAAGTACGCCTCGAACCCCCATTCCCCAATAAAGTGGTGGTGGAATCCAAAAAAACCCCTTTGATCACGAAAATAAAAATTTTTATACACGACAAGCCATTCGCCATCAAAAAGGGGTTTAAACCCAAAGGAAAAAACCCATGGCCCCATAAATGATAAAAGGGCCCTTGCTCAACAAAAAAATTATATTTCCCTATACCCCTTCCAAAAATTACACAAAATCCCCCACAATTTTTGGGCCAACTCCCCCCAAAAAATGTCATCAATTTTTTAATTTTGAAGCTTCCAATTTTTTTAAGAAATGAAATGGAAAAAAAATTTTTAAAAAAATCGGAACTCGATCAACTAATCAAAAACTATTTAAACAACCCCTTTTCCCAAAACCCCTTGGGGCCCACACGGTTAGATCTAGAAGGAGATACTTAAAAGGGAAAACGTAGGGGGTCAAATTTTATTTTCGAAAGCATTTTTCCGAAGACCCCCCCCATCTCAATTTTGAAAAAGGTTTCGTGCAAAAACCTTTGTTGAAAAAAAATTTAACGTCGGAGACCGACAATTTTTTTGTGCAAAAGCGTGATTTTCCGGGGTGGGGCCGGGTATACGCCCCATTCGAAATGTCCCCGGGGGGGTTGGGCCTACAAGAGGCCCGACTTCCCAATTTTCCCAAAAAACCCGCAAAACTCATTCAAAACCCTCATCAAGTTGGTTGAAGGTGTAATTTCCCGGCCCCCAAATTTTTATTAAAAACCCCCAACCAAGAAGACTTGGCAAGACTTCCTGCTATTGGAGAACAACGGGGTTTCCCGGCGTGGGGGGGTTTGAAAAGTTTGGGGAAATTTAAAAATTGTCCCACTTAAGGGGCCGGACAATACCCCCAAAAAAGGGGAGTCCGAAATCTTTCCTTAAGGCAAGCATCTAAAGATGGGGGATGGGAGTTTTTTTGGAACCCCAGTTGAGAAATGATATTAAGGGCTTGATCAATCCCCCTTTTTTTTTGATGATATTTGGAAGGTCGAAACCGGGGTTAATTCATAAAAATGGCCATGAAAAAAATTTTGGGGTATTATTTTTTAAATGGCATATATCCTCAAAGGGCGGGATTTGTCAAATCTATTCCATCCAAAAACGATGAAGCACAAGTTGTTTGCTGACATCAAGAGTCCCAAAAAGATGTTCGAGCTTTTTGGTTTTTTTAATTTTGTTTTGGGTTTTATCAAATGCCCGTGCCCTTATTTTGGGGTCATGATATTATGGGGAAAATAATGATTGCTTGAAATCTTGCACAATATGATAGTGGAAGATGAAAGAAGAAACACGTATTCAACTATTGTGATCCCCCAATTTTATTCAAGATCGACTTGGGCAAAGTAGTCGTGAAAGGGGGAGATGCGAATAATGATTTCATATATTCTACGAATAAGATGCGAGTCTAGCTTCTTAATTTTAAAAAAAAAACCAAATTTTAAAACAAAAAAAGCTCAAAAGGGTTGGCCCAAAAAATTTGGTTAAATATGGCAATTCCAAAATTTTAATTAATGTCTGGCATATTATGTAGAAAATACCAAAATTTTGTATTTTCAATTTCGTATTTCTTCTTGTTTTTTGTTTTTTTTTTTAAATTTTTCTCTATAATTTTTAGTTTGTCATTTATTTGTTTTTTTTTAAATTTTTTTATGCAATAATAAATATTCATGTAATAATATTATTATTTAAGAAATTTAATAAAAATAAATGATAATAGACCCCTTCATTATAAACCTTAAAATAGGTTTGGGGTTGGGTTTGGGTGAATATTGATGATGTGGAGGAGATAAAAAGAATTAAATATTAAAAAAAATTTTAATGGTTGGGGGGGATTTGGGTAATTCGAAAACATTTGCCTTTGAGATAAGGACATTTTTTAGGGCACAAAGTTTTAAATAGGGATTGGGCATGAAAATAAAGAAGAGAAAATAAATCAAATGGAAAATTTTTTCAAAAATAAAATTACCAAATTTTGTTGGAACTTTTTAAAATAGAAAAAAAAAATCAATTAACAGGAAGGGTTATGAATGGTGTCTTTTTTTTTAAACCTTTCCTTAAAATAAATTTTTTAAATTTTTAAAAAATTTTCTTTCCCAAGAGCATCCCCAAAGGAAAAGGGTGCACGCCCTAGCCACCGGCTAGCGGCTCAGGGGGCCCAGGGTCCGGCCCCTTGGGCTTTTGGGGAACGGACGGACGGGGGGGCGGGCGGGCTAGGGCGGTCGACGGGGGTTGGGCCGTCATTAGCCATTGCTTTTCCGCTTGGCCGGCCGACGGGAACGATCAAACGACCTATTTTTTATTTTTTTTTTTAAATTAACTTTTATATACTGTTTTGTTGGAAAACCCTTTCTTCCCCAACCCCTTGGGGTTAACGAGTTTTCTTCCTCCACCCCATTTCCCCCACTTGTGTTAACGAGTTTAAAATTTTTTTGGGTGGCCAAGGGGCCCCCGAAGAAAAGACCGGGGGAGATGTTTTTTTTTTGTTGTCTATGTATTTTTTTTAAAAATTTTAACCATGTATGTTTTTTTATGAAAAAAAAATGGTTGCACCTTTTTCCGTTTCTTGTCAATTTTTAAATTTTTTGAATTTGTTTGATTTAGGAGGACCCCAAACTACTTTATTATTGGGGAGGGAGTCCTTATGGGTGCCGGTTGGGGGGAAATCCAGTTATTGGCATTTGTTTTGCCCCAAAACTTTCCCTTTTTTGGTTTGTTCTATTGTGGGTACTCTAATGAAATTTAGAAAATGCTTTAATTACTTTATCTTTTTTTTCCCTTTTTTGTATCAATTAGATCAAAATTTAAACCGTTCATAGTACTTTTGGAAAGAGATAGTATCTTTTTATGTTATTCACCGAATTTATTTAAACTCCCTTTTTTTCCCCTTTAAACGTCAAATATTTCTATAAAATTTTTTTTTACTCGTAAAATTCAAAATTGATTTGGATTTATTACATATAAATGTCAATTTTGGTTCTAAACATATGACAAATTAATTTGCTCCAAAACATTCATTTTTTAAAAATAGGTTCATAACAAATGAAATCCTTGTCGGAATAATAATGAAATCCTTGTGGAATAATCTTATTCGTCCCAAAAAAACTAACAATCATTTTAGTTTTTTGACTGAACCGTAAAGAAAGACTACTTTGGCCACATTTTCCTTTGTTATGGATCTGTTTTTCAAAAAGTGAATGTTTCTGGCCAAATTCGTATTTCGGTCAAATGTTTAGGACCAAAATTTACCTTTACTAATTTATTATATGGATTTATTATTGTGTAATCCCAAAAATGAGCATATCTTTATTTTGAATTTTAGAGTACTATTGGGTATGTCTAAAACTCTATTAGTTATTCATATAAAAGATCCAAAAATGATAGCAGCATAACAAATGGTAAATTTCATACTGTATAAAAATAATGGAAAATCTCTATAATGAAAGAATAATTATGATAATACTACAGCTGAGCAATAAGTAAAACCAGGATGACTTCTCTGAACAAAATTTCCTGGAAACACAATCACTCCAACTATTCACATTCATATTCTGTACCACCACCACATCTGCAAATGACCTCACAATGCATAAATCCAAATCCCACACAAACAAGAAATATCACAATTCCCTTGTTCTCCATGTGTGTCTGCTCCATCCTTACTGTCTCCACTTCCGATCTGCGGGAAACGAGCGAACCATGTCAGAATTCAACGCATACATATGTAAAGGAGATAAGAGAGAGAGTAAGCACAAGACATTTGCAAGGTTATTTTGTTTTGATCTTTGTTTACTTTGCTACTTTATGCAGCATAGGACTGAAATAAACACCGAAAAAACAAGCATGTAGTGTGAGTGCTGTGCGGCAGACCAAGTGTGAATTTTTCGAGTGTGAATCTAAGACCAAGTGTTGATCCCAGATACTAACACCAAAGCAGGTTTCTTCACAAAATTTATTTTCAAATAGTTGTTGTTACTTCCGTTCAGAGCAGATTCAAACAAACAAAAGAAAAAGAGAAGAAAACACTCAGCAAGAACCAAATTCAGCAAATAAAGGAGAGAAGATAGATTGATGAACCTGAGGAGGGCATGTTTTGAGTATACTCTCCAGCTGCACCGAAACAAGAGATTTCCAAGACAAAGCTCACTGATCTCCCGCTCTGCACAGGAGAGAATGCTTAGAAGAAGACTACATATGAAAGGATCAAGAAACAAATATAAAGCTTTGCATACCATAACTTCTTTGCTTTTAGATAGACTCCGTAGTTCAAATATTATCTCCTGTAGAAGTAGCCCTGTGTCCAATATCTTTATCAAATTCCTTGAAATGTCTCCGTATCTGGTACTTAACTCCTCTAGGTACCGCTCAAGAATAGCTAGATTCAAATCCAAAGATCTAACCTTTTTCATTAAAATTTTAAGAACGGTATCCCCAGGCATCCGATTTACTTGTTTATGACGGATTTCTTCAACTGGGTCAGGCACGCCGATTTCAACCTTCCATGTTTCACATCAGGGGTTCTGATCATAGTATCGGGTTCTTTTAACTAGATCTTCATAACCCATACCTTCAGAGCTTGCGTGCTGGTTTGAACCAGACTTTTTATCATCTAATATTTCCCCAGATAGGGGTACCTTTTTCTTGAGCTGAAATCAGATCCTCAGCTTTTCTCAACAGCGTCAATGCCGTACACTTCAATTAATGTTAGTGTGCAGTAGAACTCCGCACCATGATGACTCAACAAGTTCAGTTTGGGGATCTCGCCCATTTTGGCCCGGAAGCACAAAGTCTTGAGCATGTTTCAGTTTTGAGCACTAAATTTTCCAAGCGTGACCCATGAATCAGTAGGGTAAACAGCACTGCCTAATAGCTCAAAATCTTTCAAATTAGAAGAGTGATGCTCAAAGTTTGCTATTTTAATGGCATCGACCAACGCTTTCTTCAGAAAGCTCTATCACAACAAATTTCTTCGGTAGAACATGGGTTTCGGGGGTACTTGTCCTTGTCGCTGTTCAAGATATTAGGGAAACGCCCTTGGCTTCCTTATTGAAGACAAGACCTTTGTTCCTTTAGAAGCAGCAGCATAATTGTAGTCCTCTCCACCCGGCTCTGATCTATGCATTATGCTTCCAGGTTTACCCGTTGCATATTTCGTTTTTGAACTAAATGCCTTATTCTTGAATTCATCAAGACCATATGCACTCCACTGGACAACCATCAGTTAAAGATTTGTCCTTTTCCACATTTCCGGCAAATCTTCCTTACAGAATCTTCCTTGGCAACCAATTCAGAATTTTCTTTTGCCAGTTTAGCAAGTGATTCACTCTTATAATGATCAGTATGACCATTTTCAGAGACGGCTTCAGCTAATGGATTCCCTTCTACAGATACTGCCCGCTTTACTTCCCTATCAAAAGGCACCTCATCTTCAGCCCATCTAGTAGTTCCATCTGATGGGTGTGCAGTTCCATCTGTTAATCTCCATTCACATCCCTTTCAAGAGATGCTGTGTCTTCATCCCACCTTGTAGTTCCATCTGATGGATCTTTGTCTGTAGATAATCTCTGATTCGCATCCCTGACAAAAGACACTTCGCTTCACCCCATCTTGTTGCATTAACATGGTACTCTTCTGATCTTTCTGCATACCATCAATAAGGAAGATGGAGTTATGTATCGATTAAATTGCCAAGCAAGCAATTGCAGATTATAAAATAAAGAAAGATCGTGATAGTCAATGTCACCAATACCAATAATCAAAAGATGGGCAACAATGATTTAGGTAAAGTAAAGAGCAATTACAAAGTAGGTGCGGTGCGTAAAAATTTCTCTTGAAGAATATAACTGAAATGAAGTATCATAACACACAGTAATAGTACTAAAATTGAAAGGACTGAACCTGAAGGTATACTAATCTGCTTATGAATAATTTCAGCATTCAACCATTGACTGGAATATTGAAGTACTGTACTAAACAACAACTGACTAGTAAACAAAAATAACTGACTAATAAAAGAAGGTTGGCCAAAATAATCTATTCAGTAAAATGCAATATTAGATAGTCGACCAACCTGCTTGGCCATCTCCATGGCCTATCCATGTGTTTAAGAGGAAGACAAGGCCCCATAGAACGATAACAACAGAAAGAGAGACCTTATACAAGCGATTTCTACCACAAATTGCCTCCTTTACAGCTCTTCTTTGTAGAAGAGCTTTCCGTGACCTCTGCATTGCACATCAATCCAGCTTGCTGCCGATCACAGAACAGCTGAATCGGAGAGAACAAAAACAGCTCTACCCCACAGCAGTACTTTATTTACTGAGAGATGGAGTTCATCTATTTAAAAAAAACAATATAGCAATCAGCATATAAGCAAAGAACATCTTCATATAAGCTTCCCACACAACAACATAATCATTATGTATCCCACAAACGGATACATATGGCTAGATAATGCAAGGACAAAATAAGGACTAGAGCAACGCAAATTTTCATCATCCAATAACAATGAACCGAGAAATAGCAAATGAGACTTCAAATCTCAACTTACACCCAAATCCCAGCCTCCTATACAATGATTAAAATCAGCAAAGAAAAATACCAGGAAGAGAGAGAGAGAGAGAGAGAGAGAGAAAGTGAATAAAGAAGTATAGCTATCTTAAAGGCAAAATCAGAAGAAAAAAAAGGCATAGAACAGGATAAATCATGAAAAACATGCAATCTACTAACACCAAAAATAATTACAGTATATAAATGGTTTAGAACCATGTAATTTTGGTTGCCAACAAAGACCGATGACAAAGTCAAGAAGTTGGCTTAGTTAACTGAGCACAAAATGTCCTAGCAGTGACGTGAACTTCATGAATATGGAACACTTACACTGTTTCCAAGAACTGTGGGGAGAATTCACCTCATCAATAACGAAATTCAAGAAATAAAGCTCCCAATAATCTCGATCTTTGAAAATCAAGATCTTTGAAAAAAATAAAAGATTCGAAAGACTAACTCACCTGAATTCCGCGTCCCCTGAAATGTATTCTCTCTTGAGATCCTTGTTTTTATATACATCACCAGTGCTCTCATTATGTGCTTGGCGTCGGTAGAATTTTCTACGCTACCTTTTCTTTTTGTAGCTTATGTAAAGGTTATGAAACGGGAAAGCGATCATTCTCGAACAAAGGACTAAGTATTTCAAATCGAATTCGAAAAATCTGGATAATAATAATCAACCCGATTCAGTTAATTTTGTCGAACTAAATTATGATTTTAGAATGTGTATCAAAATTACGAGAATTTTGGTGTGAAAGAAATTAGTTACTGTGAAATAATTAGGACAAGAATATGCTCAAATGACGTCGTTTCATTCTACCCCATCACAGACCCAACGACTTCGCCTAATCACTATCATGGCTTGCAAGTTGCCTCAAAAACCGATCTTGATGCTTGGATTTATGTAGCTAATGCTCTGATTGCATTCCACTGGAAAAGTCTGGAGTGGAAGCAGGGCCACGAAGCTATGGTTTTGTTGGTGAAAATGCTTTCAGATGGACTTTGTTTTGACCACCTACACTTTTAATAAGGAATGTAGGCAGTGGAAAGATATGGGGATGAAGTGTTGTTTGCAATTGCATTCAGCTAGCATTAAACGGCCTTGAACTTGGATGTTGGATTGGCAACCTCACTGATCAAACCAGGGATGTTGTTTCCTTGGAATTCAATGTTTGGATTTCTTCAGACGGATGGACTGAGTGAGGTATTTGATCCCATTTAGTATACTAGTTCCTCAACTTGATCATTATGCTTGTATGGTAGATATTCTATCATCAACCAGATTGTGTTATCTGGAATGCTTTTCTAGGAGCATGTAGGAAACATGGAGAAACAAGAATTAGGATATGTTATCATCTCAAATATCTATTGCTCAGCTAATAGCTTTGATAAACGAAAGAAAATGGATAAAGCTGGTGTTAGAAAG
This sequence comes from Salvia hispanica, assembly GCF_023119035.1. Lineage (NCBI taxonomy): Eukaryota > Viridiplantae > Streptophyta > Magnoliopsida > Lamiales > Lamiaceae > Salvia > Salvia hispanica. The sequence goes on along the minus strand of NC_062966.1, from coordinate 29,612,237 downwards.
GAAAGCCGGGCATAGGTTGCACGAATTTGCTTCTGGGGCAGCAATGCCCACAGGTAAAATCAATACACATCTATTTGGATGATGCAGTTGAAGAAAATAGGCTATGTTCCAGACAAAAGTTCTGTCTTGTTTGATGTATAGAAGAAGAGCGTATCGGTATCTTCACGCGAAAGCTCGTGCTGGTTTTCTCGTTGATGAATGGTGGCGGTTCAAGCTGCAGCCTTATTAAGATAATGAAGAACATACGCATTTGTTTGGACTGCAATAACTTCATGAGAATAGCATCAAACGACACGGCAAGGCAATTGTTTTCAGAGATGCTAATCGATTTCATCATTTGCAACGGCTATTGGTGACAATAATTTTTCACTTTTGAATCTCTTAGTATCTTGGTGAAATTTCAGTTCATATGATGTTAATTTTTACACTTCATTAGCTATGATGTGACTAGAATATTGTTGTGAGGAAAATGCTATGCTTTTTTGCTGGTTCCTGCAGAGATTTTGGCTACAAACAAAGCGGCAAAATTCATTGAAGAAGGTTTATTACAGCCATTATTTGAAACAAAAACATCACAGAGAATCACAAAGGTATACTAAATAATGTCTAAGTGGCTGCAGACTATTGCTTCAATCATCACAGAGCAATCACTCTACAATCTTGGCACTGATCTTGCAGTGGAATTTCGGCATTTGAAACACAGTCGGTCATCCTCTCTCATCTGCAACAACAAATGACAGTTCATACGATGCAAGAACCCAAAACTAGAGAAATGGAGAGGAGAAGGTGCTACCGCCAGTGAACTTGGCACATTGGTCGAGCATACATCCAAGGTTACAGTAATGCTCTTTGGTGGAGGTGTCGGGAGGGAGACAATGCACCGGGCAGTATTTCATGCAGGCTGCAACACCAATGCCGCTTGATCTGCATTCTTTCATGCAATGGTCGATGCATGCTCCGGGGGCAAGTGAGCCATCGTGGGACGAACATTGAGCAATCCCACCACCAGCATCATCACCCCCACAATTGTTTGAATATCTTTTCTGTCCATGGCGGGTTTTTTTCCCAAATGAGGGGAGGGGGGCTTTGACCCCTTTATACAGTCATTTACATAACAATAGTGTGTGAGTTAGCTTCTAATGTTGCAGTTGATTCATTTCCCTTTGAATGACCACCTCCAAGAACTTGTGATCACTGGAAACAACTGTTATTTTGTAACTGTTTTTTTTGGGATTTTATTTAGAATAACAGTTCTATAATCATTGAGATATTTGCCACCAATTCTTCAAATTGCCTTTTGAAAATGAATACCTCACTATTTAAGGTTAATACAGAAACATCAAAATTAGAACATCATTTTTATGTTTAAAAAAAGAAAATAAGTATGTTGAAATTGAATTTGGAACGAATTGGCCTTCAAGAATCATAAATAGTACTGGTAGAAAATGGACCAAAATTGAAGATAATTTCAGTCTATACCACAGTACAAACATCTGACCCCAAATCTCCAAAATTTCATCAAAAAAAGAATAGTACTCTAATGTGAAGATGAAACTAGCAAGGGCCAAATTTTCAAGTTCAAATCTTGATGTTGAAGTAATCTTGATAAAAATGGTGAAACCCTAACATAGCCATTTTCCCTCCATTAAAAAGCTAGGAGGAAAAGGAGAAAACAAGATTGAAGCTTAAAAACATTCTCGAGATGTGAAGAACGAGAAAATCCCCTCCGGCCGTCTGATTGAACCCCAAGGCATTGATAGGTCCGAAATGGCCCTTAACACCTCCTATTTCTTCAGTAAGGATCTAAAAAAAAAGAACGAAAAAAAAAAATCAATAAAGAGTTCTTTACTTATGTAAAATACAATAATCTTGTTACATATAAAGGGAGTTAACCTTGTCATAGAATTTTTTCAAACTTTCCAGCACGATGATCAGTTGTGGTAACAGATGATGCATCCTGACCACCTCCTAACACAATCTATAACAAAAAGTCAAAATCAACGCCCCGAAAACTAGCATCTATCTTATAACATGTGGAAGATAAAAACAACATTTTGTAAGTAAAAAAAAAAAGTGTGCAAAAAAAATAATGGGAAACATAACATCAAAAATTTGATCTCGATCCAAACATAATTGTTCTGGAAATCAGTAAAATTAGGATGCGGAGTTTCAAACTGATATCTCAAAGCATAAATCCCAATCACAGGAGGCGCCTAAAGTGGGGTATGGAAAATAACAAAGAAACCAAGAGATTATACAAAAATCAAATAGATGTTTTTTTGGTGCTTACATGATCAAGAAGTGGAGACATTGCAACTGCATTCACAGGCCGTTCTGTCACGTAGGTTTTGACAAGTTTTAATGTTCTGGAATCCCAAAGCTGAAAAATGGGAATGGATCAGTCAATACAAGATGACAACAAGAACAATAGAATAATTAAAGGACATTAATATAAGCATAAACCACCTTTTCAGACTTACCAATGAACCCAGAGAAGATGCGAACTATCTGCTGCCTTTGCAAGTGATGTAATAGTTTTTTTATGGCCTTTATCCTTGTCAGCTCTTTTAGCAACTTTCCTGTCTGTAATTCCAAAAAAAAAAAAAGGATCGATTATTTTCTTGGAAATAAAAGCAGGTTTGGTGATATCTTTTTCACCATGCTAGAAAAAAAAAATCAAATGTATTAAGAACTGTGTTTTAATTAAAAAATAACCTCAGCATCCCAGACACGAATTACTGAATCTTCACCGCCACTTATAATGGTAGTATTCAGGGGGGCCCCAAACTGCTCTGTTTATTCTTCCCTTGGCCCTTAAAGGGGGAACAGATTTACCAACATAGTTCGGGAACTCTAACATCAACATTTAGGTCAAAAACTCATTTGTTTAATATTCTTCTAATAAAATTTCCAAAACCTTAATAGTTATAAGCCTTGTGGAATCCCCTATACAACAAAACCGATTCATCCATTATTCAGATTACAAACACTCCATCAAAATCATAACATAACCAAGTCACTAACTAGGCAACCGAAAACATGAAAGAAAAGGTAGCAACAAGCAGAAAAATCACATCTTTTCTCATCCAAGATCTCGGGGAAAATCCTTCGTTAGCTACAACTACAAACTTACAGCTATAGCACAGCCAATAGCAACGAATAAAAAAAAAAAAAGTAAAGCTATCACATTAATTTTGATAGCATCCATATGAGTTTATGAAACCTCTACAAAAATTGTTTAAATAATCACTTTGTCGACCCAAAAAAACTCTCCTCAATTCAACAAACTTAAGCTAAAACAAGGAAAAAAAAAATCACCCATCCATCATAAACCATAAAACCAAAAACCCAAAATTGCACTTATCTCCGGCATTAATTTTCCGTGCAATGAATTCAAAAAAAAAACTAATACTCCTAAAATCCTTTAATTTCGGGATTAAATTTCGGGGTTCCCCCTTTCCAAATGGATAAATTGGGGGAAAATAAGAGATATTACGGAAATGTCGAGGTCCAAACAGGGGTTGGGGCCGCGGGATAGGAGTCTTGCCGTTGCGGGAAACCGACGGTGGGACCCTTGGGAGGAGAAGAGCAAATCGCGTCGCGGTTATACTTGAGAAACGTCAGCGGCCCCCATGCCCTTTCATCAATATAGGCCTCATCTTTTTTCTTCAACGTCTCTCTACAATGGCGATAAAACCCTAATTTGTCGTCTGAAAATGAGACCACTGAAGAAGAAACGGAGAAACCCTAAATCTATTTTTGTTTATATTTTATCACAATGACCTCAAAATTAAATTACATAAATTAATATTTACTCTAATTTTCTACTACTATGGTCAAATATAATTATATTTTACTTCGGAATCCCATTAAAATCTTCAACGAATATATAAAATAAAATGATTATTAATTTAAATGAATTGTCATATAAAATCGTTCAAATTCGTGTATGTTTCAAACTTTTAAAATAAGAAAAATGGAGCAATTCACAAAGTTTGAGATTTTTACGATTATCTCATCCTTTCTAACATATTACATGTTGATATGTTAGCCGACATGTGTTATCATGCATGACGTTGTTTTATCCACGTAATTTAAACCGACTTCCATAGCAATACGTAATTCACCGAAAAAGGGAATAATAGGATAATTACGCAAATCTCAAACTTCATGATTTTTTTTCGAGTGTTGAAAAGAGATGGATAAACCAGAATTTGATCAACATTTGTGATTTATTTGTCAATTTATCCATTATTATACACCAGTTGTCTCATAAAGTATTAACTTTATGGATATACGAATTTTGACGTAAAATTAATAAAACGAGGAGATAGAGAGAAAAGGCAATTTAAAATTTCGTTAATAGAGAATGAAGCCTCACAAGATAGAAAGGTTTTTTAAAAAATGGATGTGGACTAATCGGGAAAACGGAACAAATTAAAATTAATTTTAAGAACATGATAAAAAAAATTTGAGAAAATTAATGTCCAAATAAATATTTAGTTGGTTGGGCCCAAAATATTCCGTTGGATACTCTCAATAAGAATAGCCCAAATTTAACAAAGAATGCATATATAATTAGCTCATTAAAAAGAATTGAAAAGATCGATTAACCATGTTTTTAAGATTTAACCATTCAAACCAAATAAGGTGATAGCTTTCTGCATTAAGCAGCATTTTGACAATCCAAATATGATCAAGACCTCCCAGCAAAGAATGCCAATGCTTTGCTTTAACTTTAAGAGCCCCACATAATTGGTTGCTAGAGAATCAAAGTTGATTTGTCAATTAATCACGAAATGTTGTGTTTTTGGCATATGATTTTTTATGAAAAGTAATTCACAAGATCATATATAATGGAAAATGATACAACTAATTGGATCCAAGCCTATTCAAATAAACAACGCACACAAACCACCTTTCCAAAAAAATTATACACTTAGATTTATACTCCATCACTTATTCACGAAGAAGTGAATTTTTTTATCATGGGTATACATTTGGGTAAATGTTCTAGAAGCCCTCTTTCAAAGTCTTACCATAAATATTTTTTGTGAATAATGCAGTTTAAGGAGAAAAATTGTTCCATTGCATACAGCGGCGGAGGGAGGTGGGGTCGAGTCGCCCGTAGAACAGCCAGAAAATTCCTCCCAATGGGTCCGGACCCCACGGCCTCTGGAATTTTGTTCTTGACTCGGTGGCGGATCTAGTCATGGCTAATGTTAACAACATTAAAAAATATTATACTAGAGCTATATTTTATGTAGCATCATTTATAAATTATAATAATAATTATATCATGATAATATATTTTTGGATTTTTAAGTAAAATATTAGTTTTTGAAATTTGGTTCCACATTTTTTATGGTGTGATTTGATTTTGAAAAATCAAACATAACGATAAACAAATTATTTTCATATTACTAACATTATTATTATTTTGAAATTTGGTTTCACCTCTTTACTCATGTTTTATCAGTCTTTTACTTTTATTTGATTATAGCAAGTATATTTTTCCCTAATTTTAATAAATATGATCAATATATTTTTTATTATTAATTTAATTACCTTCCATTTTATATTAATGGATTAAATTTCATAAAAAGACCTTGAGTTTATGTTAGTTGTTCTAGCTAATCTATTAAACAAGAACCATAACGACTAGAAGAACTGGGATAGTTGATGATTATTCAGACAAGATTGAAATTGATGAAAAAGAAATTAAAGTTGATCTCAGATTATGAAATTATATTGATAGGTTTGATGTGAATATTTTGTATCGTACACGTAAGAGCCAATTATAAGAGAGATATATTTCATTTGTAATATATTTATTTATTAATATATTTATTTTTCGTTTGACCCCATGATTTTTAATTCTGATCCGCCATTGATTGCATATGAATACTAGAGAAAAGAACATAGTAACATTTTTTGTCAAATGAGAATCTTTGATGTTCAAGAAAAAACTGCACCATTAAGAATCAATTAAAAGATCGATTGATCATATCTTTCAACCATTCAAACCAAATAAAGTTGATAGGTTTCTGCATTTAGCTGCATTACATTAAAATGTACTTCACCTAGATGATCAGCATCTGGTGACAAATTAAATGCCCAATTATAACCTGGGCACTTATATATTATACATAGCACATTGATATTTACATTTCAAAGTTGTGGCAGTACGATCAAGATTTCCTAGCAAAGGATGCCAAGGGCCCAACTAATGCAGCATTGGTATATGTAGTAGGCTCGGAGTGAGTATAATCTCCTCTCTCATCCGGGAAGAAATCATTCTGGTCGGGCCCACCAACGACCGCACTATCAGTGTATTTGGATTTGGATCCGAACCGTAGTAGTAAGGTTGAAACCCACCCTCACACCCGATCTCCTGAGAGTGAACCGCAACCGAGGGCAGTGAAGATCCTCTGTGATGAATCCTCTTGGGATATTTCGTCCCGTACCCCACCATGTAAGACATCTTCATTGGATTTTCTCCTAATATGTAGTCCACCTACAATGTACACATTCATAAAAGCAAAATTATATTAATTATATATGTAAAATGCATTACGAAATAAAGTTCAGTTGGCAAGACATTTCACCTGTCTCCTAGCCGTATTTCGTAGGGTATCGGGAGCGACAACAAGATTCCCACAAGTGAAGGTGTGGTTAGCCTTAGCCATGTACTTGGAGTAAGTTGTGAGCAAGAAAGTTATGGATGTCACATATTGTAGATTGCTAGCCCCATCTTGTACATCAAACCACCTATAGTATATATCAATCACCAATTTAATTAAATTATTGAAATTAAATGAATATTGAGAGGCACATTTTGGTGGAGGAAGGGGAATTAGGCAGTATTTTACACATGAAATCCTCTGCTTTCTGCCTATATCCCCCAAATGTCTCATCTTTATTCACTAAACTCTTCTGATAAAAAAACAACATTTATTAAAATCAACTAAATCTTGATAATTTTGTCCCCAATTAACCAATTAACCAATTAATTAGTCTCACCTTTGCTAGGAGCACATGAGCACCAGCATACTTGTTGTCCCAGCTAAAAATGTCGACGCCGTCTCCCCGCCCACCGATTTAAGAAGATCAAGATAATATGTTTCGTTGGTAGCCGTGTAAAGCCACCCGGCTCCCGAGCAATTCATCCTGACGACAACAACAACAATTATACAATACTATGAAATACATATCCCCACTAACGCGTGACATTAATATAATATAATATAATATAATATACCGTGTAGCCGAATAGGAGCAATAAAAGGGGCAAACATTAGAGCCAAGGAAGTCACTATAAGAGCCTCTATGCTGCATTGCAAATTGCAACACATCTTTGGCGGTCGACAGCAGCAGCTTCGAGTAGCCCTTGTCCACTTTCTTGAACACAATCGAAGCCGCGCCAGCGTCGCGGTCTCGCCGGCGACGTCCGAGCCCGGGCTTGTCGGCGTGACGTAGTAGACGCTTCTCGCCGTGTCCATATCCTCGGCCTCTCCCAACACTTGTGGTCGGCGTTGGGGTCTCCAACGCCGACATAGAGCCGCCCGGTGTGGCGCGGCGCACTTGAGGAGGTAGTCGGTGGCCCACCGGATGGCGTCCGCGGCCGGAAGCTGCGGGCCCAGCTTCCGGCTGTTTTCAATGACGCTCCACGACGCAATGTCGTGGGTGTCGCCATGGCAGGTTGAACTTCACGTTGTCGCCCGCTCATAGTACCCTCCGGTTAAGTTCACCTGTAATCAATTAGGGTCAAGCCAAAAAATTAGTTTCCAAAATTAAAAATGGAGTTTTCCTATAAAAAAAATGGTACGATAACTCATTTATCTTAAAGTTTTATACTCTCTCCGTCCATGAAAAATAGGACACATTGTGAATGGCACGATTTTAATGTGAATTGGTAAAGTAAGGAAGTAGTGTTAGTGGAATATGGGGTCCAAATTATTAGTAAGAGATAAGGGGAAAAAGTAAGAGAAAAGTTGTTGAAAACTTTCCTTTTCGAATGTGCTCTATTTTCATGGATAACCAAAAATGTCAAATGTGCTTTTCTTTTTTTAGATGGAGGGAGTATTATACTTTATCAGTTGCATAGTAAAACTTATGATTTTCGGAAATGAGACTATTTTTTTTATGGATAAGTATATATTTCATCAATTCTATTAAAAGCAAATTACACAACATAAAATGCTAACAATGCATAAGAAAAGGTGAAGTGCACTTACGCCGGCGAGGCTGCCGTCGGAGAGGCCGGAGCTGCCTCTCCAGCTGATATCCTGCGAGCGGGAGGGGCCGGACCTCTGGCCTTGGAAGAAGATGATGGATTTAGCAAGGGCATCTCTGTAATCAGGGTTGCATTGGACGCAGAGGAGAAGACATTGAAGAAGATGACTAAAAGTAAAAATTGGGAAAGAGACATTGTTGCAGTTGAAGAGATGATGAGATAATTATCCAACTACAAAGGCTTAATTCGTTTATATAGAAAATCAATTCCTTTCTTCTTTGGATGCAATCAATATTCTATAATCCATTCCAGTCATGAATTCTTGCATGTATTTTGAATTACATGCAATCTCATTTCATGATTGGAAAGATTAATAGCAATCAAATACCTTAATCTGATTTATGTATTGGAGTTCTTGTTTCTTGGTTTAATTTCTATGGAGAAATTAGGTCTCCTTTTTTTAACATGAATTTGACCATTTACTACAAGTATCGTTATCCTCCTCTCCCGAAAATTTAGTAATTTGCATCATTTTTGGAAGGAAAAAGATTTTTTGACCACTAATGCAATCTTAATATCTTATGCTATTTTGGATAAAGAACAATTGAATTACGAAAATCAAATTTAATTCGGTATTTCTATTTAAGTACATATTCATATATCCAACATTCACAAGATTAAAATGGATTCTATGAATTCATTCGAATTTCAAACCTAATTATATGATAGCCATAATTATATTTAGATGGATAATTATGAACATGCAACTAAAATTGGGTACCAACTCTAGTACTATATCAAGAGCAACATTATCAGTATAATTATAGGCGACTAGTCCTATTTTGTCTTGGAATGGAGTCAATAATGACTTGAAATGATGCTGAAAACATCACACTAACGACAATATAAAAGTTAAAAAAATATGATAGGACTGATTTTAAATTTATCAATGCAATTTTATGTTTATGTTTATGTTTATGTTTATGTTTGATGGAGTATATGTTAAATCACTCTTTGTTGAAAGAGTTTAGTTTGATGAGAAAACATTATGTGTTTAACTAGCCACACTTATCTTATAGGGACAATAAATAAACATGTCGTGTTCATGAAATAAATAAAATATAATGCTTTAAATTACACATCATCGTACCAGACCAAGAAAAATAAAATTGTAGTAGGAGTAATTGAAAATTTATTTTCGTCATCAATAGGTCATGGAACATCTTAGAATGTCAATGCAGTCCAAAATCCGTTAATTGATTCAAAATATTCCACTAGCACATAAATTATATACTCCATATTATTCTATACTTTACGAATAATCGGCAAATTCCGGTATATTCCCAATTGGCGATCTCATCTTTTGACTATATACAAAAAAAAAAAAAATACAATTCCATTACGTTGGTAACTATACAATAAATGAGAAATGAATACAAAGAATCATGTGAAAAAATTAGGAATCATCATCCATCGCAAAATTTTCCATAGAGTTGATTTCTTCGCATGATGACCACCATCATCATCATCATGGGGCATGATGACTCCATTGCGAGACATCAATGCTTTCATGGCATGAGACTGCCTAGACATGATCCCAGCCGTTGATGGGCTCTCCGATAAGATGATCTCATACCCATCATGATACTCATCCATCCCTTCTGCCATCACATGCCATACCATGCTTCCACTCATTATACCCCCACTTCTTGCATATCTATATATATCTCTATACACATTCCTCATGTACATGTCTCTTTCCTCCACACCAGCTTTGTTCCACTTTCCAAATTCAGCAATCACTAATGGCTTCTTCAATATGTTTCTTGCATCCTCATAGTGATTCCTAATCCATCTATCCATGAATTCCATTTTTTCATCCTCACTTTTCCAGGGAGCCTGACACATGAACTCTGCATTAGTATGATCTGTACGTTTTACATTCAGGACATTTTCAAAAGACCCCGTACTAATAAAGTTGGGACGGTTTGCATTCAAGTATAACGAACCAGGTATCTGGATAAGCATGGATGGTGGCGAAGTCGATCTCTTTAACAAGATTGCTTGTAATGAAATCAGTCCCAACTTGGAAGCCAGGATTTAGTTGTTCTCTTTGTGGAATGCTAGCTCCATAGAAACCTCCATTCCTATTTCCAACAAATGGTTATTGTCAATGGATTTCACAAAGTTGCCATTTCTTGAACCCATCCCTATTCAAAATCAAGAAAATGCATGCATATTAGGGTTTTGTGTGTTGTAAAAATTTTCGCCCGTCCACAAGATGTCTCACGTTGAGTGTTTTTCCGAGTAGTCGGTTTGGCAGCTGGCTCGTTGATGAGTTCCCACCATGATGGTTGGCTCGTCCTTGTAAGCAACTCTAGTAATCGTGTTCAATCTTGTCACCACTCTCTGCAAATTAATTCAAGCCAATTAATCATGCCTATAGTTTTATTTAATTAAATATGTTACAATATGATCGAGTTTAATTAGTCATGCATGTTGTGACTCTTTATTTCTTACCTTAACATGGTTCTTGTAGTAATCTTTGATGAGTGGATTTGTGAAGAAATCATCATCATCACTAACTTGTGCTCCTGCATTTCTAGCCCATTTAACATACTGCGCTTTACCTCCAAAATCATTGAAATTATTCACCAAACTCAAAATGAGGCGAATTCCATACTTTCTCGCTTCATAAATCACAAAATCAATCCCTATATAAATATATGAACACGTGTTAATCCCACGAGTACATTGGTAAGATAGATAACTCATCGTCTTGAAGTTACTATACTACTAAAATGACCTAAAAATATGCATTCTTAATTCTTATCATATTTTGTTTATTTATCGGTCTTAACAAACTTACGATACGTAACAATAACAGACCTGAAAGACACGTTCGTCGTAAACACCTGGCGATATTTGGAGCGCGATGCCTCCGTCTCCAAAAGCCCAAGTCCGGCACACGGTGAGCCCGGTGGCGGAGGCTTCCCGGAAGACCGGAGACCTTGTGGCGGCGGCCGGGGTCGGAGGCTACGTTCATCATCCAATAGGAATTGAAGCCATTGAAGAGAAACGGTGAGCCTTGGAGAAGGAAATTGCTTCCCACAAAATCTAGACTTGAAGGAAGCATGCGGCCGTGGCAAAATTGAGCTTCCAACAATAGGAACATGGCTAGAATCCAAGTAGTTATTGACCCCATTTTAGACTATTTTAATGAAGAAGGGTAGAGTGGATTGGATAATAATTAAGACAAGCTATATATCAATAATAATAGTACTATTGTAAGAGTTGAATTTAAAAATTGAGAATTGTTGGCCGACCTTATAGTACGTGACCAATTGTGTGGATGCACGTGGACTAGGAAATTTAGCACTAAATTGAACATATGTAAGTATGTGTGGCCGACTCTAATTGGAAAGTTCATGTATCGTGTGCGTAAGAAATAGTTAGGAGAAAATTCAAGAAGCCAATTAGTACTATGTATAAACTCATGTCGGCATTGAATATAATTAAATTAAAAAAAGATGTGTTATTTTTATATTTTTCTTTTCTTCATCATAATTGAATCATATTTCTTTCTTTTATTATAGTTCATCCATTTTTAGTAAAAAAGAAACATAAATTCCTTTTACTCTTTGTTATTGTATATTTTATTATATCTTCACTTAAATTATGTATATCACTTTTTTCTGTAAATTTTGTGTCCCAAATAATGTTCTAAGTATAATGAGATACAATGAATATTACGTAATTGTGTGAAATCAGAACTTCTACGTTGCTTAGTGGTTCAAACTTCTACTACTAGTATAATGTAAAGAGACGTGTTAACTAACTATCTCTAGATTAAATTAAAAATTAAAAGTCTTAACTTGATTAGTTAGGCTAGTACCTTCTTTTCCTAAGTTTTAGTTTTCATTTTTGCCAACTTGGGATTCAACCCAACTCATCTAATTCAATTCATTGTTCTCTGTTGTTCTTCTTTTTATTTTCCTGATTTTACAAAAAAAATGATAAAGGCGTAGACACGTGGAGGTTGGTTAACAAGCTGCGATGACTAGTATATTATCATAGTCATTAGTAGGATTTATTATTATGATTCATTAAGAATCATTATCCTATTATATTTTCTTTTCTAGTTTTTTATTTGAAAATGTTGGGTTCAATTAAATAAAGCTTAATTCGAATAAACATAGAACTAACTAACTAAAAGTGAAGAAGAGTTGATGAAATCATCATTACCCTATGATTCCTTTGCTTAATAGGTGTAGATCTTTTCAACATTTTATTTATTTGCTTAGTTTAATATTAACTTTTAACATTTGTGATAGTGTATAAGATTTGTGTTCAATAGTTAGAAGTTAAAAAATTAGTCTTTATTAATAAGTACATAGGCAAATCATATATTCTCTGATTTTCTCCAATAAATATTTTAGAAAAAATATTTATGTATTGAGTTGGTTAGAAAGAGCACATGTGACATGTGAATGTGATGATGGTCATTGTACATTATAAAAAAAACTGGCTAGCGACTAGCGAACATGCTCTATTTTTTGGAACGGATAGAATATTAATTTGCGAAAATATAATAACAATAGTAATTGACTGATAATTTAACGGGTAGTGATCAATGTATATTGCGTAATAACTGAGAATTTAATTTAAGTTATTGGGAGGAAGGGACTCACTAAATCAAATTATAATGATAGTATTTACTTCCCAAGTAAAGAAAATGTTGAAAACGTGAATTAAACAAACAAACAAACGTGACAAAGTCACGATTTAGTTTAGCCATTCCAAATTTCGTATCCAATTTGAGATTAATAAAATTAACTATCTGCCACACGCCACATGTCCACACCTTCATTATGAATAAATTGTTTTAAGAAAATGAATTGAACCCCAAAAAATTGGTTTTTTTGATGAAATTAATTAAGGCTGGTTTAATTGTTTTATAGATAGTAATTTATTTAGTAGGAAAGTTTTTGACCAAACATTAATTAATTTGAATTAATTGAATTTTCTTCTACAAATTAGATTTTCAATTTGCCTGATTGTCTAATTAATTATACATATTTCCTTATTTAATTTGTCTATATTGGATGAATTGCAAGGCACGTTTTTTAATGGGCAAGAATATTGTGAGTTTAATCCTCTCTCATTTTTCATTATAGATGAAAATTAAAGTTTGTTTAATTATTCAATTTTAATAGTTATTTCTTAGTAGGAAAGTTATGACCAAATATTAATTAATCGGCATTAATTGGATTTTCTTATACAAATTAGATTTCCCAATATACATAATTGTAGTTAATTAGCTTTCCTTCTTACAATTATTTCCCTATTTTCTTTGTCTATATTAGATTAATCGTAAGATACACTTACACTCAAGTTTTCCATTTTTTCTTCCTTGTTAATTGAGTTGTCTCTCTATATATTTCGTTCTTCTTTGTGACGATTTAGAACATCGTCCAAAATGGGGTCCATTGGTTTGATTGTAGGCATGTTAATGTTGTCAGTGAGGACTATTGTCTGCCAAGGCACAGTTCCACTTCAATCTTTTGTAGGAATAAGTGGGTCCAGTTAGTTATAGATGGATCTCCATTTCTCTTTAATGGATTCAACTCCTATTGGATGATGTACCTCTCCTCCGAGCGTCAACGACCGCCAAGGTCTCCGCCGCTCTCCGGGATGCCTCCGCCGCCGGTCTCGAGTGTCTGCCGGACTTGGGCTTTGCGGACGGAGGCGATCGCGCCCTCCAAATTTCCCGGGAACCTACGATAAACATGTCTTTCGGGTATTCATGATTACAATATACGAGCTAATTACTTGCATTGAATTTTTTAAAAAATATATAAAAATTTAGGACGCAAATAAAAGCTACCTAATTTTTTATTTTTTGAAACACTTCCATTTGCAACACCAAGAATAAAGACAACTTATTATCTTTAATTAAATTAATAACTATCCTTAATTAGCAATGGTCTTTAATTTTAGTGGATCTACATTTGTGTCTAAATACAAAAATTAATAATTTCCTTTTGACCTAGACTTTGTCTAGATAAATTAATAATTTCCTTCGTCGAGATAATTAATAATACTAACGAGTGTAAATGTTGCAGGGATTGGATTTTATTATTTCCGAAGCAAAGAAATATGGAATTCGTCTCATTCTTAGCTTCGTGAATAATTACAAAGATTATGGAGGTAGACCACAGTATGCTCAATGGGCAAAAAATGCAGGAGCAACAATCAGTGGAGATGATGATTTTTACACAAATCAAATCATTAAAGATTACTACAAAAATCACATTAAGGTAAGTAAGTTATTTTAGATATTAATTCAAAAAATAATGCACCATATAGTATAAAGGAATGTTTAAAATTGAGAATTCTTTTTAATCTTTTGAATATGAATTCATCTCTTTTGCAGACAGTGATGACAAGATTAAACACCATTACTAGGGTTGCTTACAAGGATGAACCCACAATCATGGCGTGGGAACTCATAAAGCGAGCCCGTTGCGAAACCGACCACCCCGGGAAAACAGTAAACGTGAGTAATCGTAAATATATTATATACGAAATGAGACATTTATTGTGGGACAAACGAAGAATTGACTGAAAAAAAAAGACAAAACCCTAATTCATGAATTTCTCGATATCGAATAGGGATGGTTGAAGAAATGGCAAGTTTCGTGAAATCGATTGACAACAAACACTTGCTGGAGATAGGAATGGAAGGTTTCTATGGAGACAGTGTGCCAGAAAGAAAACAAGCCAATCCTAATAATATTCAAGTTGGGACTGATTTCATTTCTAACCATCTTGTTAAAGACATCGACTTCGCCACCATCCATGCTTATCCTGATATCTGGTTTGTTACTACACTTTCTTAATTT
This sequence comes from Salvia hispanica, assembly GCF_023119035.1. Classification (NCBI taxonomy): domain Eukaryota; kingdom Viridiplantae; phylum Streptophyta; class Magnoliopsida; order Lamiales; family Lamiaceae; genus Salvia; species Salvia hispanica. The sequence continues at coordinate 29,597,096 of NC_062966.1, read as the reverse complement.
AGGTTTTCTCACATTTCATCTTTACTAGTCATGTAAATAATAGGTCAAATTGCTATAGAAACATTAAGTTTGGTCAAATTTTTTTGGGCCAAATTTCAATTTTTAAAAATTAGGCAATATACTCCGCATTTTCTCAATTGTCTCATATAATCTCAGATTTGAGGAAATTTATTAATGAGGTTGCAAATGAAAATACTATGTGGCCAAAATGTTCAACTACTCAACGACGGCGTTTAAATTTTATACATGCACGTGTCACGTTAAGTTCATAACTTGCAATTTTTAAAATTTACGAGGCCGACAATTTGACCAAACTTTATGTTTTTTTTAGCAATTTTCCCTAAATAAAATTATCGAGTAGTAACACCCCTATACGGGAAATTCGATGATTATATACTTGTAAAAATGGCTATAATTTGTCTACATGGATAGAATTTCCTTTTGCCACATGAAAAAAATGAGAATGTGGCCATTAACTTTATAGAATATTTTGTTGCAGGCTAAGTGGGAAAAGTGAGGATGAACAAGTGAGATTCATGCAGAGCTGGTTGTTCAATCATTGGCAAGATGCAAAAACACATTGAAGAAGCCATTGGTGCTTGCTGAGTTTGGGAAATCAAGCAAAGATCCAGGGTATACTTTGAATAAGAGAGACACATACATTGGAAATGTGTACAGAGATGTGTATAGATATGCACAAAATGGAGGTACAATGAGTGGAAGCTTGGTTTGGCAGGTGATGGCGGAAGGGATGGAATCATGCGGTGATGGGTCGAGATCGTCTTATCGCAGAGCACATCAACGGCTGGGATCATGTCGAGGCAAGCTCATGCCTTGGGTGCGTTGGCTGCCAATGGGACTCATGGCCCGTCGCATGGGTTCAAGCCGGCCCATCGTCGTGGAACGCCATGAAAAGGTTTTGGGAACTGATGTATCTAGATTGGGGTTTGATTTTGGATCACATGTTTTGTGATAACAGGTTCATTGTTTGGTCATATTACCCTGTGAAATGAAAGGGATGAAAAGTTCATATTGCTATGATTGTTGTGTTTATATAATGATTGAAGTTTAGATTTAAAGAAACTAGTATCACCGTGTGCGTTGCACGACATATTTTAATTTTTTCGTAGTAACTAAAATGAGAAACAATAAAATTATATGTAATTTAAAAATAAATAAATTATTAAAATAAAATTGCTATATTGAAAAATAAAAAAAAATGCTAAAATAAAATTAAACTTATATAGTAAATGAATTAAAAGAGAAAGAGGGGGATGGAGAGAGCAAAACTCACTTGATAGACAAATTACAATATTAATTTTAGAAGCATAAATAATTATACAAAAGATGGCCCTATAATCACTCAATTTTAACTCATTCGAACAATACAATAAAAATTGAAAATAGGGTTAAATGCTTACATCTTCTGGCGGCTCATGTTCAAGTCTCATCATATCTCTCTTCTCCTTCCAATTTGTACGAAGTATTGTGATGCTCCTTCACTTCTCACTCTGGCCTTGGAAAAATCTCGTTAGTTGTCGCCAAATTGTCGTATCTTCGCCTCAGGTACCTCGTTTGCTCTCTGAAGCCTAACCAAAAGCATATTAAGTTTGAATAAAGCATTTATGTTTCATAGTATAGAAACTAATCAAATATCAATAAAACATAAAGATACGGTATTTGCCTCAATCCTTAGCGTTACAATTACACCTGGAGATATAAACTTGTTTGTTAAGAAAACCCACATTGTTCTAAATCGGAATTCAAATATATGAGATTAGAAATGGAAATTTATTAAATGTAGAAGCGAGAGAAAGGATATTGCTTCGGCCTCGGGAAGATTCGGGGCATCAAACACCTTGCAGACATATTGCTCGCCTTTGCCTTTCCTGATCATCAATCTTATGGTGGCTTCATGAGCAAAACATGGCCACCTCGGGCTTCTTCGGATACGAGTAGTAAGTATACATAAATTATTATAGATAATAATGATTGATATAACCACCCATTAACTCCATATTAACTTTAAATAACTTCTCACTAACTAATAATAATTTTAATCAATAAATAGCTTTTAATTAAAATAGTATTTACGTGAATATCCTCAAAACTCTCCTTTTATATTTTTATAGACAAGAGCCTATAATAATAACATTAAAGATTTGAGTTAATAACATTAAAGATTTGAGTTGAGTACAATACATACATACTGAACTAAAGAGTTTTAAGCAAAAAAAAATCATCAAATCACTAATTAATATTGTTTCAATAGTAGAGTAAATCAAAATTTGACAGTTTCCAAAGTGATCCACACATATACACAACAACAATATGACCTCAACTTATTTTTTATAGTCCCCATTAATGGGAGTTGCCAGTTTCTAAGAATAAAAAGAATTATCAACGATAAATGAATTTCATTCCACCCCCAAGGAAAAAGAAAAAAGAACTTTCTAGAAAGGTGTCTATCCCACACTATGCTACAAACTCGGTTACATGCTATTGAACAACAAAAACCTCACCATTTCGAGGAAAATACGCATCAAGCACAAAAAGAGGGAACTCTTCAAGCCGCGGCAGACAATGACGAAGGATCTGAACCTTGAACACCAACTACAGAGACAGAGCAGGCGTGGTTGTATGTATAGATTCAGCAAGTCCAATAGAGGGGGGTTGATCGGTTTTAGACTTCGTTTGGCCGTTTGCCCTCGATTTCCCCCTACCTCGCCCTCTGCCAACAGCAGTTGCAGGAGGTGGAGCGAGCCTTAGTGCAGTATGCTCATTCTTGTTGGAAGCAAATATTGAATCCAAATTTGCTGCCTTCTGACTGGAAGAACCTAAACGCCGTGGTTTTGCTTCACCTGCCCAAGAGTGATTGTGAACTCAGTCCACCATTGCTACTTCCAATGCTTGGTGATGAAGTGATTCCTTGATTCTGGGTCGGCATGCTGAATGCCCAAGATGGGGATTGAGTGTTCGAACCATTGGCAGATGTTGAACTGCTGTTGAGCCCATATTTATTCACTGATGATGTCGTGGAGCCATTGTTCATGGGCCGGGATTATTGTGGTGCCACTAGGCCGGGGGGCCAGTTAGCAAAAGGATCTATATCATCCAAGTTCGAATCTGGGGGTGCCTTTGTTTCCGTTTAGAATGTCCAAGCCACCAAATTGAGCTGCAAACGTTTGATGAATTTTTGGGAGGCCATTCAACATCAACTGGAGGGCATGAAGATGTTGGTTGCTGAGTGGAAGGAGCAGATGATTTCAAGGATAAGTTGCTCTGCGGAGGCTGATTCGGTACTGCAGACTGGGCAGCTGATGCTGCAGATGACGACTGCGGGGCAGTTGCAGCTCCTATTCGGTATCCCGTCTTCATCCCATGCTGAACTGCGCTTTGTATTAGATGGAGCACTAGGGGAACAGGTTTATTCGTTTGTCCTGATAGCAGTCCTTCAACTGTAGGTGATTGTTTTGGTTCCGCCTGTCCAGACTGTGTTAAGGTTACTCCTCGTTTTTCTTCTATTCTCCTATAAAGAGACAGGAGGAAAGTCGAGTAAAATTTAAACTGCATAGTTGCATAGTAGCAAGTTAACCAGCAGTGGTGTTAACTGAAGACAAAGAAAAAGGAAACTTCGAAGGTGAGCATAGCTACACAAAAGATGGCAATCTTACCTTAATACATCCTTGATGAAAAGCATATACTTACAAACTGCTGTACATTCAATTGTTGGGTGGTGAGAAGAGGTATTAGTAGTGGAAGAACATGCACCGCTACAATTCAACTCCATACTGGTACAAAGAGTAAATTTACGGAGGTAAGATTAAGAGTACTGTATTGATAAATTCATTCAAGATCCACCAAGACAGTGAAAAACACAGACCTGCTTCAAAATTGCATTTCAACCCCAAGGGTACACAAAAGCGTTGGAGCAGAATGATCAACAGCTGTGCATCGTTGAATAGTTTGCAAGATTTCTAAAACAGCATTCTTATCTAGTAACTGAACCATGTCACTTAAACATAAGAGGGCATTCACTCTCACCTGCAATTTGAATAAAAACTTGTGAATCTGTGTCCAGTAGAGTCTAACAAGCTAAAATTTCCTGTAGTTGGAATACAAAACATTCACCGACATCACATACCGCTGCAACAGTTGTTCTGAGGGCCAAACCATGAACACGGGGCAGGATAGCTTCGTCACCAGCTGCAAGATGGAAAAAGAAATGAAGAGATAAAAATTGTGAATAGTTCCATTGGGAAAAGCAACTGAAACAAAGAGCACTTCCAGAAATCAATTACCTGAACATCTAGTTGTTTTGCAAGTGAAACAGTCTTTTTGAGAACTTCCTCTTGCAAGCGAGCATCCGTATCATCATAAGCTCGAACAAGCATCGGAAGAATATGTGAAACAAGGTGCTCCTGACTAGCCTGCCAGGTGTAAAGAAGAAATTAGTAATAAATTTATCTTTCAGGGTATAAGCAAAAAGATTCGATAATAGTGATGTGGTGCATAAATGGTAGTTTAGTAGATATTTGCTACCTTGTGGATAATAAGCTCAGCATGCTTGACAAGCAGCAATAATGTCTCACCAGCAGCTGCACTAAAGACAGGTACAAGAGCTGGTAGGTTGATTGCTCAAAGTCATTTTGTCCTACAATAAATTTTACAACATAAGCCTATAGTCTCGAGCCTGATGCTAAATGATTATTCAAGTCACAAATTCATCATGCAAAGGAAAAATCAAATCTAATTCCAAAACAGAAATAAATCATGCCAAAGGCTTCAGAATAAAATGATGAATTAATACTGTACCTGTGACTCCGCTATTGTCAGAACCATAGGCAGAATCATAGGTTGCATCCCCAAAATTTTCGGAGTTCAGCACAAAGTGGGGAGAACCTGTGTACAGAATGCAATCCAAGGATAAATTTTTTAACTTGTCCAAACAAAAAACATTTTGAAAAACTAAGTACACCCATATTAAAAGGAAGACAGAGCTTACTTCTGACATCATGTTAAAGAAACCATAAGACAGATACCATGACTTATAATGAAGTGTAAATTTAAGGTTAAAAAACTTAAATTAGTCAACATCTGATTCTCTATGAAGTATAATGCATTACTTGATCTATATCTACTTGATCTATATCAACATACAATAACAGATTTTTCCAAATTGAATAGAATTGAAGGAAATAAAATATTCAAACCTTGTACCGCAAAACACGGGGTTCAAATCTTTCCACATATCGGATAAAGCTTTAAGAAATTCAGTTTTCTGCATGTTATCTCTCTCCTGGAAGTAGTCAGAGAAAATTCCAAATTAAAAAACTTCTACTATGTAACTTTTAATACCAAGTCCAAGCTGAGGTAAATAATGGATTACATACAAGCAAGTGATCCAAAAGCGAAGAGCACGCAACCTTGTATCCTCACGAAAAAAAGATGAACCTGCAATTGCAAATAAGAGCGGGATATTTGATAAAACAAATCAAGTAATGCATGAAATTTTTACATACACTGTACTGTCAGCATGCCCTGAAACAACAAATAAAAAATGATATCTAGCACCTTAACATTCACCATCAGAGATTTTGTTGATATACTAAACAACTATAACCAAACAGAGTAAAATCCTAACCTGTGAAATCCAATGCAGTTGGCCTTGAAGCCTCATTTGTTGAGAGCATTCTCTGCAAATCTGGGACTAGCCCCCTGGGAATTTTTGTAAATGCCTCATTTGTCAGGTACGTTAAACTATTCATGTACTGCCAAAAAGCAACCAGCCAAGAAAAATTATTCTCTAAACAAGCACATGCTTGTGGAAAACCCCAAAATGTCTGGAAAAACCTATAAAACTTACAAAGACAAAGACAAAAACACAGCATCCCTAATTTCATTTTTTTGATATATAAGTGGCCAGGAGAGGCAGTGCAGCATCCTAGAAAACCAGAATATATAACTACATGCTTAACATAGTAGAGATGATATACTCAGTCCTGACCAAGTTACGTATAGAGGCAGATATTTTCTTATTCCTTAATAAAGGTTTTATATCAAAATCAGAAGATGTGCAGAATGAGATGTAAATAAAAGCACATGATATTAGCAGGAAAACATCAAAACTTAAAAAGGAGCATCTATTTCCTGATGTCAAAGCTCATAACAAACAATCAGCAATGCAGCATTGCCAAAGTTCAAAGATAGTAAAACTTACCATCTTCACATTGTTGTTACAATCAAATAACGGTTTCCGAGCCACCAAGTGGTAGGCAAGGCATGCAAAACTGAAAATATCAGCAGCAGTCCCAACCGAAGCTGTTTACTCCGTACCAGTTGGGGGGCAGTGTAGTTTATTGATGGCTGCAAGGGCAGTATAGAATCTTCTACATCGTATTCCTGTTAGCAAAGCCAGTTAAGAATTCAGTAATGCATGATTCAAACTCGCAATAATCCAGACAGTCCTCAAAACAAAAGGAAGCAAATATTAGTAGAAGAGCACTAGCAATTGCAATACGAAAAACTGGGTCAAGTGGACAACAATATAGAGAATACTCTAAGAAAATGGATCAGGGTAGATTCTCAGTTTATGCCTTCTAAATTACTCCAACAATAAAACAATGCCTGATGTCGAACAAAGTTTTAATTCCTATGAGAGTATTATCAACAAAAGGCATCATGGAGGTGGAACCCTGGCAGTGCAGAACTGCAGATATATAATAATTGCATTCATGGAGTTTTTTGCTAGGATAGCTACAATTAAGAGATTGAGAATGCTGTAAAGCCATATTTATTTTTTAATTCTTTTACTTGTTTTATGGGCAATATCACCAAGTAACTACTAGAAGTAGATCCTCATATATAAATATTCTTTCATAAGACAAGAATATTATAAAAATGGTGGAATACAAGCCAACTAAAAGCACAAAATACTGCATATAATATATCTAGAGAGTGCATAGAACACAGCAGATAAACATAATCCACAAGAGAGTTGAAAATAATATCCATATTTGCCAAAAATTAACAAAAATTGATGACTCACAGCGTAATGGAATGCTTGCACACTAGCAGAATCACTGGAAGACTGATCAGCTGAAATGGAAAAACCAAAGCCACCAAGCTTCCAAGCTCCATTAGACGTAATAAGGATAGTCTGCCACATAGAGAAAGAACATCAGTTTAACCATAGGCACAATGTAGCCGCCCGAGACAGGATGGCACCGATGCCAAGTGAACAGGCAATTAGTACACAAATGATTTAAAATATCAACCAGTTCGTCATGGAAAACTTTCTACAGAGTGTTTTATAACCATGACATGTAGGACATGTTTACATCACAAGCTATTTAATTGGAAGCAAGCATTAAAAGATGAACCTTACTTTATCAGAATATATATACTGAATTATATAATTTATAAGTCGCAACAAGTTAGGTTCCTGGCCAATTTCAGAAACAGAGGTATAGAGGAGGCAAAAATGACAAAGAAGCACATGTTAGACTGTGTATGGTACAACACAAAATTCAATTCTATGCCTCCATATAGCGCCAAGAAATGAAAACTGCATATCAAAGAGATGCCTCTAAAAATCGTACTGGTATACACTGACGGTTATAACTTCTTCTATTCCACAAACTCAAAAGACGAAATTTTAAATTAACAGAAAATAAATGACAATCCTACAAACACAATGAATGGAAGTCATTTGTATTATACTGTATTGAAGAAACTACCTCCGGAGATATAGCCCGGTGGATAAGATGTGCATTATTATGAAGAAAATCTAATGTCTCTGCAATCTGGAGCAGACCATGCTTAATCTCCAATATTCCCATTTCCTGCACCAGATACAGTCTATCAATCAGAACTCGCAAGAAATAGCACAAGTATGAACACGTTCCTGAATTGCAACTATATTTAAACTACCAATTGGAAAAGTGCAATAAAAAAGGGATAATTTAACGGAGTTGATAGTGCAAATGACTGAAATGAGTACTAAGCAACAAAATTTATTCAATTCTCTCATCACATTTAGTGTCGTTAAAAAATCCTCTCTTCTTCCGTAAAGAACACCTAGCCAAAAATTAATTAGTAGTATTTCCAAATTAGCATCCATTATCCAGCTGAAATACCCAATACGACAATCCAAACTCAAAAAAACTAATCCTCAACTTCAGGAAAACCTAAATTGCTGCAATTGAAGACCATACCATCCCCTTGAGCTCCTTAGGAACTGTGGCGATATTCTCCACATTCCCCAGCGCATTGGCTGCCGACGCAAACAGCGGCTCCGTGACCATGGCCATCGTACTCTTACTCTCATCCAGCGCCTGGACCACGTGCACTACCCCAGGGTGCCTCAGCCTCACGAGCCGGGCCGCATCGGCCCGAATCACATCCAGAAACGAATCCTCCGCAGCCTTGGACAGCCCGGCCCGCTGCCGAGCCTCCGAAAGCGCCTTTTTGTCCAGCACCCAAACGCACACGGTAGGGTAGACCGCCGGCGCGTGGCCGTCTCGTGACTTGGCGGAGTACAATTTCCAGGCGAGGCCGGGCCCCGCCGATCCGATCTGATCGAGGAGGTCGTATTCCTGCATCGCCCTGGGGAGGCCGGTCACTTCCTGCACTGTGGTTTGCACGGTCTTCTCGATCACGGCCGACGCCTTCGCGAAGGCCTGCGTCAAGGTTTTCATATTTAGGGACATTTCTGGAATTTGGGGGTTTTTGGCAAGGGTAGTTCGGGGATGAAATTGGCGGTGGAAGAAGCGGCGGCGGCGGCGGTTTTGGAGAGAAGGATTGGAATTTGGGGATGATCGGAGCTCAGATCTCACCCTCTCTCTCTCTTGCTGTTGAAGGAAGAAGAAGAAGACTTGTGTAATTGATTTTTCTACATGGCGTCGAAAACAAAATGATAAATGGAACCGAATGCCACGTTGGAATTTTGTGGGGTAGTTCGGTTATCTGATTTTTGGTCCCTCAACTTTTAGGTTTTATGTATTTTAGCCCACTTTCTTTTGTTATTAAATATGTACTCCACATTTTGTATTTTATCGTGGATTTCATTTTCCTTATGTCGGTGGTGTGGAACTTGGATTGATTCAATTTCTGTTTTCAATATGAGTCAAGGTTTGTGTTAAAATGACAACCCCTCTTAAAATGACACCGTGACATTAGTCAACACAGCAATCTTACGAATACTAGGTACAGGCATTATATTTTGGAAATGACATTGAAATAGTATGTTGAATATTGCTGGACAAGAAATATTGATGTATAAAGACCAGCAAATTTTTTTTCAGTTTTTTTTTTTTTGCCACGTGACAGCTTATTATTCGTTCACGCGTACAAATAATTGGCTAGAAATGGTGATATGATGTTATTTTAAGGGGGGTGGCATCCTAATATCTTAGTATGCCATATGAGTAAATATACTTAGTTGATGGAAAATGTATCTCATGGGTAAATAAATAGTCTACTTGGATCCATTCATCAAAATTAGTTTATAAGTAGAATTTAATTATGGAACATTTTTATCTTTATGAGTTGGATGTGGATCTCTTTTTCATGAGTAGTACTTCAAAAAATTTTACTCTCTGTCTCTCTCACTTATTTCATCAATGTTTACATTAAAATTTGTACTCATTTATAGCTAAGATTATTTTTCATAAACGGATGAAGTGTTCATTATTTGTTTTTAAGTCCAAAAAAATGAGAGTTCCAAAAATAAATTATAAAAAAAAATGAAAATTGAACACTGTCTATAAATTCCTAATAAATTAATTGGTGCACACTACGTATGATTGTACTACTAATATTTAATTACAGTGGAATAGTAGTGTGAGACAACAATCATGGCAAAATGGATGGTTCCCACTATTTTGATCCTTTGTTGAAAGCACTCTACTTCATTTTCCGCATAAAAATATCATGAGTAATTATGGTCAATTTTGTAATGGATAATTCGATGATGCAGCTTCTTTGTGACTATATTGCAACAATCCAATCCAAAATTAGGACTTCGTTACATATTAAAATGAACTAAGAAATGATTGCCTTGCATATTATTAATGTTGATCGTGCTATTTTAATAATCTAAATACTCATAGAAAACATTTGTTAATTTCTTCCATAACAAAGATAGAACAAGGGATTAAAATTACATGAACAATAAACTCATGCACTCTTATTATACACAGATAATCGGTCATAACTCACTCAACTACACATTTCTTAAGCTTTGCACGGCGCCAATGGAGAGCCGCAGAGGCATTTATTCCCGGCAAACGAAGCTGCCGGGAACTTGTTCGGCGGCAACGCCCCACACAATTGGTTACTACTAACATTCAACTTGGACAGACCCGAGACGGCCTTAGGCACTTTCCCATAAATCATATTTCTCGACAAATCCAAGTACCTTAGCCTCTTCGAAAACCTTAAACTCCCCAAATCGAACCTCAACTTATTACCCGAAGCATAGAAACCCACCAAATAATCGGTCCGGTTCACCAGCTGAACCGGGCTTCCGGTTATCTCGTTCTCGGATAAATCGATGTAGTCGTAAAAATAAGTCTGCACGGGCCGAAAATCATCTAGCTTTATCTTGAGCCCGCATTTCGCCAGCTTCAGAGAGTAGATAATCGGAGACGAGATCACCCACTTCGGAATCGAGCCCAAATTGAATAAATTGTGGGATAAATCTAACGATTCGATGCCTTTCACATTCATAGCTGGAAATGGATCGGTTAATCTGTTGTGGGACAGATCAAGATTGAAAATTTTGGTGAGATTTGCAAAAGATTTGGGGACAGGCCCGGTATAATTGTTCCAGGAAAGATCCAGCGTATCAAGGGCCTGAAACTTTCCGAGAAAGCCCGGGATAGCTCCGGATAGCGAGTTGTGGCCGAGCTCGAGAAATCTTAATTTTGGCGCTAAAATTGAAAGGCTGTTGGGAATTTTCCCGGTTAATTTGTTGTGGGAGAAGCTTAGGCTTATGAGGCTGGTGAGGCCCGGGAATATATCCGGGATTGGCCCGGATAGTTGGTTCCGGTCCAGGCTCAGCAGGGTGAGGTTGCTCAGCCTGCTGAGTGTGGCCGGAATTGCGCCGGAGAGGCGGTTTCCGCCGAGTTTGAGCTGAGACAGCTGGCCTAGGTTTCCCAGGGAGCTCGGAATCGGGCCGGAGAAACGGTTTCCTTCGACGCTGAATGCGATTAATTGGGTCAAATTGCCGATTCGGGCCGGGATCGGGCCGGATAATTTGTTGTTTTCGATGTAGATGATGAGGAAATTGGGGAGGGTGAATATGAAATCGGGAAACGGGCCGGTGAGGTTGTTGAGATCTTGGAGATAGATGCTGTCTAGGAATTTGAGTTTGGAGAGAGAGGGGGAGATTTTACCGGATAGGGAGGTGGTGAGGTTTCCGGGCCGGCCCACGAGGGATAGGGCCGTGACGCGGGGGCCCGTCAGGCAGGTGATGCCGAACCATTGGCAGCAGTCGGAGCCCTTTTTCCACGAGGCTAGCATGCCGGACGGGTCGGCCGTGATGCCCGACTTGAACCCGAGGAGCCCGGATTCGTCGTCCGGGTGGCAGGCGGCCGCGGACGCGGCCGGGGCGAGGCGGAGGAGGGAGAGTACAAGGAGGGAAGCGGTGAGTACTAGCGAGCGATGCATTGTGATGGGTTTGGATATGTGAAATGAAATTGGTGGTATGGAGTTGCTATAAATAGAGTGGGATTTATTGGATTGAATTGAATAGAGTATTGTGGATCAATGCCATTAATGCCAAAATCACATGGCTTTGTGAGTAGAGACACTATAAAAATGATACACGCATCTTTTTAGTAATGGCACACTTGGAAGTTGGAGTTGATAGTAAAGGCAAGTCAATTTCGGGCATATCTTGTCTGCATAAGGTTTTGAAATGATTAAAAGATTAGACAACGAGTTGTCATCTTTGAATAATTGAATTCAACTCCATGGGATTCTGTGGGCTGCATAGCATTAGTTTGTTCTGGAAAACAGTTTACGTGAGAGTGCCGTAAACTCGTAAACCCGTTGTGTCGAATCGAACACTGACCGGCTCGAGCTTATGTCTTAATCTTCGACCTCGGTTGCTATCAGAGGCGGAGATAGAAATTTGTAGGAAAGGGGCAAATTTACATATGAAAGAATTTTACACTTTTAAGGTGGTGCATTTAATAAAAGATTAAAAGAAATTAATTTAAAATAGGTATATAATGCATGAGATGGAAAACATGAGGTGGAGCAATTGCCCCTCTTTCAATATACGTAGATCCGCCCCTGGTTGCTACCAATCACTTGGTTTGAGCTCAATTTGTGTGGTATTCAGTCTAGTCTTCGAGTTTGAACTTGAGTCCTGCTTGTTTAAAATTCATATAAATGATTTTCAAGTTCGGACCTATTAAAAATCCAAAAAGATTCATAATTTGCTCTTTCTCAATATATTACTTGAGATTTATTGAAGATGTGCATATGTAATTGAAGGTTCTACTTAAGTCTGAATGCTCTATACTGGTTTAATTGAAGATTCATGTGTATAATCGATTAACAAATTCATGAATAAATGAATTTTAATACTCCTATGTAGAATCAAATTCTGCTTTTTCTACTGTAAAGATCTAGACAAAAGACAAATTGCATATCACTTCCCAAATTATCTGAGTTTTGCATCTAACTACCAAGACTTGTGATAATAACAAACAAGCCTTACATTTAACTGACAGCTCAGCCATAAATTTCCTCATCACTTATTCATTTGTTGATTACTGAGGGTTGAAAATGGGGGATTATCGGAGGTGAATTCGTAAAGGTACGATTTTTATCTTGTTTTTTGCTCCTTTTGCACGGCTTTTTTCTCCTTTTGATTTTTTCATCAGTTGATTCTGCAAATTCTCAAATGGGTATTCTGATTTTGTAGCTGAAAAAGTCGTCGTGTTTTTAGTCTGATTTATTATTGCAGAAATTGGAAGTATCAAATTCAAATCTTGAATCTGGGTTTTTCATTATTGGAACTTTCAGTGGTGATGCATAAGAATTTTTCCCCCTTTATTGTAACTAGGATGGCTATCCTTCAAAACGATGCTTGGTTAATGAATTAGTGCTTTTCAGTTTAAGGATCTGCCTTTTGTAATGACTATAACATCACGTAACTTTCTTACTTACTGAGCTAAACTTGTGTATTTGTTCAATGTTATCATCTTCAAAAGCTTGGAACTTGTGTTTGGGCTCAATTCCAAAATGGGTAGTTATCACTTGAGAATTTCCAGATTTTCCAATGCTCAAGTATTTCAACTTTTAGTAATTGGTGTGTGGTGACTAAATAGATCGGGCTGAATTCGAGAATATGAAGAACAATCAGCATAGTCAAGAACATAAGATTCTGAAAGGGGGGTTACTATAATTTGGTGGAGTATCTTCACCAAAGGGTAGATTTTCTGAAAATCCGAGGAGTGCAGTCTTTACGTACTGCCCTCCGTTTGTTATGCTGCTAAATGGAGTGAGTGAGGTTAGCAGCAACTTCATATATAAAGGTCATAAGTTCCAATTTCATAATTGATAGCCTACTTGTTTAGTTGCTCTTCTAGAAGTTCAGACAAGGTTGTGATAGCCTACTTAGAGAAACTAGATCAATTTAAGAATGCTCGGTCGTTAGGGCAACATGCTATTCTTGTAAGAATCAACAGATTTCTTCTTATTTGATGTTGCTTTTGTGAGTTTCTGCTGTATCATATACTATTGCAAACCTGTCCGGAGAGGGAGTAATGAAGTTGCTAGCGAAACTATTTTTCTCCAGACAGACATTTCCCATTCGACCTCTCTATTTCTAAATATGTGTTTCAGTGAACCTGTGCATTGCTAATGAAATTGATCTTTCTCGACAGAAATGTCTACCAACAGCTTTGAAAGTCTATCCAAAAAGATGGATAACGCAGTAGGAGGAAAGGATGATGCGTTTATTAAGGTTAAGGTGTTGTTCTTTGCCCGAGCAAGAGATCTAACTGGAATGGCAGACATGTCTTTGGAAGTTTCACCAGGTACCACCGCGCATGATTGTTTGAATAAGCTTATGTCCAAGTTTCCTGGACTTGAAGAGATCCGTAACTGTATGGTACTTGCTCTAAACGAGGAGTACGCCCTTGAGTCCGTCGTTGTTAAAGATCGAGATGAATTGGCTATCATACCTCCTATAAGTGGAGGCTAGCCGTTTTCGTGCTGCCTTCAAATAAACTTTACTTTGGTGCTTCTTGTGAATACTAACATACTTCTACATTTTGAAGTAATTTGTTAAGTCTTTATTTGCTATTCATCACACTTTCTTGGTTTTTCCCATGTATCAAACACACCAATGTCAAAAGCGAGGAACGAACAACACGACTTACAGATATTTGTAAAGCATTGTTGAGAAAACAGATTTAATAACCAAGCCATTTGAGTCTTAGATACATAGCCAATGGAACAGAAGCTTTTTATGGCAAACAGGTAAAAGGAAAACTAATATTAGCACACGATATAAACTAGAAATATACTGGCATCTAAGCGTAAGCTCAACATCGATGACTTCTTTCAAGTATAAAAATTTCCTAGGCTCCTCATCTTATGCTCATCACGGACCAGCTGCTAGTGGAGCCAACAGACGGCAGTGCAGGGCGGATCACTGGGACCAGTTTCACGACTGAGAAAGCTTCATTCAGACGAGCGGCGCGGCTCATCACCTGAGATGCCTTCTGCAGAATAAAATTGAAAAAATGATAGCATATAGATAGAGAGACACACATTGTTTTATACCGGGTAAAAACATGTAACGGGTCACCTTCGTATTTACCAGAAACTCAAGTTGGCATTCAATGTATGTGTAACTTGTTGAGATGTCAAAATTGATTTAAATGCTTATTTTGTACTTCATCTTAATACAACTCATGCATCCAAATTCCATAGAAACAAATGGACGAGATTGAATCCATCATTTGACCAACTAACACATCTATCCACTTAAACACCTCAGATCTCTTGGATGTGGGACTCTATCCAAAAAAGGAAATGCATCTTGTCCATAAGTGCAACTCCATACGTGGAACAAATTCACTCAATCAATATATTTTACTATATAGATGTAGCTGACACTGAAAGACGACAGATCAATACCTGGGTTATAAAGCAAAGATATACTAGTACTAATTAAGTTATAGTCAGAAGCTTAATACACATCACGAGACTTAACCCATACATCTCCCCTGAAAGGTCAGAACTGATTAAAAAAAAGGGGTTTAACCGTCTGCACCTAAAGTATCCATACAATCCAAACTAAACCATGTTTCTCAATTCTCAGGCTTTACAGTCTTTTGCTTAGCCAATAACTAAGCAATTTTTCTATATCAAGTTAAGGACTCTCATTATGGTTATATCATATGGACTTTTACATTCAAAAAAATCCAACCAAACATTGATCCACTTAGACTAACGTTTATTTCCTCGGTCAAAAATAACTGAGCTGATTTCTCAAGTAGCTTCACTTAAGCAGAAAATAATCCTATAGTATACCTAAAGAGGTGGGCACACTCTCGTAAAATTCTTAGACAATTGTTATAAGTTATGTTAGCCAAAATATCAATATGTGCTTCAAATTATGAGGATCAAATGTCCAGCTTTGGGATACCAATTCAAACACACGATGTCTCAAACTTTCATTCAATCTGTATAGTCTACGTAATAACGCAACTAAACCACAGAATCAGACCAATGCACAATAGATGTACTCAACTAGCATTCTTGACACCTCTCCATCTTGAGCAACAAACATCTTAGCAACCAAGGAGCTTCTAAACTAAAATCCAACATAATAACATTTCTACAGATTTCACTAACTCCACCTATCAATATACGCATATCACATAATTATCTTCACAATTCATATTGAACATTGAACTATTAAGCTTCAACACAAGCAAAAGACATAATCCAGAATCGAGTTAACACGATTTATAAACTGCAAGATGACTATAATATCAGTCCATAAAAGAACACTGACCTTATCATCAACAGCAACATTGATCTTCAACCCCTTAGACTTCCTCTTCATCTTATACAACCTGCGGCCTAAAATCACAAACCCCAAAAAAGCAGCAGCGACCGGGACAGTCCAAACAGGATTCATTCTCATCATACAGTACTTCAGAAACTCCATTGGCATCTTCCACCACACTACGCCGCTCTTCTCAAGCTCACCACCGCCGTTTTTCATCCCGGCCGCAACGTCAACAACTTCACCTCCGCTTTCAATCCCCTCAATCTCATCGCTCGAAACCTGCGAATCAGCGCGCATATCCACGTCTCCTTCCACACTCACCTCAGAAACATCGCTAATTTTAGCAGACTCGCCATCAACTCTGCTCATCTCGGAAACATCGCCGATTTCAGCAGAATCGCCGTCAACTCCAACCGATTCCACGCCGGAATCCCCCAAATCCTCCCCTTTCACCTCAATCGCCTCATATTTAGCGTCTTCCTCAATTTCGCGAAACCCTAACTCGTTTCCCCCCTCCAATTCGCCTAATTTCTGATCTCCAGACCTCTCACTGCCAGAATCCGGCCAAAATTCGGATGGCTCCTTGTTAGGGCGGTGGAGCGAATACTCCCCCAACAACGGATCATTCCAGCTAGGGCTACCATCCCCAACCGAATCACCATCATCCACAGGCACCTCGCAACGATCGTGAGGGTCCGATGCGAAATAATTGGCCTGAATCAAGGCGGTGGAGTCAATTGCGTCGAACGAGGCAGCCGAGGAGGTCACCGGCGCCGCCTCTGTGTCCGAGTTGGTTTGGAGAAGCTCCCAGTCTTGGATTTCAATTGCGGCCTCAACAGTATCCATTGATGCTCAGTGGAATCAAAATTTGGGAGGAGAGATTGAGAAAGAGAGGGAATGATTTTTTATCACTAAGGAGATGAGAGAGAGAGTGGAAGAGAGAAGCTTCTTTATTTGTTGAGAAAGATTGGAATAAATCCAAACTAGATATTCTTCCTTATCATCCTTTTTTTATTAATAATAATTAAACTTTGTAATTTAAAGTTTATGTAACAGACTAAAATTTGGCTAGCCTTCCTTATCATCCTTTTTTTATTATTGTGTTTCTTCAAGTTGACAATCGCATACTTAAATAAACTGGCCTTAATATGGTGTGCTCGATAGACTATAATTTAGTGGATTTTGGTATTCAGAAAAATATATCGAAGCAGCCTTCATAGATAGGAATAAATGGTGATTTTAACGTTTTTTATTTGACATTAATACAAAATGAGCTACCTCTCGAGCTTGGGACAAGTTTTAATACTATTAATTCAAGAGGATTGTACAGTAGCATTAATACTTTTTATAGTACTATATCTATTTATTTATAATAAAATGTGTTTAATTTTTTACTAATTATACTTTTTTAAAAACTTTTTTCTTATTTTATTGCATTAAAATTCGTAGCAACTATAGTATTTAGTACTATTTAACATGATCAATCAGTTCTATAGAACTATGATAAATCAGTAATTAAATTTGGTTAACCTAGAGAGAGGCTGGTGGCTGATAGGCCATTATTCCACCTGTCAAAATCAAATTAAGTCATGATTTATTTATTTTAATTGACCACATCAATTATATCTCTTTATTTCATTTGTCTGCTAAAAGCCAAATAGGTGGCAAATTTGTCATGTCGACTGTTTGATTTGCATGGCTCAGGTACAGTGTTATAATATTATTATAAATAATCTGAACGACTTTTACCAAAATTAATTCACTTTCCATTTCTATTCAAGTTTTTTTTTTGTATTTTGTTTCACATCCCAAATTGACCAGATAAAGTAGAGTCAACAACAATCAGAAATTTTGAGCCAAAATTACATAGCTATTTTGATTGATTTTTCACATGGCAAACAAAATATTTGGAATTAGAATATCATTTCAATTTCCAGACCAATTATTTAATTTTATCAGACGATTTTTTTTTAAATAAATTAAAAATAATTCATTAAAATTCAGTTTCATGGAATTCCAATGTCAACACAATTTTAATTCTATTAATGGACCTTAATCGATTTTGAGTTTAAGCCTAGGATGAAGTATAATTCGCTAAATGCATTAATTAAACTGTTTGTCGGTAATCCATAATTAGCATGACAATGGGCCAGGTGGGCCAATTTTAATTCACATGAAATCAATATACCAAACTGTGTAATTCCCATTTATCATTTTTTGAAATATTTATAGGTTCTTTGTAGATGGAATTGGGGCTAAGTATCCAATTTTTTAGTTGTTTATAAAGGAAAAACAATCCGAAAAGATATTTCTATATATCCAAAATGACATGATTTTATTCCGTGGCTAATCTAGCTCAGGCCAAATCAAAAGGGAATGATGATTTGTTGGGCTTTTATTGAGGTGTTAGACTATTAATTAAGCACTATGTTATGCTATTTATTGGATTTTTGGGCTTACCCACATATTTTTATCAAGTCTGTATATACGATTTAATTACATAGAAATATGATTAATTGGTAACTATTTACTATTCTTTCACCCCACTTGAGATTGTTCATTTTCTATATTTAGAAATAAAGTTTCTCTCACTAAAATATTCAGTTTCTTTTTTCCTTCTACGTACTACCTAACAACTCTTCCTAAAATCTCGCGCCATTCAACAATATGGACATTTTAAGTAGGATGGATGGAGTAATTGCTAACTACTACCAATTTCTTCTATACATTAGATTTAAAAGATCTAGTGGTATATGGTGGTGCCATGTGAAAATTCAATTTGTATTAATTAATTTGATAATGACATTTTCATCATCCCTTATAGTACATGGTAGCTTTTGTCATTCTCACAATATCAACCCGTAACAAGAATAACGTCAACTAAATGCCTTGAATATGTCAACTAAATTTGATTGACATTGAGCATGCATATATGATTAACATTATATGTATTATGTGTTGACATGAATATGAAAGTCGAAAATATTAAAAATTTAAATAAAACTATCAAAATTTATAATTAAAACATACTTATTCAATTAGGATCTTGTTAGAATCCTTATATAAAATTACCTTTAATTTGATATGTGTTTCGTAAAAAAATAATTTAAATCAAGATATTTTATGAATTTGAAGCTTTGAGATATTTTTAAATAGTTAATTATAGTTAACAAAATTCAGTTTTCATAAAAACACATGATTGGCATTGTTTTATAGGTACTTGTCATCGTGTATGTACGTATTTATGTACTAGTTTTATGAATTTAATTCTATATTTATGCTGTTTTTGGGAAAGAACGAGGTATTGGATTATGTTGTAGACTAACATATTTTCATCTGTTTACGTAATTTAAAATATGAGTAATGATATGCTACATACCTTGTGTGAGCATCGCTCTCGTTTGACGTATATTTAGTATTGTTCATTTCGATTTATATATTTAGTTTGATTATAATACATTAAATATGTTATTAAAATTTTTAATTTCACAAGATTTATAAAAATCAAAACTCAATTTATTATTTTATTTATTTATTTAAAATTGTAGAAAGAAAGAGCAAATCTCTTTTTACTAGAATACTTTGTTTTGACTGTATCGCACTATGTATCATTTGATAACCCCCGAATCTTCTACCTTTAATTCAAATGGAAATTAAAATGGAGAAAATCCAAAGATCTTTACAGCTAAAGAGATCTCAACAACACGACTTCCTATATCCACTTATATTTCAGGAGTATATTTATGTGTTTGCTCATAATCGTGCTTTGAATAGATCTATTTTAGCTTTGATTTAAATAGTAAAATTAAAAATTCCAATAATTACGTATTAGAAACAAACAAAATGTATAATATTAGCAATCCTCACTGATTTGAGCTGATATTTTCATTTTCGCCACATCTCATATAATCAGCCGCTACACACTCATTGGGCGCTGTGGCTCTGCAAATCAATCGTCAACAATGGCGTTCGCCTCTTCCCTCTCTCCATCCTATTCCGTACCGTCTCTTGTTCCTAAGCCCAAGAATTCCATCACAACGCTCAACAAGATCTACCCTTTCTCTTTCCCCCACCGCGCCCCCATTTTCAGGTATCAACCACTAAACTCGATTCTCAATCAATGGGCCCCCTTTTTTTAAAAATCTCGTGTACGATTCTGCAGTGATATGTTGTATGCCAACTCATGCAACTACTATAAGCTCCAATTATTGAATTCCTAGCTTTTATGAATGATCGATTTTTCAATTAATGGCCGAATTCTATGTGGGCTTGCAGTGTTTGATGCCACAGCTGTATTTAGAGTAATAACTCTTTAGAAAATGGATGAAAAATGATGTCTTTACAGTGTTGATAAAATTTACGCTTTTCAGTTTTAGGTTGTGCGTTTTGTATTGCTGATGTTGAATTAAATTTCTTGAGTTGCCAAGTTGGAATTTTGTGGTGATATTTTTGTGCCATTTGGTTCTAATTTATCTAACCCAACTCGTGAGGATAAATTTGGGGCTTTTTGTCACAGAGTGAGTTGCAGTTCTCAGTTACAAGGAAGGGACTCGTCGAATTTTAATCTGTTTGCTTCAGTCAATAGTGCAGGTTTCTCTAAATTTTTGCAATCAGAAATGCTTTACTAGAACTCATGAGCCTGTATCTTGTAGTACTGATTAGATGTCCGAATTCCTAGATGTTTTACTGGACGATGCTGTCGAGCAAGTTAGAGTTCCAAAAGGTGACACTTGGTCCATTCATAAATTTGGGGGCACCTGTGTTGGAACTTCTGAAAGAATACAAAATGTTGCAAACATTGTTGTGAAGGATGAGTCGCAGAGAAAACTGGTTGTCGTGTCTGCAATGTCAAAGGTGACGGATATGATGTACGATCTCATACAAAAGGCTCAGGCTCGGGATGATTCCTATGTAACAGCCATGGATGCTGTTCTGGAGAAGCACCAGTTGACAGCAACTGATCTGCTCAAGGGAGATGATCTGAATAAATTCTTGGCACGGTTGCATGAGGATGTAAATAACCTGAAGGCAATGCTGCGTGCAATATACATTGGTATGTATGTTTGTCGATAACACCCAACACTTTCAGCTGAAATGATCAAACTCAACTTGATATTTCCGGTTTCCTTCCCCTAACAAAAAGCGGAATATGTGATTTGATCTTATAAACCAAATTACTCTGTCTCACCTATACTAGAAAAGCACTACTCAAAAGTCGTAGTTATCAATGTTATCGAATTACACTCTTGCTAATGGAAGAAAGAATTAAGTAGTAATTTTATTTTGTGGCATATGCATTGCTACACATGTTATAATGTACGTTTCAAGCATACATTCTTCTTTATTTGCTTTCACTCACTGAGATGACCTTTCTTGATGTTTGAGTTGCATTTGATCCCATTGCTTCATTCTTGCACGAGTATTGACCAGAATTCTTGATGTACTGCAGCTGGTCACGCAACTGAATCTTTTTCCGACTTTGTGGCTGGATATGGTGAGTTATGGTCTGCAGAGTTACTGTCTTCGGTTATCAGAAAGGTGCTCTTTATCTTCTAAGCATTTAATTTTATGAGTTTTTTCACTTTCTAGTAGATTTTTCTTAATGGTAATTGCTTGGTTCTTGTAGAGTGGGTTAAAATGTGCTTGCATGGACACTAGAGATGTCCTCATAGTAAACCCTACAAGTTCTGATCAAGTTGACCCAGATTACGTGGAGTCAGGTCGAAGACTAGATAAGTGGTACTCCAAAAATTCATCTGACATAATTGTTGCGACTGGTTTTATTGCCAGTACACCTGAGAATATTCCCACAACTTTGAAGCGAGACGGAAGCGACTTTTCTGCTGCCATCATGGGTGCCCTGTTCAAAGCACGTCAAGTCACAATCTGGACAGATGTGGATGGTGTCTACAGCGCAGATCCCAGAAAAGGTATGTACTAATTATCTGCATACTTAATTTGTCGAGGACATAAATTCTTTCATAATAGTGCACTGAATTTCAAGGCATTTCAGTAATATCCTCTTTTTTCATCGTCCATGGCAGTTAGTGAGGCTGTGGTTTTGAACAAGTTGTCTTATCAGGAGGCATGGGAAATGGTAAGACTTTTCCAGTAATGAGTACTAGGTTTCGGCGATGTATCAACAATATATTAACCAATTTCATATATGCAGTCATACTTTGGAGCAAATGTTTTACACCCTCGAACAATCATTCCTGTCATGAAATACGACATTCCAATTGTGATAAGAAATATTTTCAACCTCTCTGCACTGGGGACAACAATCTGCCGACCTGCTGACAATGAATGTGAAGATGGGTTGGGATCTGCTGTTAAAGGGTTTGCAACAATCGACAATTTGGCCCTTGTAAATGTTGAAGGGTGAGTTTTCCGTTCACAGAATTATGATAATTGTGGACTATTTAGTCAATGCTCGGCTCGTTCTTCCATTGTTGTTACATGGCACTTAGTCACAATTCTATTCTGCAGAACTGGAATGGCTGGGGTTCCAGGTACTGCTAGTGCTATTTTTAGCGCTGTGAAAGACGTCGGAGCAAATGTGATTATGATATCCCAGGTAGTTTTACTCACTTCTTTCTCCGATGCAAATGTTAGCTTTTTATTGAGGATCTCATGAATCCTTCAACACAGGCCAGTAGTGAGCATTCTGTGTGTTTTGCTGTGCCTGAAAAAGAAGTCAGGGCTGTTGCTGCAGCGTTAGAGTCTAGATTTCGTGAGGCTTTGAGTGCTGGTCGTCTTTCTCAGGTACTTACATTTTCTGCAAGTATAGGAACTGCTATGAAAGTTTCATCATGCCTGCTTAAAGAAAATGTAAGTGTTTTGTAGTGTGATTACATAATCCTTAGTGACGGTTGCAGATAATCTCGTGTTCATTGAATTCATTCTTTGATGTTGGAAGGTTTACCTCATTGTTTGAAGTACTTAATTTGTTTGAAAACATATCACGGGTCCTCTGTCATTTGAAAAAGGATAGTAATCTTGTAGTATTTGAAGCTGAGAACTCTTCAACGACAGTCGTACACTCATTACTTTTACGAAGCAACTGTTGGAGCTGGTTTACCAATCATTAGCACTTTGCAAGGACTCCTTGAAACTGGGGATAAAATATTACAAATTGAAGGCATTTTTAGGTTAGTGTTCGACATGCTCCCTCTGTAGCTTTTATTTCAAGGCAGTTTGGCATCAGTCATCTCTCAGTTCGTTAGCTAAGAGAACGCTTCGGGCTATTTGTAAGTTTCTATGGACTGACTTTACTTTACAATGTGTTCATACAGTGGGACTTTAAGTTACATATTTAACAACTTCGAGGGTGCACGAGCATTTAGTGAAGTGGTGAAGGAGGCAAAAGAGGCAGGTTATACCGAACCTGATCCAAGAGACGATTTATCTGGGACAGATGTTGCTAGAAAGGTATTGTCTTTAAACTCTAAAAATTAATAGAAAATCCTCAGACAACAAATTCTCCTCGGAGGGCTACCCGTTTTACCTTTGCTACTAGTTTCATTTCTTTTCTGCAACTCCAGTGAGATTTTTAATGGCACAGGTGATAATCCTTGCCCGAGAATCTGGATTGAAGCTGGAACTATCAGACATTCCCATTCAGAGTCTAGTGCCGGACCAACTGAAGGCATGAACAAACTTAATTAACGAGGCTCGACCACTAGTCTGTATCTCTGATTCGGTTTTCTAATGCCTTGTGCCAGGATGTTGCATCGGCTGAGGAGTTTATGGAGCAGCTCCATAAGTACGATCCAGACCTCGCGAAGCAAAGGCAGGAGGCTGAAGCTACTGGAGAAGTAAGCACTTTTATACTTTATATTCAGAAAACATGCAAAACTCTTGAATCATAAAATAACACCTAGTGAGGGGTACCAATGTTTCTGGGTGATGAGTGACCCTGCAGCGATTTGGTGGATATAAGAAAGAAATAAGAAACTATATATCTCCTTCTGCTGCCACACCTCCCGGTTGATGCACTCATGATTTGAAATATTTGAAGGTCTTGAGATACGTTGGAGTAGTGGATGTCGTCAACCAGAAAGGAACAGTTGAGCTGCGGAGATATAAGAAGGAGCATCCGTTTGCCCAACTTTCTGGATCTGACAACATAATAGCATTCTCAACTCAGAGGTACGAGAAGCAGCCACTGATTGTTCGTGGCCCTGGTGCTGGAGCTGAGGTGACGGCTGGTGGAGTATTCAGCGACATATTGCGCCTTGCATCATATCTTGGTGCACCATCGTAAGTTCAATGACAGCTGATCTTGAACTGGATGAAGGGTTATAATTAAACCAGTTTATGCCTGCCTTTTTGTATCTCTTCCCTGTCCAAGCCCGAGCCCTAAACCCTATTCCCATGAGTTTTCGTGGCCTCAATGAGTGGCATAACTACTGTAACTTCATAAGCAGATCATGTTGAGTAAGTCTTCATAGTGATGTTTGATGCTTTTAAGAGCAAGTACTAAGTAACTTGTATTCAACGATGACTAAGATAGTTGAGGTATCCTAGAGGAATGGGGTTGTATGTCTGGCTAATTCTCTCTTTGCAAAAGTTGATTATTTTCTTGACAGCAATATGAATTCTCATGTACACCATGATATTATGCGAAATGAAAACGGTATTGCTGCAGAAATTGCAGTCATGAAACCTCAATTCAGCTGGTAGATATACAAACTACAGCATGATCACTTCATTTTGATACCAAGGTAATATTTCGGGTCTCTGAAAAACCTGGTAATAGTTTCAGCCTTTTCAGTTGAAAGATCGGTGTTCTCCACAATGTGCTCCTTTGATGCCTTTGCTATTGCTTCAATGGAACCAATGGCTTGATTCAGCTGCAGATCGGAACTCATTTTTATACCACAACAAACAAAGGATGGAAAAGGGGAAAATCATCAGCAAATTGTATTATTACCGCAATGGCATCATGGCTATCAATCCCAGGGATAGATGTAACCACTTTGATGTAGACATCCATGGATTGAACTGACTTCTCCCTCTAAATTCACATGAACAATTTTTTAAGCATGCAATGCAGATGACATGACTTCTTAACGATTAACAGTAACAAGAAAAAGGATTGATCAACGAACCTCAGTTTTCAGTTTTGCTATAGCATCATGTTTCTTACAAACTGCAAGAACATGCCTTAGATAAATGTACAATTCAAGATCCTGAATAACGATGCTTAATTAACGATCTCACCTCCACGAGCATGTGCTATCTTTACGATCTTCTCGAATCCCATCTCCAAATCCTGCACGGGGATGAAAGTCGGCCTACCAAACTCCATGCCATGTCTGAAAAACAAAATGCAGATTTCTCAGCCAAGAACGTACTTAACAAAGCTTGAAATAGTTTGGAATGAGCCGAGAATTAACTAACTTGAAATATGAGCGTATGAAATAGTCATTCTGGTCCTTGGTTGGGAGGGTAACAACCACATAGAAATGGGCAAACTGTTCCTTTAACTTCTGAATTCTGCATCAAGCAGCAGACGAAACCTCATAAGAATCAATTTTATAACAAAATTTAGAAGATTGCATCTTCTTTTCTTGATTATTTGGAAGGTGAACATTATTCACTTGCTGAAGATGGATTCAGTGCAGCCAGAATCCCAGCTGGCCACGAATATAAAGGCAACGGACACGCCTCCACAGTTGAAGATGAAATCCTGAAAATGAAGCAACATTAAACCTAAGCATGGTGCATACGGAGGTATCCATGAGCTAGAGAAAAAGAGAGTACTGGAGCAATCGACACAAAATTCAGTCTAAAAGAATTCTCAGTGAGGAACGAAGAGATGAAGCTGATAAAGGATGGATGCTGCTCATCTTTCCATGTTGTGTTCATGATACAAACGCCATTGCAACCTTCACCACATTGAAATCCAATCACCGACAATCAGAAGACGAACTCAAAAAGCTGGATTCATAATAATAAGATCTATGTACTCATATATTTTTTGTTAAAAATGTGTGATTTTACATCCAGTTATATTTGGAAGGAGCAGGAAATAGGCATAACCTAACCATTTCCTCACAATCGCTGATAATAAATTCTACTGCATTTTCGAAAATTGAGCTGACAGCAGCAACATTTCGAAATCCAAGCTGATTTAGTGTATAAGCGTCAGATCCAAAGACAAAACCAGAATTTCTAACACTGGAAGAATATCTATGCGAGAATTAAAAAAAAATCCAAAACGGAACAAAATCAAATAAAACATAAATTATGCAGGAATCAGATTATCAAACGCGATACGGTAAATAGAAAGCAAATCACCGTTATTTGATAGTTGCGAAGGTGTTGATTCTCTGTAATCTGTCTCAGGATTCATGATTGCGGCAGATTGGCATTCGACGAAGCAGAGAAGATGCAATCCGCGACCAAAATGAAACTATATATACGCACTTTGGCGGGAAGAAGGATTTGGGACTAAAATTTAATTATTTCAAAATTTGTATCGGGTTGTTTTGCAATACATTAAGGAGATGTTTGGTTTGGCAAATAGGAGTATTAAATGCCCAAAAACAAACCTTTTCTCATGTTTGGTTTGTCAAATACCTTTTTGATTCATAGTAGGGGGAGTTGGGGGGTTTGGGGGTTAGAAATTTTTAAACCCCAATTATTCCCCCTCAAAAGATCATATATGCATTTTACAATCGAATTAAATACCCTTTTTTCCTAAATTTCAAATCATATTTGTGAACTTCCCTAATTGAAGTTGTGCTTCCGTAAAAACCATATTTTTCCCGATTTAATTGTTAAAGGGAGAATTTTCGGATCAATTTTTAATTATGATGTCTTTGTGCATAATCGTTTTGCGTTTTTTTAAGCTATGATGCTTGTGTGTTAATCGAAAAGCTTTTTCCCGATAACTCTTTTTTTATTTATTCTTTTCCCTATTATTCATTTTTGTGATGTTTTCATATTTGGAGTTTTAATTATCTACAAATCAAGAAACAAAACATGGATTATCAAAGAAAAAAATTTGATAACCGGTTGATATCCTGTTTTTGTGTGTAAATTTTTTTGAAGGGGGTTTAACCGTCTACTCATATTTTTTAGAGGATCCCCAAAAATCGAAAGACCTTTGGCAGATGTTAAAGAGATAATGAAAAATTATTATATTTTGATCATTTTTTTGATCTCCCAAAAGCGTTCTCAATAAAAAAAGGAAATATTTGTTTTTTATAGCGAGGGAAAGGGGTAGACTTACAAGTCATATCAAAAGGGTTATTTTTTAGAAACCGGATGTCCCTTAGAAGGGAAGGGAAGCGTTTGGTGATTTTCCTATCCCGATAGCTTGGAACTCTTCGTGAGAATTTTTATATTGAAGAACAATTGGCCTATTCCAAGATACTAGCACACCAAAAAAAAAAATCGTATCACTAGATTCCCTTTTTTCCCAAACATTTCCTCTATGTAACGAAGTTCTCCGTATCAAAAAAAGACACGTTATTCATTGTGAACCCCGACCCGTCCAGCGTGTCGTTTGAGATGGAAACACTTCAAGGTATTGTTTATAATTTAAATTAGTTAATATACATTCATCGCAATCGGATCATTTGCTTTTTTTATATACTTTAAATTTTTTTGGGGGATGTTTTCCCCCGCACGCTATTAGCATTTTGGTTCCTAATGCCCAAAAACCTCGATTTGGGAAAACGGGGGACGATAACAACGAATACTTTGCGCGATGAGATACGATTTAACGTGGGGGTGGGGAGGGACTGGGGAGCCTACTTTTGGGGAGCGGTAAACCGACCTCATGGTCCGGAGCCCCAATGGTATTGTCTCCAATCTTTCGGTAAATATTTATTTAAATTTTGGAATTTTTTTTCTAAACAAATTCCATTCCCAACCCGGGGAATTATTCCCTTTTGTGACAATGGTTATGCCAATAAAAGGATTTTGACACCTTACCGAGGGTTAGATACCCCCTAAAAGAAGGGCCCGACCGGGGCCCCGAACCCCGTTGAGCGAAAAACCATACAAAGCGCAAAAATTTTTTGAACGACTTCCTCAAATGCGAGGGGCTACCCGAAGCCCATCTTCCCCCTCAAGGTGCAAATTGATAATTAGTGCATGTTTCTTTTTACACAACTATGTCCGGGGGGAGATGTCCCTTTTATCCTCTAGAAACTCTTATCGGGGGTTTGGGCCATGGACATGGGTTGATGAAGACTCCAAAGATTTCCCTTTGATTTGCAAGCAACAAATGATTTGGGGCAACCCGGATAATTTGCAACCACATTGTGGTCGCTAAGTTTTAAACTTCTATACTTGCATTGCCCATAAAAAAATTGCAAATAAAGTTTGATAATTTTATTTTATTTTACAATTTCTTTTTGAAAAAATTGGGGTACGATGATTTTCTCTCGGATTAAAGTTGCAAATGAGATGCTTAGTTGGATTTGAGTTTTAGTATTCATGTGTTTAATAGGAAGACTGTTGTGATCTTTACTCTTGAACATTTCTCTATTTCCACTATGCATTCTTCAATAACTATATCTTGATCTTCATTTTAATCTCGCGTCCAGATTTCAAACACAATAGAGAAGGCTTGATTTAAATACATAACGAGGTTCGGTACAAATATTAAAAACAAAATAAATTCGTAATGCATTAGAAGGAAGATTGATGTAAATCCATATGCTTTTTTTAAGATGGTTGCCGCATTATAAGATGAAGATCTTTTTATATTAAAAATCACATTAAGTTGCAACTCGTTCATGCTCGAAAATACAATTTATATCTCTAACATTTGATATCAGATACTCTGATATCAAATGGTGGTCACTAAGTTATCAGACATTTGCAATCATAAATTAATGACAATTGAAATTCACCAAATGATGGTCACTGAGTTATCAGACATTTGAAATCAGGAATTAATGACAATTGAAATACACCGCATAATTTGAACTACACCATTATCATAGAAACATAGTATATTACAAGTTAAAGTCAGACAAAATACTTTAGAAGTTCTACAGATCACAAATGTCATTACACACAACTACTCCTAAGGTCGACACTGGCACATTGTCCATGAAATCCAAATACAGCACGATCTTTACCAAATATGATTTGCCAATACGGCCATAACGGCCAGCCTTTCTCCCTCATGAAACGAGCTTCAGGCTCAGCCTGCATATATCAACCTACCCATCAGCAAATCATGGTTCTTCATATGTAATCCCACAGTGACACCCATCACCAATGCATGAAACATTAAATATAAATTATTCAACAAACATCTCATTGGAGAAGTAATAATTTCGTGTAACTTCACCTAGCATGCATATCAAATTTAATCACTACACAATTCCTTATGCAATCATTAATATATAGTCGGCAATCTAAAAATAATATTAACATATCCAAAAAACAACAAGTAGCAAGTGCAATCCAGTTGCCACATTTCATAAACACTCTATCTACTGCCTAAAGTCATAATTCACATTGCAACACAACAATTATATATTCAATAAGAGAACTAACCTTCACAATTTGGTCCCATTGATCGTCATCGCACTCAAATTTGTAGTCCCCCTTCGAATTAAACCCTACGCCGCTCCTGTTTAGAATTTTCTCCAACAACCCGGAGCTTTTTTTCCACGCTGAAAGTCTGGACATGATGTGCGGCGTTCCTTTGATATTAGCTGTGGGAAATTGAATGCGCATGGCATCTTCGAGCTTTGTAAGGAAGCCAGTTCGAAACCCATTGTCCGACTTCCAGCCAGTAGCAACAAGCTCGTTCAGATGTACGACGAGGGCCTCCTCCTCTCGTTCAGTCCAGCTTCGCCTAGTGCGATCTCCTTTCGGCTTCCTCACACGTCCCAAATGAGCATTGATCTCTTTAAAGCCGAACAAGACAGCAACAAGCAAAGTTTGTAGAAATTAAAATGAAGAGAGTAAAACCAATATAGGTAGGGCAAAGCTCAAATTAACACAAGAGAATAAAGAGATATGAAGTAGGCTACATACGTTGAGTGCTTTGGGAATTCTCCAAGCTCAGTTGGGATCTCTTTGATGTCATCTACAGAAATAATGTCATACAAGGAGAAATCAGTGCGTCGTCATTCAAGGTAACAATATTATTATTGTGTATACCTCTTCACAAAATGGGAAAATCAGAGTTAAAAATTGGCCAAGAACAGAATTACCGCGAAGAGAGAACCAACAAATGTGATTTCTCGGGTTCTCCAGCAAATTGAAGTGAAATCGATACTCAAGCCTGCGAAGAGGCGAAATCTTGATGAAGAGATGGCGAGGAGGCTGTGAAATTTGGCGGGGCATCACTAAATTTATTTCTAGGGTTAGATGAGGATAATATTGGAAATAAGAAAAATATATGAGGACATTTATGGTATTACATGCTATTCTTAATTGCCTAAAATCCAAACCAAACATCCGATTATAAACTATAGAAACCATAAAAGTCAAACCAAACAATAGAAATATTTCTCTCTTGCCATGAAAAGGTAATCACTAACAAGAGCCATCCCTTTTCTTGAGAAACCATATTTGTCAAACCAAACAAATCCTAAAACTTTAGATAGCTGAGTGTAATTTCTAATTAAAGGGTTTGTAAAAAATAAAAATAAATAAAAATTATAGTAGTCCTAGTTTTCAGCTGGAAGAAAAATGCCGACGGCCGCCGTGAATGTCGCTGCCGCTTCCTTACCGCCTCCCAAACGCCTCTTGTTCGACCGTCGCTACGGTTGGATGTAAGTCGTAATAAATTACTTACGGTTTTTGTTACAGTCGAAGTATACTCACTATTAATTGAATTACAGATTGGATGAGTGGAAAGAGCCATCTGTGGAAGCCTTATCTGGTGGCCGCGGAATGTATGAATTTTCATATTTCTTGTTGAAAATCATCTAAATGTTATTTGGTTACGAGACAAATTAATCTGTAATTTCATGAGTAATTTATTTCGAGCTCACTTCTGATAGAGAATACTTAAATTTGGGTGTTTTTTATTTGCGTTTGAAGGTTCTGCGTCATTCCTCTAGCAAAAACATTGATTCAGAAGGCATCTGAAACGGTAAGAACCCAAATCTCCATATTTGCTTCCTTTGTTTGGTTGATTGCTTGCTGAAGTAAATATAATTTGGAGTTTTATTTGGTAGAAGTTTGGGGTGTTATTATAGCTATTTCCCATTTTAGATTTGGCTGATTACTTGCTGAAGTAAACGGCTTTCATTGCAGTTGGGGTGTTATTATGGGTATTCCTCATTCTTCCATATTTAAATGGTAGGCTTTTCCAATAATAAAGGTTTTATTATGATATATTTAAGAGGTAATTGGGAAATTTGAGAATTACTGATAAGTGTTATGATGTCCAAATCATAGGTCATCTGTGCAGTCAAGGTGGTAGTGTATTCTTTTGTCAAGATAACTCTGAGAATTTAGAGCTTGATTTAGTGTCGTTTACTTCGGGTGGTGAGGAAACGAAGGCCAATAATGTGGAGGAACCAAGTCTAGTTCGCTCTGAAATCAGAGTTGATTATTGAAAGAGTATGCTGATCAATCCCCTTAGACTAAGAAGCTGCAAGCATTGGATTATGCTTTATCATTTGTATCGGCATGAAGAGACCATTCTTCTATGCTAAATCAGAGGTGTGATTAATGTAGAATGGAGAAAAGCAGCCTTGTTCAATAAAATAATAACGGTTAATTGCCAAGAAAAAGAAATTGGCACATGAAAACAAGTTTGTATTTTTTGCAAATAAAAAGAGCTCTAGTCCATGCATCCTATTCTTCCTGAAGTATCTTCTTGCTGTGTCATGATAATGCAAAGCACCCTCTCTTCTCTTGGCTTCGTTTCACTTTCAAGTTTCGTCATGTCTCGGCTAAGGCTACTGCTCTGTGTCTCAGGCAAAACAGTGAAATTGTTTATCCAGCTGGTTCTTCTTGGCCTTGATGATGGGGTACTGAATTCCTATATATGTAGTTGAATACTCTCTCATCCATTGGTCTCTGTAATTCCAGCATCAATTTTATTATTAGGATCAACTCCTCTCCGTCCACTCTGTGTGGCATGGCTTGGAATTTGGATGCGATTGTTGCTTAGTTGGTCCTGGTAAAAGAGTTCTCACATCACACACTAGCATTCCTGTTTCGTATCTCACGCTGCAGAACTTTCTCTAATCCGCTTCATAATCAGCTTCACTTTGTTGATAGACTTCTGACCCCCCTCGATATAACGTTACTACATTCCTTTTTTGAACTGCATATATACAATGTCATTTTTGTTGCAAAATCTTGCTTTTCTTTTAAAAAATCGATAACTGATAAATTCATATATGCTCTTCAACAGGTAAACTTTGTTGGGAGTTCGACACTGGAAGTCCTCGAAAGACCAGAATTGCTCTCACCCAAATCTCTTCAAGCCACACTCACTCATCAAATGCAAAAATTCAAGTCTTCTGTAAATAATGCAAAACTAGTTACTATGGCGCCGGCAAGAAGTAGCAAGATGGAATCGACTCCCATCCCGACTGATCGGCCTAAAGGAAACACTGGATCACATACTGATGGGAATGTAGGCTAAATTAGTACCTGGCCTGGATATTTTTCACAGTATTGATCTCTCTTTCTTATGATATGATTCTCTCACAGAGTTCTTGAATTTTTTTGTACCTGCAGTATATTTCATTGCTTGTTAGTTGTCTCTCCTTGATTTCTATTAGTAGTAGATACCGGAAACGGCACAGGCAAGTTTGACATATCTCGTTTTTTCTTCAATTAGTATTATTACTGCGAAGGGGAAGAAAATTTAACAAAGCTGCCTGTACCTATTACTAATTCATGTCAAATTTATGGTTGAACATTTACAAAAATGTCAAAATCCCAAATCTAGATTGAAAAATGTGTACTAGACTACACGTGCGTCAATACTGATCACAATCTCTTGTATCCACTCAATTTGCAGATCACTCGATTTTCCCTCAAAATCTATAAACCAATGCGTAAGAGAATCAGAAGAGATACCACTGGTAGATTCTGTAACGAACAATCTTACAAAGCTCAAACTCTCAAAAACTGCAACAAAGATCATTAATCCAACTCCCACAAACATAAAGAAAATAAAAAATCTACATCCCAATTTTGTGTTATCCTTAATCTTCATCACCACTCATTCCCATTTCCCACCTCCTTCCCATAAAATGCCCTCCATTGCTTTAACTAGAACAGCGCCGCCAAGACCGCCGTGCGTCAGCCTCTCCTCTTCCACCTCTCCATCCGCCTCCGCCGCAGCTCCTAGAAAAAGACCCAATTTTTGCTTCTCTCTATTGGGTTTCAAGCCGAAACGCTTCCATTTTCTGAAGCCATGTTCTTCACTAAGAGAAACCAAGAAATCACAGCAGCAAACACTCCCCAAGACTCCCAACACAGCTCCACAGAGCCTTAGGAGATTCTTGAATTTCAACCCCAGGAGCGAGAATGATGAGAATAGGGACGGCGATGCGGCGGAGGAGGATGGCGGAAGCGGAGACGACGCTGGCGCGATTAAAGGCACAATCTTGGCTGGGCTTCTGCTTGTGGGCGTCGTTGGTGGATTTGGGGTTGTTGGGTATGTGTACAGAGAGCAGATCAATGCTTTCTTGACCCAGTTTTCTGGCTTCATTGAAGGTGGGATTGTCGAGCCTTGTTTGTTGTTTTTTCATAATTAGTAGTAGTAATTGGGTTGTAGGCTCAAGATTGGATCTTTTGCTTGATATCTGTGGTTGGCAGAGAAATCTCAGCTCGAAGGGCTGCTGTAGAAATAAATCGTGAACAAATTTGGGGAAAATGATGCTTATGAAAAATGGGATTTGTCTGAAGATGGCAATGATGCATGCTAACTGGTTACGTGTGTTGGAGGTTTGATAGATCATTGTGAACATTAGTTTGAGATGAGCATTGTGATTTAGAATTGGAATTTTTTGCTTTATGGGAGAGCAATCTCAGCCCTAATGGCTGTTGTAGGAAGTAACCGTTAACGAGTTTGGGGAAATTGAGGCTTTCTTGATTTGACATATGCTTGTGAATAGTGAGATGTGTTTGATCTGGCAATGATGCATGTGATTGGAAGTTTGATCATTGTTATGATTAGTTTGAGATGAGCATTGTGATTCAGTATTGGAATGAGGATTACTTCAGATGGCCCTAAGTTAGATTCTTCACATTTAAATATACGAGGTTCAGAAATCAGAATACAAGAATTTGAATTTCGGATTGCAATTTTCATGTTGTGCTCATTATTTACCAAATCAATATATTTCAATTACTTCTTGTAGTTGTTAAATTTATGTGGCCTACTGTATTTGAATTATGACTAAGGAGTATTATTCCAATCCCATTAGTTTCATCTAGTTTTGTAGAAAATTGTGTTTATCAATTGTAAGGCACTTGTATAGAATTAGCTATTGCTTGCTATAACTGACACTCTTCCATTCGAACTCTAGTTTCTTATACGGGCTATATAATCAGTTTCGTCTTTGTAAATCTTGAATAAATCCACTCTATTGTTACCCTCATCTGTTTGTTTAAAAAACAATGTATTTGATTCTAATGTGTTGTTGTTTACTATTACAGGTTACGGTGCAGCTGGATATGCCCTTTTCGTTGCAGTTTATGCCGGGTTAGAAGTAAGAAACCAGATATCATGTTGAGCATTTGTTGCTTCTAACTACTTCAATGTTCGTTTCTTATGTTATCTTGATCTGCAAATACTGGCGTCAAATCTTGATATATGTTATGGATGACCTTTATTGTTTGTTCGACTCTTGGAACCATCAGTTCCTGCACATGAGTCAGAGTCTGAAATTCACAATGAATTTATGCGAGTTATTATTTTCTGTGGTGTAGATACTTGCAATACCAGCCATTCCATTGACTATGTCCGCCGGTCTTCTTTTCGGCACGTTTACTGGGACCATTATCGTCTCTATTAGTGGCACAGTGAGTTTCAAATAGCTTGGATAGATAGAAAGGGTAATGCTGCAAACTGAGTATTAAGCCGTCTTACTTCCATTTCAGGTGGCAGCCAGCGTTGCATTCCTAATTGCCAGATATTTTGCTCGTGAACGAATTCTAAAGCTAGTCAAAGGAAACAAGAAATTTCTTGCAATAGACAAAGCTATTGGGGAAAACGGTTTTAAGGTTGTTACTCTTCTCCGTTTGAGTCCGCTGCTTCCATTCTCTCTTGGAAATTACCTCTATGGACTTACATCAGTCAAGTTCGTTCCATATGTCTTAGCAAGGTCAGCTCCTTTTTCTTTTTCAGTTTTCACGTACTTCTTTATGCTGTTGAAACTAATGCATTTTCTTGGAAGTGAATGTGAAATGGCTCATAATACTGCGTACAATGAGTGTGATAAGTGATAACGGATATTGTCTGTTCGACACATTATACATATTCTTGTCCTATTAGACATTAAGTGAGAACGTCCATTAGACCGAAACTTACATTAGCTAAGCTGCAATAATCTTCTAGTTATTTAGTGATGTGAATATTGCTGATTAACTGAGAAATTATTGTAGATGAAATCAAACCTTAGCATGTTTGGGTCTATTATGAAGAATATAGCTTCTTCGATTTTTTCTTGAGCAGACGGCATGTGATTTTAGTACAGTAACCATTAAATATGTCTTGACGTGAAGTCCTGTTCTTGCAGTTGGTTAGGTATGCTCCCTGGAACATGGGCGTACGTGAGTGCTGGCGCGTTTGGTCGAGCAATACTTGTGAGTCTCTAACCTTAAGGGCGTTTATCTCTTTAATTTTTGTATCACATGTGAAGTTTGCTCGTGTTTTCTCAATCCAAGATTTTGGGATTATGCTTCTATTTTTACTGACAAGGATAGAATCATACTGCAACTATTTATCAATTATCTCCTAAAAAATGTTGGAGTTCAAGATTGATTAATTTCTTCGTGCTTGTTCACGAGCTAACGACCCGACTTTTTGCTTGTCCAGCAAGAGGAGTCTGGGGTAGGAGGGTTAAGTGGAGGGAACGGTCAGCTGTGGACACTCGGGATTGGGCTATTAGTGACAGCGTTCGCAGCAACGTATGTAACACGACTGGCCAAGGTAACCCTACTAAATTGTGGTCTATGGCTCAAGATCCGGATCCAAACACTACCAAAATTACAAATACGCCATTATACGAGCATGATTGACTCGGATAAGAGTGCTCTCTGATGGATCCCGACACGTCTGATACATGTGTTTGTGTTGTCATGCAGGATGCCGTGAAAGATATCGAGTAAAGAAGCATCAAAATATTGATAGATGAACTGTAAATTGGGTACTAATTCATAAAAAAAAAAAATTATGTACCGCTCTCTCTATATATCTTCTCTTAAATAAGGGAGATAGATAAATTGTTGTGCCCTATGACGGTGTATCATCATTTTTCCACATTACCTTTTTATTAGCATGAGG
The DNA here is from genome assembly GCF_023119035.1 of Salvia hispanica. Classification (NCBI taxonomy): domain Eukaryota; kingdom Viridiplantae; phylum Streptophyta; class Magnoliopsida; order Lamiales; family Lamiaceae; genus Salvia; species Salvia hispanica. The sequence continues at coordinate 29,560,584 of NC_062966.1, read as the reverse complement.
AGTCTTGGATGAGATTCATCTCAAGATTCGAAAATCAAATTCAATCATTTATTTAGTGCATATTTGGTAGCAATTATATGATAACTCTATGCACCATAAGTTAGCATGGTTGATCCTAGACAGTGTAACAAGCAACGGTGCTTGGTGGAGTAAGATAGCATTCAAGATAATGGGTCAAAAAAACCTTTTATATCCTTGTGAATTTTTTTTTTGGTGCTAAAGAGGGCCGTAACCCTTTAAATTAAATTACGAATGTCTAACAAATCTTGAAAAAGAAACACCAATAACATCTGCAAAAAGCAATTTAACTACCTCTCTAGGTGGAATTAAAATAAAAGAAAATCTACATGTAAAATAAGACTATCTTTAGTGAACCAGTCAGCTACTTGATATCATCCGACGTATTTGATGTTCCACTCTCAGTCTAATAGTATTATCCGATGTATCACATGGATTAAGTCTCTTGTGAATTGTGGTTAATGAGTTAGCTCCTAAACACTTACTAATTAAGTAAGCATAGATATAAATTAAGTTGTAATACAAATTTTTTTTGGCATATGTAATACTATAATTTAAATTGTGATTTTATTAGCATCTTTAATGCTTATTTATTGAAAAAGTAGTAATTGTTACTTCGTTGGTTCGGATGTGATTTTTTAAAGATTTTTTAACCAATTTAGCTAAGTAGTAATGAATAATAAAGTACTTAAATAATGGAGTAATTATTAATTGAAAATCTACACAAATATAAAACCTTTACTTTTACACCAACTTCGTATTTTTTTGGGCTTCAAATACCTCTTGGCCTTAAATGCCTTAATGGAGTATGTTTTTCTAGGTCCTCAAGTTTTCATAAATCGTCTCCATTTAGCTTTGATGATAGGTACTCTCTCCCTCCCGATCCGGACTGTTTTTTTTTTTCTTTTCTATGAACCATTTTGTCAAAAATTGTAAATATGACACATGATAAAATATAATGTACCATGGAAGATTTATAGGTTGGCAGTTGGCACCAAACCGAAATTATTTGAATGGATGGCTTCATAATCTATAGTAATATCTGCCACTCAAGCATCTCCTTTGTGGATGCATTTGATTCTTTCTTTATAATTTGTTCATGATTATACCTAAAAATGTATAAAAAGGGATCATCCTATTGGCACGGAGTTGAGAATACATACATGGCATTTTTTTGCCCAACCCAAACCTGACAGCAACATAATTATAAATTTATATTGAAAGTAATATTAAGTGGAAGAAGACGGACAAACTAGTTGATTTATGCGTTAAAAGAATCATGAAATACCATGAATGTAAGTCAATATTGCAAGATAATCATAGTAGTTTGCAACAAACACATCACTCATTTTACAAACATCTGTACGATCTCACTTTACAGCACAACTATAATATGACTCATTCTCTATATGAGAGTATGAGAATTGGATTGTAACAGAAGATCTCGAACGTGCAATGTAGTCCTCGCTATCAAATTGAAGTATATACCATGATTGATGGGAATAAAAGAGACATGAGGGAAGGACCATTAAAACCACACATATCCATGTGATAACATGTGAGCCCATAGCCCAATATTTAATTTTCTCACAGCATGTATATATATAACTTCAACACCAATGTGCTAGATTTGAAAGCTGGTTTGTGGTCCTCTCCTCTCTACCTGATTCATATTGGATGAACTTTCTTTATATATAGACATTACATCAATTTTAGGATCTTTTTGTGATCACATCCTCTGTGTCCATGTCATGTGCTAGTAGGATAGATTTTGATCTTGTTATTATTCCATGCTGATAAGTTTTCGACAATCCTGATAAACTCAACAGGTTTTATTACGGGACAACTCATGATATATGTTCATATCGATCTATTATGGAAGGCACACAATTCATAATGAATTTTTGGGATAAACATATCGCATATGTGTGTGTTGTTATCTACATATGAGGAAGTGTAGATTAATCATAGCTAGTGTAACCAATACATTTTTGTTGCTCGCCAAGTTATTAATATCATAAAATATAAAATCGCCCCTGTATTGAAGCTTATGGTATTAATATGAAAAGTAAAATAAAATACATATAATCTATTGAGGTGATGCATGTCAACATGAAAAAAAAAAAGAGTTCTTGAAACTTGAGGTATAAAAATCAATGCACAAATAATCACCACCAATATATATCCACATAGAAAAGTTCACAATGACAAGCCTTATTCACTTTGATCAAAGAGTAACAATCACAAAATTCCTCTCCTAACCCCCCTTCACGTGTGGGGCATGTGATGTAAGTGGTCACAACAATCTACACACATATATTTTCCAAACATTTATTGCATTTGGTCTAGCTATAATAATAATAGTGCATGAGAATATTGTTCTCCCACTCCCTAGATTCTCCAATATATACAGATTCTCCAATATATACGAACTTTTGAAGAGAAAGAAATTGAAAAAGCCCACAATCAAGCAATAGATTCTCCTATAAAAAAGAATGTAAGAAACATCCATATTGTTCGTGTACCAAACATAAAAATGTAATGGGTCCCACGATATCTATCTAGGTTTTATTACACAAAACCCTATCAACATTACACATCCTTTTCATTCCAATATCCAAATTATCTCTCTTTCGATCCCTCTCCCTCATCACACATATAAATACTCTTCCAACCCTCCACTTCAAAACATCACAATTTACTTCAACTTCTCCAAACACCATAATTTTTATTTCCAACCATATAAGTTGAGACATGGCTGGCGTCTGGGTTTTCAAGAACAACGGGGTTATGCAGCTCGTAGAGAACCCTGGGGCCGACTGTGCTGAGAGTAAGTGTGGCTCCAAGCGGAAGGTTCTGGTGCACCTTCCAACTGGGCAGGTGGTGTCCTCGTACAAATCCCTCGACCAAATTCTTCGAAATTTGGGGTGGGAGAGGTACTACGGTGGTGACCCCGACCTCTATCAGTTCCACAAACACTCCTCCATCGACCTCATCTCTCTCCCCAAAGATTTCAACAAGTTCAGCTCTGTTTACATGTACGACATCGTTGTCAAGAACCCTAATCTCTTTCATGTCAAGGACATGTAGCTTCCATTCTTCCTAGGCTTTCAGATTCTCTCAGAAAAATGTGTATTTTTTCTTTTTTTTTTGTGGGTTTCGTGGTTTGGTGTGATGGGTAGAATTATGTATCTTTGTAAAGAACAATTATTTGATCTTGAAGTGTGATTTCTAGGATAGATAGAAGTTTGTAATGATCATAATTTGTAATTGTTTCATCAAATCGACACCACTTGTTGGATTTCGACTTCCGGTTAGTTTAGTTAGATGGAATCGTATTATGTTTCTTATGCGTTATGAATTTGAAAATCATATACTACTATTAAAATAACATTATTTAAAAAAAAACACAATACTATTAATTTATTATTTAATTTTATTTCGACTTCCGGTTAGTTTAGTTAGATGGAATCGTATTATGTTTCTGATGTGTTATGAATTTGAAAATCATATACTACTATTAAAATAACATTATTAAAAAAAACACACACAATATTAATTTATTATTTAATTTTATATTTTATTGATAGACAAAGTGTCATAAATATTGACCCCCACATTTTACTCTATAATTAATGTTTCCACGTACAATAATTGTTATATATTTAAGCATGCTCCATGCAAAAACAAAAAAAAATCCCATATACGATATTACAAGGAGACTAAGCATACCAAAATAATATGTGCAAGCCCATGGAAGATACATAAGAACAACAAAATCGATGCATTTAAGAGAGCACCGTCCTCAGACACCCACCGTAACCTAGTGTGGGCAGGCCTCGTTAAAACCTCTTGTAAAAAATTGAAGAAAACCCCATGAAAAAGAAATTCCAATAGGAAAAAGAGTACCCTAATGAGTGACTCAAGATGTGTTAAAATTTCACTACCACCAGAAAAAAATCACCATTATCATACACCGGCGGAGCTACGGTGCCCCCCTTTCCCTATATATAATACATATATGCAACAGTTGGTTTGGATTTCGTACTTGGAACCTATAGATCCAAGGTTCAAGTACTCCTGATTTTTAATTGGATTGTTTTCTATGTGTGCTTGTATCCTCTCTTGGCTTCATTAATGATTAATTCGATTTAAACATTGGGTAATTTTGTTTATTTTATATAATCATAATTATGTAAAATAGAGTACGGCATATAATATTATTAACAATATGCTCTTTATTATTAACAAACTAAAATAAAAAATAGTTCTTTAATCACATAAATAAATACTACTCCAGTATATAATATTAGCAAAATCAATTTATATACTATGCTCTTTATTATATAAAAAAAAACTATTTTATACTCCCTCCATCCCACTTTAAGTGGAACATTTCTAATTCAGCGTGAGATTCTATGTAGTGTTGTTTTTTTTTGAGTAAAGTAGAGAGAATAAAAGTAAGAGAGAGTAAGAAGTAGAGAGTTCTATATTTAGAAATGTGTCACTTAAAGTGGGGCATCTCAAAAAGAAAAAATGTGTCACTTAGTGTAGGACGGAGGGAGTGATTATTTTGATGTCGACATTGTCTCTGTATCTCTAATTTCTATTACTCATTCTTTAATTTCTATATCATTATCTATCTCCTGCGCACAACTCTTTATTACTCATGTTCGAGTTGTTTCTATGTCGTTGACACTGAAATAATTCAATAAATTTTCACAATAATTTGGGCCCCAAGATTAAAATCCTGGCTTCGCCGCTGATCATCTATGTGAGAGGTGGAAAACAACCTGCTTGTCCGAGAAACGTGAGTTCGAGAAACGTGAGTTCTAAGTATATATTGACATTTTGTACCCTAAAATATGCAAAAATACCATAATGTAATGCTTCGGTAAATTTATTTCGATCGCTGAAAGAAGAACTATTTTGTAAACAACTACATTTTTTAAAAAATTTAAAAATATGAAACGTGTTAGAATTCTAACGTTCCAACTCATCATTTCGAGTGCCATAAACTTGAACACATGTCATATTTTAATTATTTTTTGAAACATTGGGCTTTTTTTGCATCTTGCGATTTCAAAAGTCAAACATTTTTACAAATCACTCCAACATTCGCACAGTAAAAAGAAGACCTAGATATATATTGATTGGATTGCAAACTATTGCTAAAGAATAGAGTTTATTTATCTGAATTATTTTATAGCAATCTCATTTTATTTCATCCCTATCTCTATATCTATCTCTAAGTAGGAGGGAAGTTTCCATTTGAATGCCTACGAAAAAAAATGCTTCTTTAGGCTAAAGCTAATGAGAAATTAAAGGGAATTGATCACAATTTTGGCGGTACTATTTTATTACCAATAACTTCATGCATATTGCATAATCTTATGATTTATTTCATTAATATCTCTAAGTAGTGGAAGTTTTCCTCTGAATCCCCTACCAAAAAAGAATGCCTCTTTCGTCTTTAGCTATAATTTTTTAGTACTACAATATATACTTGATGCCTATTACATAAAATACTGGCAAGCTTTAACAGCATCAGATTCCTATACAAAAAGCAATTGAAGTTTACCAAGAAAGATTTATAGGTTGGCTTCATCACTTTTACCAATCCAACGACCAATAGCCAAGATCCAAGCTCTAGGCACACGACGCACGTGACACACTGCACACGGCCACGTGGCTTGCGTCCGCGGCCCCGGTTGGGCGGGCGGCGGCGCACGTTTGGTTTCTACCATCCATCTTACTCCACTATAATTATTACATATACTTAATAATTTAGCGTATTGAATACTCCCTCCATCCCAGAAAATTTGTCACTTATTTCCATTTTTGTTTGGCCCTAAAAATTTGTCACATTTCACTTTTACCATTTTTGGTAGTTGTCCTCAAACTCCACTAACTCATTCACACTCACATTGTATTATAAAATTAATATATAAAAATAGCACTCACGTGTCACTAATTTTTTCAACCACTTTCTATTATATTTTATAAAACTCGTGCTAGATCAAATAGTGACAAATTGTTAGGAACTGAGAGAGAGAGAGTACATGTTTCATGAGGCTCTCACCACCAATGTGATATAATTAAGAGTAAATGTCAAAATTGGTCCTGAATATGGTCATTTTACGTTTTTTGTCCTAAACATTATCTTTTGGATTTTGTGGTCCTGAACATATGGAAATTTGATCATTTTGGTCCTCCGTCAACATTTCCGTTAAAAACTAACGGTCAACAGGTTTAATATCGATTTTGACCAAATTAAACTTTTAATTCTAATTTTTTAATCCCTAATTAATTTTCTAATTATTTTTACACTTCAATTTCATCTTCTTCCTTCCTCTCATCTTTCTGCAATCGGATGATGGAGCGTTGTTGCACCGAGATTGTTTGAAACCGAAGATGAATTCATCAAATTTGGGGGAAATTTAAAATTAGGGTTCGAAGAAATGGGATTGGAATCAAACCATTCTTCTCAACGCTGGATCTGTTGGTATTTGGGAAAATTGGGAGCGAGGGCGTGAAGCTGCTTCCCCCAAATTGCTCCCCGCCGAACCCTTGATCCACCACACCAAAGCCGCCGCCGCCGCCGCTAAAATCGAAATCCGCGGCGGCGCCTCCGCCAAATTGGACTAACTTAGTCAGATTCCCCATTGCAGGATCGTCCACATCAGCCGTGACATAGCGGAGGAATGCATGTTCCTGGCTGGGAGACTCCGACAGCACGCCCTCCCAGTCCTCCATGGCGAATTTCTCCGGGTTGCCTCGGATCTCTAGAGACGGCGGAACGGGGAGGAGGTCGGAGTCAGTTGCATTGGAGCTGGTGGTAGTGGTGGAGTCTTGCTGCCATTTAGTGTCCGAAACAGCCGCCACGCCGACCGTGTCGGTAGAAGAAGCTCCACCACCTCCGCTGAGAGATGAAGACAGAGTTGAAGAGGAAGTAGGCGAGCTCCGAATTCTCGCAGAATCCAGCACAGATGTAGGCTCCATGAGGAAGCTACCTTTTTTGACGAAATCAGTGATGAAATCTTTGTTCTTTACCACAAAATCCAAGTCGAAGACTCCCTTCCCCTCAAAATCTTTGTTCTTTACCACACCATTAATTGCTTTTAATATTAGTATTTAATTTTGATCACTTTTATCGGCCATGTTATTATCTTCTCTCCTTTAGAGTTTGAGAGGAAGAAGATGAAAAATGAGAGAAAGGAAGAAGATGAGATTGAAGTGTAAAAATAATTAGAGAATTAATTAAGGATTAAAAAATCAGAATTAAAAGTTTAATTTGGTCAAAATCGATATTAAATCTGTTGACCGTTAGTTTTTAATGGAAATGTTGACGGAGGACCAAAATGATCAAATTTCCATATGTTCAGGACCACAAAATCCAAAAGATAATGTTTAGGACCAAAAACGTAAAATGGTCATATGTTCAGAACCAATTTTGGCCTTTATTCTATAATTAATCCATTGATTTTTCTTATAGCTCTATTTTTATGATTAACTTTAATCCATTATTTTTTACTCACCGGGAATCAGTTTAGAGAAAATGAATGTACCACAATCATGTTCTCCGAATGTAGATCGGTCTTATATCATTTAATTTCACAAATTAAATGTTCCTTCACATGTACGACCCGGTCAAAACCCTTTGACTGGTCACGATTCCAACATGAGCACATACCTACTAATTTACTTAAATGTCTCTTATTTCTTTATTTTCCGTTAATTTGAAGTTGATATTATTTTAGTTGAAGGGGGTGACTATGATTTATTATTATACGATTATGATTATCTAAAAATAATGTATATTCCATCATTAAATATAATCTTTCGAACGAAATGCCCTTAATTGACTTATTCTATGATTGATTGATGGGAATTAAAGAGACATTGTTAGTAATAAAAGTTGGTTGTTGTTCAAACAATGCATATATATGGATGAGGGAAGGACCATTAAAACCACACATCTCCATGTGATGACATGTGAGCCATAGGCCTGTATTTAATTTTCCCACAACATAGATAACTTAAGCACCAACGTGATAGATTTGAAAGCTGGTTTGTGGTCCTCTTGTAAAACATATCGGATGAACATTAATTCTTTTATATTGATGGCATCAATTTAATTTTAAGATCTTTTTTGTGTTCACATCTTGTATATCCATGTCATATGCTAGCTAGTAGGCCAAATTTGTCTTTATTCTATGACTGGTAAGTTATCGACACTTCTAATAAACTCGACTGATTTTTACTATGGGACAACGCATGATGTTCATATCTATTTATTATGAAAGGTATAGATCAAGTTAGGATGAAGAACTCTCTAACGAGTACAAGTGTGGGAGGCACACGATTTGTAATGTATTTGGGATAAACATATCACACATGTTTGTGTGTTGCTAACTACTCCCTTCGTTCCGTCTTAATAGATGTTTTTCATTTTCTGCACTCGTTTTGGAAAATTAATAGTAGTAATAAATAGTTTAAATGCAAAAATAGTAAAGTAAAAGAGAGAGTAATGTACAGAAGATTAACATGGAACATAGGGAGTATATATGATCAGAAAGTATAGATTATACGTTGGTAGTAGGGGTGTCGAAACGGGTACCCGCGGGTACCCGCACCCGACGAGTCGGGTACCCGCACCCGACTTTGGCCGAAAACTTTGTCCCGATACCCGTCCCGCAGTGAGTCGGGTATTACCCGATACCCGAGTCGGGTATCCCGCACCCGACACCGCGGGTACCCGACCCGAAGCCAATTTTTTTTTTCTTCCAAATCTTCTTTTTTTTTTTAATTTATTTGTATAGTTTATAATATTTTACAAAATACTACTTGTTGAATGTAGTAGATTCTCACTTTAACCCTTTAACTTTATTAATTAATTTTGCTGAGAATTGAGATGAAGCATGCAATGTAATTGTAATATTTGCCTTCGTGTGTTTCCAAAATTTTAAGTTAAAATGCTTAATTTCCCCTTCTATATTGTTTACATACTGTAAATAAGGAATTAAAAACTTATATTTTTTTTAAAGAAATTGAAATATCTGCTTCAAATTTTCATATTACAAATTACCACCTGTAAATATGTAAATTCAAATTCAATTAGAATGCCAAAAAATCCAAACTCCTAAATTCAAATCACCATTCAAACAACTAAATATGAAAAATTAACAAAGTAACCAACAATGTCTCACTTTCATCAAAAGTAGTAAATAATTATAACCAAAAGTCACCAAATATTAAAATTAAAAATAAAAATTATAAAATATTAATATACATATCGGGTATGTCGGGACTAACGGGTTACCCGAGCGGGTATCAAAATCCAAAATAGTCATACCCGATCCCGCCCCGTTACCCGACTCCATCGGGTATCGGGTACCCGTTACCCGACGGGTATCGGGTCGGGTTCGGGAATACCCGTTACCCGCTACCCGTTTCGACACCCCTAGTTGGTAGTGTCTTCAAACACGTTTTAGTGGATCAGTACATTCGTTGTTACTCGCCAAGTATGTTGAATATCAAAAAATCAAAAATAATAACATCCTAAAGTGCCGAAGCTCATGAGATTAATGTAAAAAGTAAATTTTTTAATATACATTATCTATGGTAGTGATGTATGTCCACAACAAAAATTGAGTTCACACATGACTTGTCTTATTTCACTTTGATCAAAAAGTAACAATCACAAAAATTCCTCTCTTAACCCCCCTTCACGTGTGGGACATGTGATGTAAGTGGTCACCCCAATAGATATATATATGTATAATAATTAATACACATATTTTCCAAACATAATGCGTGCGAATATTGTACCCCCACTCCTTAGATTCTCCAATATGAACTTATAAAGAGAAAGTAAAATGAAAAAGCCTACAATCGAACCATAGATTCTCCTAAAAAATAAGAATAGAAGAAACATCTATACATAAAAATGTAATGGATCCCACAATATCTATATTACCCAAAACCTATCAACATTACACATCTTTTTCATTCCACCATCAAAATTAACCCACCCCCTCTTCTTCATCGCATATATAAATACCCTTCCAACCCTTCACTTCAAAACATCACAATTTACTTCAACTTCTCCAAACACCATAATTTTTATTTCCAACCATCTAAGTTGAGACATGGCTGGCGTCTGGGTTTTCAAGAACAACGGGGTGATGCAGCTCGTGGAGAATCCCGGGTCCGACTATGTTGAGGGTAAGCGCGGTGCCTCCAAGCAGAAGGTGTTGGTGCACCTACCGTCTGGGCAAGTGGTGTCCTCGTACAAATCTCTTGACCAAATTCTTCGGAATTTGGGGTGGGAGAGGTACTACGGTGGCGACCCCGACCTCTACCAGTTCCACAAACACTCCTCCATTGACCTCATTTCTCTCCCCAAAGACTTCAACAAGTTCAGCACCGTTTATATGTACGACATCGTTGTCAAGAACCCTAATCTCTTTCATGTCAAAGACATGTAGTAAGTTTGCTGTGATGGCTTGATTTATACAGCTTTGTAAAGTGATTTCGAAATTTCGTTTTTTTTCCCCTTAATTTCTACTATGGAGTTTGTAATGTTCATAATTTTTTCTTTGTTTTATCAAATCGACAGTTCTTGTTGGACTTTGGCTTCACATTAGTTAGATGAAATCGTGTAATTTTTCTTTTTGTGATGTATGTATAAATTGTGAATTTTGGAAAATATGTTAATATAAATCAATATCATTATTGTTTTAAAAAATTAATATTCCATACGTTTATTTTACTGTATAGTATGAAATTTATATATAAAAAATTACATTTGCTCACTTGCTAAATTATTAAAATAAAATAAGTAAAGTTGTAATACGTGACTTTTTTAATTAATATAATTAATTTTGTTTATTCTTACCAAAACAATTTCATGATATCACAAATCTATTCTTCATGTTAATTACTCCTTTTGTCCCACTTTAAGTGGAGCATTTCTATTTCGGCACGGAATTTTATGGAGTGTTGTTTTGTGAGTTAAATGAAGAGAACACAGTAAGAGAGAGGAAAAAGTAGATAGAGTGATGTTTCTATTTACAAAAATGTGTCATTTAGAGTGAGACATCCATAAAAGAAAAATAGTTCACTTAGAGTGGGACGGAGAGTGAGTATATTTTAGACTTGTATTGAAAATAAAAAGTGGCATAGATTTATAATTTATTGACCCCCGCATTTTACTCCATCATTAATGTTTTCACATACAATAATTGATAGGTCATATTTTGATTTTACATGTTCCATGCAGCAACAAAAATGGGGTGATATATTATTACAACGTACAAACCTATGACAAATTAGGGTACGAGAATCGTAATCTTTTTCACATGCAATACTTTCTATTGTAGAATAGACATGTCTCTTACAATCACATAATATCGTGATTGATTGACGTTACGTGACATGAACATATTTTATAACTTGACCATAAATATGTGACTGAGAAATCGTATGACGTGTATAGAGTGAGAGACGCATAATGCCATAAACCAAGGTTCCAAACTAGCTAGTAATGAGATTATTATATGAACTATGTAAAAACGTAATAGTTTTTTAATTGTTCTTATTTTCTCTAACAATGTAATAAACGTACTATATATATCAAACCACACTTAAAGAATGGAATTATTTGTTCCAGGATTCAACATAGGTGTTGCATACATTCACAATATATCTTCGTGATTGAATGACTGAAAATAATTCTTCATTTAGTTAACCTTATAGTATACATATACATTTATTACTAACACAGGGAAGATTCATTCGAAGATATGGGAATTTGAAATAGAGATAAGTAACATAGGTGATGGATGACAATTTTGGAGGCTGAATCTCGTGATATAAACACTAGGAAAAAGAAAGGTCCCCCAATCCAAAAAAAAATTAAAGTAGTAGTATTCCATAGTTCTTCACGTGATGTGGGGTAGTATTTACTGTATTTTTTTATTCGACTTATGAATGATCAACGACCTATCAAATTTCATTTCATAAATATTGTTGATCAATTGAAATTTCACATTTTGAATCAGTTTGGATTTATATTATCTAAAAAAATTGAATATTTGTCCGAAATTTGAATTGGAAAGCTTTCAAACTCGACTATTGATTATATGTATGCATAAAAATCCGGCCCATGTGAATCAAGTGATGGCCTAAGCCCAAATACCCGTATCAAGAAAATATAAAAGTGAAATGCGTGGAGATAATAAAAATTAAAAAAAATTATTAATCCCCGATTCACCCGCGTAGCAATTTGGCAGCGAACAAGTGGAAACCCTAATCGGAACTGGTTATCTGATCTGTGGAGAGAAGCAAAATCCATCTATGGCGGATGAGAGTGTGATCACGCCGTCAGAAGCTAGCCCCGTAGCATCCGCCGGAGATGGCCACAAGAGGAAGCTCGAAGATTTTGACGCTCCTGAGGTTGTTACGGAGTCTGAGAACAGCGACGCGGTGAAGAACGGGTCGCAGGAGGAGGGGAATGGCGGTGTGGATGAATCTGAGACTAAACGGCCCCGTTTGGAGAGCAATGGGGATAATGTTGCCGAAGCTGATGAATCAGGTGGTGGTTTTTGCTGATTGGTTTCTCTGTTGTGAGATTCTGCTGTTTTCTTCATTTTTCAGCTATGTAGGCTTGCGAGGTGTTAGTATGTGTGTGTGCGCGCGTATGCTTTTGATACACAGTCTAATGTTACATTTCCTAATTCATTTATATTTTTTTTCTAAAAATATTACAGTGAAGTTTTTACTTTTGAAACTATATGACTACAATCTGTTTACAATAGGTGCTACTATGTTTGATATAGGGGATGCTGAGCTTCTATCTTTCAAAAAAAGTTGAAATGGAGACTTTTCTGACTGTATTCGTATAACTTCTTAGCAGTTCCACAAAATGGACACATGGAAGATGAACCTGAAGAGGAAGAGGATCCTGAGGAGGAACCTAAAGAGGAGAAAGAAGACGAACCTAAAGAAGAGTCTGAGCTGCCTGAAATTGAGGATATTAACGTCCAGTCTATTGAGGCCCAAGAACTTGTTGAAGAGCCAATTGAGACAGCCACTGAAGAAACAGCTCCTAATGACAATGAGAAAACTGATGTTGGAAGTGTTGGAGAAGCTGAACAACCAAATGCAGAATCTGAAGAAGAGCCATCCAGTCTTCCGAGAGAAGGGGATGTTCCAGTTGAGTCTGCTGACAGGCAGCCAGGTTCAGATACAATACTGTCGCGCAAAATGGAGGTTCCTAATGACAAGGTAAATAAACGGTGCAGTTTACTATTTATACTCTGTGTCTTGCATTGTCCCATCAGTTTCTAAGCCATAGCCTGCTCTCTGTGTTTTTACATTGTCGTGGATACTTGTTCAGGGTGTTGATGAGTGTTTCTGTTTTACGGTTTGAGTGTTTGACCTTCTTTGATAAAAGAAATCTATCTCAATAAGTATTTAAACCATGAGAGCTAATTTGAACGTCTTGCACAGTTGCACCTCTATCTGATTTACTAGCGCATTCTGTCTATCTCCCAGTGTGTATCAAATGTTTTTTTTACCCCGGTATGTCTGCAAAATGTTGAAGACGATTCTGAAATTTGTCAAAAAAATAGTTGAGTTCTGTATAGCTGCAATTAATATATTTTAGAGGCCTCTAAAACGTGCTTGCTTATCTTTGTTTTTCAGGTTGGAGTTCTTATAGGTAAGGCAGGAGATACAATCCGTTCCCTGCAGGATAATTCTGGTGCGAAAATTCAGATTGTGAGGGATGCTGATGCCGATCCACGAGCTGTATCTAGGCCTTTGGAACTAGTTGGAACCTTGGAAAGTATAAACCGGGCAGAAAGGTTGATAAAGGACGTGATTGCAGAGGTTGGGTTTTGTTGTATTTACTGTTTGATTTTCTTGAAATTATTTCTTGTATTCCTGGGCTCTAAGACATGAATTTGGAACTGATTCTGTGCTGTTAGGCTGATGCTGGAGGGTCTCCCTCACTTGTTGCTCGAGGATTCAGCACAGTTCAGGCTGCCAGTGGTGGCGAGCAACTTGAAATTCAAGTCCCAATTGAAAAGGTTTGTTCTTGATCTCTTATCTGCTATCTCTTTTTCTACATGCACACTACTTATGTGTGTGCATATGTTTTATATCTATGTACTATACTTGTGGAAATGAGTTACTAATCTATGTACTGCTACTTTAGGTCGGTTTAATCATTGGGAAGGGTGGAGAAACAATCAGAAACTTGCAAACAAGATCTGGAGCTCGCATTCAGGTAATAGTTACTCCCTTTGTCCCACTCTAAGTGAATCATTTTCCTTTTTGGGATGTCCCACTCTAAGTGAATCATTTTCCTTTTTGGGATGTCTCACTCTAAATGACACATTTCTAAAATTAGAAACATCACTCTCTCTACTTTTTCCCTCTCTCTTACTTTATTCTCTCCACTTAACTCACAAAACAACACTAAAATCCCGTGCCGGAACAGAAATGCTCCACTTAGAGTGGGACGGAGGGAGTATTGTATAACTTTCGATAGTTTTGGTTCACTTGTTGTAGCCAAAAGTTTAAGTCTATTTTTGTCTGCAGCTAATTCAACCAAATGGTGCTGAAGACCAATCTAGTGAGAAGATGGTCCGTGTGACTGGTAACAAGAAGCAGATTGAGACTGCAAGAGAAATGATTAAAGAAGTTATGAATCAGGTTTGTGTAGATGTTTCTTCTTCTTTTATGAGCTTTCATTTAGACTGGTGCATGTTGATTTCTCTCCACTTAATGCCCGGCAGGAACTGTTATCCCTGAATAAGCATGTGGAATTACTAAGTGCCATTTTTGCATGTTGTGCTTGTTCTGAACTGGGTGGCATAATGACCTATTTTATGTATATTTCTTTCACATATTTATGTAACTTTCTATGCAACTATGTTGTCTTGGTACAATATCGAACATTAGTATGTCTGCATAGTAAATCTCTTCGGCATGGATTATCTTTATTTTATTGTTGAATCTTTCATCAATAATACTTTTGGCTGTGTGTACTACCTAGTGTTTTTATAATCCAATGTTAAGGCCTTCGTAGTAGAATGTAGTGTGATAGATAACTGGACATTCCTGGCTGCTTCCTATTTCCTTTAATATAGTTCTTCAGAGAATATTATAGTATTTGCTTTCTATTACAGATTGACTTACTTTATGGGTGATAATTTAGTAAAACTATAATTGGTTGTGGGTTATACATGATGCCCACATGTTTCAGTCTTAACATATGCTTTGTAGAATTTGCTATGTTTGTTTGATCTAAATAAACTTTGATGTCATGCCATTGATAAATAAATTGGGCATCAAAGCAACCTGTAGATGGTTTCATTGGACCCACTTAGAGTGTAATTGAGAGGGTTTTGCATCTTAAACTGATGCAATTCAGAATAAGATTTCCGTTGCCATGATTTATCTGTCTTGAAGGTGCCAATTTTTCGAATTGGATGACTTAAAAAATGCAGATTTGGCTTTTCTTTTCACTTCCAGTTCGCATTGCCTTCTTGGTGTACCAATAACAACCACTATTCTCTTGCGTCACCAGAAGAGAGGTACCAAGCATTAAACCTCGACATTGCAGGATGTTTATAGTTGGTAAGATTGCTTTGAGACTTAAGAGGCTGATAATAATACTACTAGTGAGGCTATATGGCATGCCTTATATCATATTTTTTGGACTTATTGGAAAACAATGCCTCACTCACATAGTGAAATTGTCTTTGTGAAGTAGTTTGGATCTATACAATGAAATCAATTCCACTTGGTGTATTAGAGAACATGAAATCTGTCATTTTTATATGTGCTTAATGGGTTATTGGTAACTAGGCTAAATGTTTAGACTTATCATTCTGCTTTGTGTTCATCTGTCAGTTTTTTTAAGCTCAAGATGAAATCTCTTTTGATATTGTCCTTTAAATTGTTTGAGAATTCCTGTGAGTCTGTGACATGATTATAAATGAGTTCCCCAGCTAGAGTTATTTACTTCTTTTTTACTTTTTTTAAAGCTGACCTGTTTCTGAATTCTAAGTGAAGACTGGTTTGCTCCTACACAAGTTTTTAGTGATTACTGAATAGTGTGCCTGTCTACACATTTTAACCATTGTCAGAATTAGTTCTCTTGAAGGAAAAGCTTTCTTCTTCTTGTTAATTGTGAATCACATGGTTGGCTTCTTCAAGGCTCAGCAATTTCTGTAGTGAACTTAGAAATAAGGTTATAAGATATTTGGGGACTTTGTACACCATAAACACCGATGGAAGATAAATGATTCCCAAGTTACAAACTGCTGAAAAGGTTTAGATTGGATTTTTGTATATGACCACATATGTAATTGTTGCATCTTTGCTATTTTCTGTTTTGTTATTATGATTGAGCTCTTGTGAATCCAGAGCACTTTACGTTCATTGATTAATTATGTCACTTGTTTTTGTTACTGTTTAAGCCTCTGACGCTGTTTAGCTTAAACATGTATTATGAGCTATTGCAGCTTGCAATTACGTTTTTCTGGGGTGATCTTCTGGGTTATTCTATCATTTTTTATGCTACTTATTTATTCTTACTCAATTTCTATGCTTAGACTGTAAGACCATCACCTCTCTCCGGAGGATACAACCAGCAGGGATATCGTCCACGTGGGCCTATTGCTCAACAATGGGGACCAAGGGGCTCTCATCATGCCCATTTCTCTGGTTACGACTACCCACAAAGAGGACAATATCCTTCTCAGAGTTCACAATATCCTCCATCATATGGTAACTACGCTCCCCCACAGGCTCCAAGAGGCAACTTCGGTCCAAGCTGGGAGCAAAGACCTCCAGCATCTATGCATGGACCTCCTCAGGTTGGTGCTATTTATATATTTTTGGCTGATGTCTTATATCTATTTGGTATCAGTACCTCCTGGACTGTGACCTATTTGGTGACCCTTCATTTATCAGGGCAATTACAATTACGGGCAGCAGCATGGCCCAGATTACACTCATTCAGCCCCTTACCCTCAAGCTCCTTCACAGCACTATGGACATGGGTATAATGAGGCTAAATATGATCATCCTGCTTCAGCACAACATTATGGCCACATGAACTCTCAGCCAACACCGTATGCTCCAGGTGGTGCACACTCAGGTTATGGTAATCAGGACCAGTACGGTAAGCCACCCATGTACGGACAAGCACCTCATTCTCAGCCCTATACTCAACCTAGGCCTAATCAACCTGGAGAAGTGCCTTACCAAGGTCCTGGTTCAGCCACTCAACCATACGGTCAGAACATGCCATCTCAGCAGTCTTACCACTATGGGTCAAATGCACCTATGCAACAAAGCTATCCTCCATACGGGGGTACCACTGATGGGTATGGCCATCCACCTGCCACAGCATCTGCTTCTGCATATCCTCCTCAAGGTGGTCAGCCTGGGTATGGTCAGCCAGGAGCTCAACAGCCACCTGCATATTCTCAATCAGCACCTGCAGCAACAGGTTACGGTTCGTACCCCACAGCTCAACCTGGTTATACCGAGCAACCAGCTGCCAATAATACAACCTACGGGTACCAAGGCCCGACAGATCAGGCCTATGGTGCTGCTGCCCCAGCCACAGCAGCTTATCCCGCAACTGCTACTGGACAGTCTGGTTATGCTCAAACTCAGCCTACGTACGATCAGTCTGGTGGCTATGGAAATGTGCCTCCAGCAGCAGCTGCTTATGGAAAGAGTGCGTCACCCCAGGCTGCATATCAACAATATGATTCTAGTCAGATGTACGGTGCACATCGCTGAATTTTGGTTAGTGAAATCAGGAAGAGAGTGAGGGAGGTATTTTAGAGTGGACTCGATAGCTGTAGTAACTTGCTGACTTCCAAACAGTGCAATCCAGTACCAGTAATGCTCATATATTTGATCTTATGATTAGTTAAAACATGTAATCAATTGTCGTTCTGATTACTTTCGTCTTGCTACTGGAAGTCCCTTCTCTGGTAGGCTCCATGTTATAGAGATTCTGCAAAATTTGACATTAAAGCAAATGGCCGTTGAGTCTATTTCCTATTTCGATTCATAATTTATTGATTTTTATTGTGGCAATATATTTTAAGCATTTGTGTAACTCAGCCTTTCCACCTGTAGAGTTTCATTCTGTTTCAAGTCCATGCTCTCTTGTGTTGTTCTATTTGGGGCTTCCGAGATGAGGCATTTTTTCCATTTTTTGAATTCTCTGAAAATTAGGGTTGCAAAAAAAGAAAGGACTTTGATTCAACCAAGGTTCAATTTTGTTAAATCATTTCACTTCACTCAATATAGCATCAGATTTACTTGCATACCTCAATCGTTTGAATTCTTATGATAAACCAAACAATAATGTTGATTGAAAGTATATAGAGTAAAGGTCAAAACTCGTCCTGAACATATGTTCATTTTACGATTTTAGTCCTAAACTTTATCTTTTGAATTTTTTGGTTCTGTACATTTCAAATCGGATCACAATTGGTCATCCATTAATAACTCAACAGTCAACCATTTTAATCCCTATTTTGACCTAACTTTAGCATGTTAATTGTGATTCACCATCGCGAAATCTCACAGTGGCACCGACGTCCTTGTGGTCAGTTCAGCACCCTTTAGTAGCCCGTCCACCACCATCCCTGCCTTCTTCGACTCTGCCGCCGGGAAGAATCCGTTCCCGTTAAAATAGTTGCTATCCACGAAATCCTCGCGGCCGGCGTTCAATTTCTCGCCCAGATTCTTCACAGAGGCCGACGAGTGTGATTTCTTCAGCGAGAAATCACCCAACTCGGGCTTGAAGTGGATGAAGAATCTAGGGTTTTGATTCCCGACTAAATTGAACTCGACGCTCATCACCAGAGGGCTTTTACTGGGCGAGCCTTCCTCAATAATCCTAACCCCAAATCGATGAGAGAGAAGCTCCTCATGCTCACTACCTGCTGCTGCCGTCGCCCTCCAGCGCTGCCGTCCGCCATCGCCTCCGGCGGCGGTCCTCTTCTCTCCTCCGTCTTCCCCTCTTCTCTTCTCCGTCTCCCCTTCCTTTCTCCCTCTTTCTCCCGCTCCCCCTAATCTCTCCCTCTCTCGGACCTGTCCACGCCGCCGTCGCTGCTACTGTGCGCGCAGCGTCGCATCCCTCCGTCTCTCTCTCGCCCTGATTCCGCCGCCATCACCTCTATGCACCGCCTCAATTGTCGCCGCCCTCTCTCATCAATTTGGGGTTAGGATTATTGAGGAAGATGAATTAGGGGATGGTAATCATAATTAACATGCTTAAGTTGGTCAAAATAGGGATTAAAATGGTTGACTGTTAAAAATTGACGGAATTGTTAACGGAGGACCAATTGTGATCCGATTTGAAATGTACATGACCAAAAAATTCAAAAGATAAAGTCTAAGACCAAAATCATAAAATGGACATATGTTCAGGACCAATTTTAACCTTTACTCAAGTATATTATTGATAATGGAAACGAATAGTATCATACTATATGTTGGTAGGATGAGCAAAGAACTTCGAACAATAAATTTCACTCGTGGGGTTGCAGCAAAAAAGAACCATTGCTTCCCAAACAAAGAGCGGACCCTCGACCTATTTGAGGAAGACACTGCTTTCTCGATTTTGAGAATGGGTTGTTGATCATTTGCACAAATGAACATTAGGACAGCTCGTCTACAAGAATGGTGGAATCATTGCCAACCCCAAGCTCAACAAGGGTTGCCATATCATCTTCAAGCAATATAGGTAAGGGTGAACCCTGCAAAACCACAAATATATATTGCTAAGAAACTGGTTCTATAAGATCAGTAGACCACACATGATCCACGCAAAGGAGGTTGCATTGAATCAGACGTTCCTGTGGTGAACAATTCGCTATGAATAGTTGAAAATTGTCAAATGACATGCTCTTGCAAATACTTGAACAGAGAGAACAGTAACAGTGAATGGAATATTGAATTTGAAGGAAGAAAAAGGGAACTAAGGCAATTGTTCAATTTCACGAACCTCTTCTTTAAGAAAAAGTATAGGTTTGACGGATTTCAACTTGAAGAAACTCAAGCATAAGTTCTTCAGCTTTCCAACCTGTTCAAAAGTGTGCATGCATTTTTAACTTAAGAAATCTCATTAAAGGGGAAGAAGTCTGTGAGAAACTGGTAGTAGAGCTATCACCGTGGCAGTAGAAGGCAGCTTTTTAACAAGAGGGGTCTTCTCGCCCATCGATGCTCCAACACATTTCAACGTAATAGCTGCATTGGCACATTTAAACTTCAGAATAGAATTCATATCATAAAGATTATTCATAATAAAAGGGTCATACAAATCAATCCAGAAGCCATCTTTTGAGGGCCCGATGCCTCTGTTGTTGGTCTTTCATCATCAAGTCCATGGATCTTTTTAAGCTCATAAAACCTGCTTATCAGGTTCATAAAATTGGATTCACCAGACAACTAATTTAAGATGAAATGCCACTGATAAATTGCAAGTTCAGCTCTGTAGCCATTGTTCAACTTTCTTCCATTATTCCATTACGATTGATTGTCAAGCATTATGTATGGAAAAAATAAGTGTAGATAACAGGTGCCTCGGATAACGAAACAAATTGTTTCAGGATATCTGAAATGTGATAAAGAGCACAAACCAAAAAAACTGTATAACCGATTTTCCTTAAACTAGCAGGATTTGTAAGAGCTTGCTAAACTGATGTTTACCTGGGATGGAGTCTCCTAATTTCTTCCAGGTCACCATTACATTTTGACATGACCAAACGAACGTACCTGCACGTAAAACAATACCGAATAGTATAATGCAAGCCAAAAGGGGATGCTTTCTCAGTGTTCAAGCTCTTAATTGTACTCCTTACACAAAGCACCTTTTGTGTAACTTATAATAAAATGCTCTCCAACATTTTAAACCACTAGCAATTATGTGACGCATGACAAGAACTTTGGGGGAAAATGATACCTAATTTCAGAGTCCTTTCGTTCTCGAGGACCAACCTGGAACAAAGAGATGTACAGACATGACCATTAATTACAAGAGATCCCCACCCTTCTGTCACCCAAGAAACAAAATAAAAGCGAAGAACTAAGTATCTGGAGCTAACCTCACTTCCATTAAGCATTTTCATTTTTGCTATACGAGCAACAATGACAAATATAGCAACTCCACCTTTCCCTACATCTGCAACTGGATTCCCAGAAAGTCTAATATCCTATACAGAATATATAGCAATTACCATCAAGGACGTGTATTTCACAACGAATGAACAAATATTATCTTGGCAGAAGATTAAACGGACTAAAATCCTGCGCAGAAAACATCAATAACTGTGAAGCGAATGAGCTGCACTGATATGAACATTCAAGAGTAGATTGCTCATGAGCAAAACCAAACGATTATTCACAAGCTCCTAGAAGTTTTCCGATCATTTTTCACTAGATCCTACAAGTTTTCCGACCATTTCACAATCTTTAAGGATATATTGTCCAGAAAAGTAATGCTCACCATCAAGTTAGGGAATGAGTTGAGTGAATCAACAGATGCCAGGTCTTCAATGTTGTTGCCCCCTGAAAACAGTGAGGAATAAGACCCTTCTGAATGAAAAAGGTACTAATGAAAGAGAGTATGCATTATAGAATTTAATGATTGTACCAAGATAAAGGCTACACAAACTCTTGAAAGGTATACTACTCCTTTCTTCAGACCCATTGCCACATTCATTGGATGGTTTATCCAATTTACCACAATCAGGGTATGAGATATGATTCAAATTATTGTTGTTCAAAAAGAGCTGCTCCAGTCTAAACATAGAAACCTCAGGTAATCTTAGTAACAAAGCAGACTTTGCAATTTCTATTAAAATTAAAAAAAATAAAAAATCTGAGCACTCCTTCATCCTCACTACCTGTGTAACTGGGAGAATTTTACGATTTCATCCCAAGTTGATATGCAGTTGTTATCAAGGTTAAGCAGTCGTAGGGTATCAAAACCTTGGACAAAATCTGAAGACATTGGCTGGACAATGGACAGTAAACAAAATATATTATTGGAAATAAGGGAAGAAACAAAGAAATAAAACAAACCAATGTATATTGGTAATCCTGAATAATAATGACAGACATATGGCATACTTGAAAGATAAAACTTTCTTGCAGCGCAATGTAGTGTAATAACTGCTTACCGTTATTTTTCTTAAATGATTTCCCATGAGATGTAGCTCTTCCACTTGCGGGAGTGCATCCTTTAGAGCTTCCATCTGGAATTTTACACGAATCATGCTTATAAATGATTCAATTGAGTTAGAATTTTTTTGAAAACACCAAACTTCAAAGCATTACCTGATCCCAAAGGACTCCAGTTCGGTTCAAGACTAAAATGCGAATGTTGCTTAGTTGGGGCATGCAATGTATAACAGGTGACATGGAATCATTGGATAGATTAAGTGCGGTTAGAGTAGGCAATCCTTCACAGATGATGCTGATATCCTGCGATGACAGCCAATAAATGACTTTTATCCAACAATGCGAATTTAAAAAAGCAGGAGTATCATCGATTGTGTACCGCATAAGACCATGTAAGAAAAAGTCTCAAAAATATTGACAATACAAGGAATCCCCTAACTTATTAACCACATCTGACTAATTGATAGGTGCATAGTGTAACGGGAAAGGAGCACATACATTCCAATCAGAAAGTAGATTTCCAGTCAAGTCCAGCTCTTTAAGATCTGCCGAGGAAATATACAAACCCAACAAATATAGTATTACAAAGACGCAGACATATCGAGATATATAGGATAATCTATACACAGCCATAAAAATATAGGAGTCTCTGAGTGAATAAAAGATGACTTCAGGCAGTGTCAGATTAATAGGAATCACAACATAGGCCAAAAGGGGCCATATTCAAGAAATAACAACTTACTAGGTAATGTCGAACTGATCTTGTCCCTGGGTCCAGGAAAACTGACCCCCAAATAAGCCAAGGATGCAGTAGTCAACTCCTCAAACCGACTAAATTTGTCTTCGATTTGGTGTTTCCCAAGAAGCTCAATGGTCACCTTTTTGTTTCTTGCAGAAAGGACATACATCTCATCTAACAGCAACAGTTTCAGAAGATATTTCACAAGAATATTAAAGTTAAAAATCAAACGACAAAGTTGATAAAATTGAAGTGGATTAAATATCAAAAGACCTTCAAACATAACACAGTAGTGACAAGACAATAAGTAAACCACATTAACTTGTTCGATTACAGAAATATTGCTCAATTCATGCTGCAATTACCAAATAAAAATTCAAACCACATTTCCAGGTATGAGCAAAGTTTTGAACTTGGATCTTATTTTTCATTCAAGTCATCATCCTATAGATAAAATAAAGGCTTCACCTCTGGAAATACTAAGTCTACTTTAATTTATGCACAAAACAAGTTAGCATTTTGATTAGCAAATGCACTTGGAACTTCCTTTCAGTTGAGCGACATACCTTCTTCCTCTTTAGTCGATTGAGCTCGATAGCGAGTTTCCAGTGCTTCCAAGAGCGAGACGCCGGAGCTGAGATTGTGAGATCGCACGAACGACGCCGTATGGAGGCCCCTCGCCGTGAAGTATCTGACTCCATTGTGCGATCCGTCGTGCTTGCCTTGGCCGTCTTCGTCCCAATCGACTCCCACCCAATCACCGCCGTAACCCTCCACGGGGCCCACGTACCTCACCGTTCCGACTCTTCTAGGCTGCCCAGCGAAGTGCACCCGCTGCCCCACCCGGAACGAATCCGGTTTCCGGGTCGGATCGCTTGAGGTCTGCATCTTTAATCTTAAATCTTAAATAAATGGACTGATGCGTACTTCTTTATTTGTTTCACTCTCTCAACTCTATATATTTATGTTCCAACCCCCATTGTTTACACATATGTCAAATACATCATAGTAGAATATAATTATAAATTGACAAACCCTAACCTCAAATTGACTTTGCACAAAATTATGGCAGTACCGAAATCGGATGGCTAGAAGAGTTTCTTCAGAGCTGTTTGTAAGCAGTATGTCTTATTCATTGCTTTTTCGATTTTGATTTATTCTGCGTTGATCATCTCCATCTTAATTTGGTCACTAGGGTTGTCGTTTTACATTACAACTGGAGAATTGGAGAAGCTATTCTCGCCCTTTGGCTTAATTGAACAAGGTACAAATTTGTTATATTTATGTCTCACTTCATAACAACCGTGTCTTTGATATGTGTAGGTTATTGATAAACCTATTTTTGAAGAATTGGTTGTTTTTCTGAAGATATTTCTTAGGATTATGTATGTTAATGTTGCAGTAAGGCTTGTCAAAGATCCTAGGACCCAAAGGCCTAAAGGTTTCGGTTTTATCAAATATGCACGTGAGATAGATGCTAAAAATGCACTCAAGGCTATGAATGGCAGGGTAATTGCCCTTTTGCTAAGTGTTGTTATGCTTCATTTGATTTTTGTCTCATCTTTTGAATTGCATTCTTACTTTTTGAGTTACTTTTGTTCTTGTACATGATGATCTATTATAGATTGTAGTCTTGTTCTTCATTGGTTCAACCAAAGTTTCATCAATGTTATTTTAGATTATTCTCCTTTATATGGTGTCGTAGACCATGAACTGGTTCTTAAAAATGACGTGGTTTTAGGAACAAAATGAAGTATGTCCTTTGCGTTCTTGATCTCTGCTTTCAGTTTTCTTGTCTTTCGTAGTTTTGGTGTTTCATGATCTTTGGCAACTGCCAAGTATTGAAGTTGTTAAAGTATATTCTTAGTGTTCATGTAGACGACGGTGATTAAATCTAAGACTTGCAAATGTGCTCCTCTCCATTTCTCCTATCTTCATGAAAACTGCATCAATAATATCTGTGTGGAATTACCTTATCTGATTCGTCCAGTTGTGTGGAACTGCAGGTAGTGAATAGCAGGTTGATTTTTGTAGAATTAGCAAAAACCACAAATCCCGCGGAAACATCTTCCTGATTGCACGATAATTTCTTCGACACAGTTTTGGAGACAAGTATACTGACATAGATACCTTAATCAACATGGGAGAACTCTTGGCATTTTCTCAGTCGACTCTGCTGTTACTACCCCGGTCACCACTCTGCTCTTCAAGGAATCATCATCTTTTCACCTGTTTCAGCCGGTCATCGCTATCAGTAACTACACCCATCACTCACCTGTCTAACGGTGGGCGGAACCAGTGTTCTTGGAGGACTGTGGCTGGAGTCGTCTCTGACTCCAAGGTGCCTACCACCTTTACAGTTGATTCAGCTGGGGAAGGCGTTGATATTCTACCTGACTCTGGTGGATCTGATGACAGCATTGGTGGAGGTGGTGACAACGGTGGTGGTGGTGGAGGTGGTGACAATAATGGTGATAATGGAGATGGGCAAAATGAAGATCAAAGCCATGAGAAAAAGGGAGGCATGTCGATGTCCCAGAAACTGACACTAGGCTACGCTGCCTTAGTTGGATTCGGTGGAGCAATGGGATATCTCAAGGGTGGAAGCCAGAAGTCACTAATTGCGGGTGGAGTGTCAGCATCAGTGCTGCTTTTTGTGTACGCCATGCTTCCATCAAACCCTTTTCTCGCGTCTTCAGTTGGTCTTCTTCTCTCCGCTTCTCTTCTTGGAGTGATGGGACTGCGTTTCAAGAAGTCAGGGAAGATCTTTCCAACTGGCGTGGTCTCTTTTGTTTCGCTAGTCATGACTGGGGGCTATTTCCATGGAATTCTTCGTGGTCTACACTGATCAACAAGGCCGTTGGCTTTTCGCCTCAACAAGCAGCAGTGAGAATCATGTGTTGTTGGATGAAACTCTGCCTTTTTGTTATGTAAAACTCAATGTTGCTGCATTATGCCCAACTGAATCATATCTCCCTTGCAATTTATCTTGAACTAAAAGACTATTTATATAGCCTATTCAATTTTTAATCTGGAATTGATTTCTCCGAATCAATTTCATAGTATTTCCTTTCTCAACAAATTCTACTCCTAAATATATATATATACAAAAATTAAAGTAAGAATTAATTTAAGATCAACTCGTTGAATTAATTTGCATTTAATCACGAAAGTAACAAGTGATAATGAAATATTTACAGAGCAAAGTAAATGCTGCTATTGAAAAGAATGTTCTAACAAACATTGTTTTGAACCTTTAATAACGCTAGATGGGCATAAAACATAATCTACTCAGATTTATTTCCATCTGACAAACTATTACCTCTTACAGGAGGGTCTTCAAACTAGGGCCTTAGGGATAACAAAAAGTAGTCCAAAGAATTATTTATTTGAGAGTATTGTGTTTTTACGCAACTCAATAGAGGTAAATTGTGGCTCTCAACTGCAAAATGACAAAAGTGTGGAAAGTGCTGGGCGCTTAAGCTGTGGACTCCTTGAGGTACGCAATGAGATCTGCACGGTCCTGAGGCTTCTTCAATCCTGGGAAAACCATCTTAGTGCCGGGGATATACTGCAGGGACAAGATGAAAGAGATATCAGATGAAAAAAGATGACTCAAGTTGAGTATGAGAAGGGCAATGCTAGGTTAGTCAAAAGGAAAGATGGAGAAGTCAACCCCTAAGGTTTCGAATGCGAATTCTCATTCTGTTTAGGCCTTAGTTTGCATTTGCTTAGCTGAATTCATGAAGGAACACTTGACTAACTAACAACAGGTATCATAAAACAGAAAACACCAAGTGACCATATGGATAGCAAGATGCATTAGTGAAAAGAAGCCAGAAACAAAACAAGAAAAAAGTTTGTCCCAAGTGATCTAATTAGTAACACAATCCCATTAACAATGAAGGAAACCAATGAAAAGATATGGTTTTGGCATGGATATTAACAAACAACATCATAGAATAATATGTCGATTTTCCAAACAAAGTCACCTTTTTGGGATTCAACAAGTAATCATAGAGAGTCTTGTCTTCCCAAATGACAGCCATGTTCTTGTTAGCAGCAGAGTAGGAGTAACCAGCTGTAGTTCCAGACTGCCTTCCGAAGAGACCATTCAGATTAGGCCCTGCAAATTGAAGCCTTTTAATCCAGTATCATTCGTTTATCAATCTTTGAACTAAAACCTTTTAAAGAAGACAGCCTACAGGTCTTAGAAATGCCACATTTAGTGAGCATAATGTAGCAATAACAGCATATAAACCCAAACCACCAAAAAACAATAGATTTTCAGTGTACAATCATCCTAAAATATGTATCTGCGAAGTTGCAGCTAATTCATTGATGTTTTCTAGATTCCAACTAACTTGACATAGTAGGAGTAATTAACAATCCCAATAGGCAATAGCTAGCTCAAAATAGGAATACAACACAAGATCTCTCCAAACCCAACCAAAGAAACGGTAATTTATATATACAATAAACAACATCCATTAAGAAAAATGTGATGAGATGTAGAATCGGAAGCAAAGAAGCTGAGAAAGAGAGTGTGTAGTACCTTGTTTGTGGCCAGCTCCTTTATCGACGGTGTGGCACTGAGCGCACTTGGTCTTGAAAATCTTCTCTCCGACGGCCTTGTTTCCAGGCGGCGCTTCCTCAAACGACGCCATAGAGACAAATTTGTAGGGTTTGTTTGTGAAGACCGACAATGACTATATGCTGTTGAATTGTTTCCTTTTCTCACATTTTTCTGTTTTTCTTCTTTTCTCCAATTTTCTTTTTTTGGTCTTTTGTTCATTTTCTTTTGTTAACTTATATATTTCTCATATTTTATAATCCATTTTGATTGCTTTAGTTGACTAAACATTTAAATAAACAAATCATTTATCATATCTACTAGTAGTAGTAGTATAAATCATTAGAAAGATTTGAGCTTGAGTTTCTATTATTATTGCTCTTACTATATGCTTAAAAAAGGTCAATTTGCTTGTAGCAGTAAGTTTTTTGGGCTTTTGAAAGAACCTATTTAAAAAATTGCCCCTTTTCTTGGGAAGAAAGGGTGCAGCTACGAAGATGACAAGTGAGTTAGTTAGAATGTGATTTGTATCAAATTCTAGCCCGATCAGAATTTGTTCCATCTTCATATTAAGGGAGTAATTAGAAAATATTATGGGGGCAAGCCAAGGAGTCATGCTGAGATGAGGAGGCCTCATACCAGTACCACCAATTCTTGATCGAATGGTGGCAGCCAAGACGATAATAGCAGCATTGATAAGACCTCTACCAATACGATATAAAGCTTGGAAAAAGGTCGTATCATGAGTGCTCTTGTAGACATGGTGGAGATGCGAAAATTGTGAAACAAATATAGCTTGAGACTTGGAAAGCAGACACTCCAAGTTTGTATTCAATCCTCACTTTGTGAGTTTTGGTAGAGCTGTGTGTAGATGAGCGGAGCCTCAAGCTTTATATGTTCGAATATTCAAGCTTGATCTCTCTGTTTATGTGAATATAAAGAATGTTTGATTAGTCTTGCCGCAAATACGAATATTATTTGATTTCTTAAGAATTGAACCTGGAGAAAGCATAGAATTTTGTTGTGCAGATTTGTTCAACAATTTTCACCATTGCTCTGTTAGCAACACAAATTAATGAGAAAGCTAGAGTCGTAGCGAGCTGGCTTGCCATCATCCATCTGCTCAAGGCTCTCAGGTAGACATCATAGGCCGTGGCCGCCAACTCCCCAACCTACAAGTCTTATTTCCTTCTCCTCATACCAATGTACCTCTCCCTCATTCTTGTCCCGTTTGATCATGTCGTATGAGTCCTTAAAAATCACGCCTTCTCGTAGACTGAGAGGTGGGCACTGGGAGGAGGGAGAAATGAAGGTGAATGCTTGTAAATCATGTATGAGGGACAGAGAATATGAGCTCAAAAATATTGTTTGGTGAAGAGAGTTTGTGTTCAGAGATTTTGCTTAAGTTGTTTTGATCTTTTGTATTAAATATTTGTTGGTGAAGTGAGATTTCAATATAAATTTGTACTACTATATATTATTCAACTTATTAATCTATCCAACAAGTTCATTCTAATCCATCAATCCAAGAAAACCCAATAAACATCAAAAACGAAAGTGACCTAACTATATCAGTACTATCACCGGCACAGTGTAATGAAGGTAAATTATTCAGTTTTAATTTATATGTCCTATAAACTATTTACTATCCCAAATCTAGTGTAAGCCCAAACCACGTCATCACAAATTGAAGAGAAGCCCATAGAAGAATAGCTATAAATCCAAAATAAGCCCAAAGCTAGGTTTTACGTTCTCATACGCTCCCTCCCCCGCCGCCGCACAGAGATCCAACGCCATGGAGGTCGCCGCCGTCCCCGCCGTAGTGGATGAAGGTCAGGAAAAAAGCGGCAGCGAGATCATGCTCTTCAACCGCTGGTCTTACGACGGTGTTGAGGTAACCTTTTCTCCTTTGTTTTCATATTTTATTCCATTCGATTCGATCTTTTCATGTTCATTAACTTACAGTGCGTTGAATTATTGGTATTTCCTTGCTTGCGATTTTCATCAGAATGGTTGGTATGATAGTACTCCGTCTGTATTCCCCTTTAGTAGGTTATGCCGGATCGTTGCTTTGATATAATTTTTTATTGCGTAATTGATTTTTGATTTACGATGTTGATTCCTGTAGCTTTTCTCCACGTTTCTTTTGCTATTGATTAGAATTTAGGCAGAATGGTTAGTAGCAGTGGCGTAGCCAGAAATTTTCGAATGGGGGGCCCGAATTTCTTATAGATAATTACTTAATTTTTTTGGTGTAATATAGTCCAAAGCCGATGAGGCATAGCCACATAAACAATAGGAGGAATCGATAAGAGAACATATAGTAAAAATAATTAAAATATGAACAATAGAAACTATAAAAAGAGAAAATCATCAAAACCTATCAATAAAATTAACGATGCTATATATGTTATTTTTCACATATTTATGAGGTTAAAGGATAATTTTATTCTTAGATATATGTATGTTTTTAAATTTTAAATGAAAGAGAATAGATATAAATATACTCCCTTCATCTCCGATTAAGAATCACACTTTTTCATTTCGGTCCGTCCCCAATTAAGAGTCACACCTCATTTTTAACCACTAACTCACTTCACTCACATTTTATTATAAAACTTAATAGAGAATTAAACATAAAAGAGAAATACATATAAAAAATGCAAGACAATCCGACCTTAACTGGTTTCGATCTCTGGACTCGCAGATGGTAGGCGAACAAAGGATCCAGCTGAGCTAGAAGCATATTTGAACATAGCTTTATGCATATATAATATATAGGTAATTGTATAATGGCTGAGGGGCCCAAGGGCCCCCCAGGCCCCAGCGTGGCTCCGCCACTGGTTAGTAGTAGTACTACTATTATTTGGCTGAAGAAGTAATTCGATTGTTGCTGTTTGTGCTAAATCTGCGTAGCTGGCCTGTCCATGTGATTAATTTTGCAGTGAATCTCAGAATTTGTATGATTATGTAATATAACAAGATGTTTGGTGGAGATAAACAAGTTCAATATCGAGATGCCTAGTTGCAAGATAGTTATAGCTCAAATGCAATTATGAAATTTAGCCTTTTAAATGTGATATATAGGTTAGTGACATTTCTGTGGAGGATTACATTACTGCAACTGCTTCAAAGCGCCCTATTTACATGCCCCACACTGCTGGGAGGTACCAAGCTCGGCGGTTCAGAAAGGCTCAGTGCCCCATTGTTGAAAGGCTGACCAACTCCCTCATGATGCACGGAAGAAACAATGGCAAGAAGCTCATGGCCGTCCGCATTATCAAGCATGCAATGGAGATCATCCACTTGCTAACTGACCAGAACCCAATTCAAATCATTGTTGATGCTGTCATCAACAGGTATAAAAACAGTCAGATTGCTCATTGCTCCTATCATTCATAAAGATATGTCCTTCATTCCACAGATTATAGTCTTTTGTTTTGGCTAAACGTGGGTGTTCACTTCTATTTTCCTTCGTAGTGGGCCAAGAGAAGATGCGACCAGGATTGGTTCTGCTGGTGTTGTAAGACGCCAAGCAGTTGATATTTCACCTCTTCGTCGTGTTAATCAGGCTATATACCTCCTGACAACTGGTGCCAGAGAGAGTTCCTTCAGGAACGTCAAAACCATCGCTGAATGTCTTGCTGATGA
This sequence comes from Salvia hispanica, assembly GCF_023119035.1. NCBI lineage: Eukaryota > Viridiplantae > Streptophyta > Magnoliopsida > Lamiales > Lamiaceae > Salvia > Salvia hispanica. Next base: position 29,529,370 of record NC_062966.1, on the reverse strand, counting down.
ACTCATCAATGCCGCTAAAGGATCATCTAACAGGTTAGAATGGATAGTCACAGACTCACAGTTATCCTATGTTTGTCTATACATGTGTTGTCATCAGCTGACCACCATTTTTCTGTTTACCTGCAGCTATGCCATCAAGAAGAAGGATGAAATTGAGAGGGTGGCCAAGGCCAATCGTTAAGAACATTGAGCAGCAGTTTTGGTTTGGATTTGTATTTTTTTTAGGAGGTTTGAACATGATGGGATTTTGTGCTGTGTCTTCCCTATGATATCTACTGAGTACTCTCTTCTTTTCTTTTCTTTTTTTAATTTTAAGACCACCGAAAGTTGTTAAAAACCATTGAACTAGTTTGGTTTGTTATAAATTATCCCAGTTTAATTTAATTACTCATATTAATCCTTGAAATCTAAGGCAATATTTATTGGTAGTATGCATAATATAATGTGCTAGTGGAATGATCATTGAATCTATTGATCAATTTGGTATTATAGTGCAATCTTGGTTTTATATCTTGTTTGGTGTTTGCAATTGAAATATTTCTCCGCTCGTAGTAATCAGTCATATTTCAATGGTGATTTAGAAAAGAATTTAATGTAACTTCTGGTGAAGAAATGGATAAGAAAATTTTAAATAAAAAATTGTTTACTCCATATATATGAAATGGCAAAGTGCCAAAAAATAATGAAGAATAGTGAAATTCTCATTATCCTATATTTTTCAAAACTGGAATATAAATCAAAGTTTTTGAAATTCAGAACCAAATTTATAACTGTGGACAAAACGGTGGTGCCATGTGTTGATGTCGTTTGGTTTACTTAGCAACAGTGGCACATCATCACGTGTACTATCGGAAAAATGACGATCGGAAAAATGACGATGAGATAATTGTGAAATTCTTTGTTGTTTCAATTTTAAAAAGTATGGGACAAAGCATCACTTACTATCTTTGTGATTTATTTGGCAAAGCAGGTTAAGTATAGTAGTAGGAGTTAAGTATCTAGATTACATAATTTGTGTCGGGCCATATGCCAAGGAGTGTGCTGAGACCGCTCCATGCTCGCGCGACATTTTTTCTTTAACTTACTACCTATATGCACATTAAAATCCGCTGACAAAGGAGGGTGTTGCAGTGAGTGAGGTTGGACGATCAACTTTACGAATAAATATATACTAATACTCCTTTCTTTCGCTATTAGAAGTCACAATTTAGTTCAATCTTAGTTTTAAGAAATAGGGTTTAGGGAAAATACTCCTTTCATCCATAAAAAAATAATCTCATTTGTGATGTGGATGATACATGTTTTAATGAAAAATTAGTAAAATTAGAAAAAAAGAAAAAAAAAATCAAGTAAAGTAAGAGAGAGATGAAGAAAAAGTGAGTATAGTATGAAAAAGAAGAAAAAGTGAATAAAATATAAAACAGAAATTTCCATTTGTAGAAATGAAACTATTTTTGTCCATATTCCAAAATACTTATCAAAATAAGATTATTTAAAAAAAAAATATGTGAGTCTCATCTATAAATATTAATTTTATAATAAAAGGTGAATTATATGATTGCATATGCGCTAAAGTGGAAATCAGAGTGCTTAATTCCAAATGGATAGTGTGATAATTATGGACCAATTATTAATATTCTTATTAAAAATAGGTCAATCTCAAGACTCAAAACAGTTGAGCTTTGAAGTCGGAAGCTATGATTCGCTCAATACCAACCGTCGCTTCTTATCTCCCTCACCACCAAACACAAACTTCCGCCACGATTTCACACGCTTATGGAAGCTCTGCTCTTTCTTCCGGCAGTCGACCTACCAGGCGACCAGTGCTCCGCTGGAGTACCCCGACCATCACCGTTGAGCTAGATTCCGCGGCCACCACCGTCAGGAAGTTCTACGACGGCATTAACCGCCGCGATTTATCGTCGGTGGAGGATCTCATCGCTCTCAATTGCGTCTACGAAGATCTCATCTTCTCTCACCCTTTTTCCGGCCGTAAGGTTACCAAAATTTCACTTTTCAATCAAATGATATGATAATGAAATTGGAGATTGACGCCTCTTTGTTATAGTGGAATTCTTAATTAGGTTTAGTCTGATTAGAAGCTTTTTTTTTTTTAATTTCTGTAACAATTATCTGTGAAATGGCCTAATTTTAGCTTAAATCCGATTATAATTTATTCAATTTTTGACAGATAAAAATACAAGGATTTCATTTCAGCATTAAATTTACAGCATAATAGAAAGTAGGACATATGCTTTTTTTGGTGGTAGTAGATTCATACGATGTTATACTATTAATCACTGTACTAACTAGCTACAAAAAAAAGTCATCTTCACTTTTAGTTTTAACATTTTCCATGCTTGGTCTTAAAATATAAAGCATCAATAATCTCCGCAGGCAATCCTTGATTTCTTCAAACAGTTTAGTGATTCCATCAGTGGGGATTTACAGTTTGCAATTGACGATATATCTGAGGAAGACACCTCTGCTGTAGGAGTAACTTGGCATCTTGGTAACTTGCAATATAATATTACTAGTACTATTTTTTTCATTTTGCTCATATGCTTTTGATATTTCGGAGTTCCTGAGGTTAAATTGCAACAGAATGGAAGGGAAAACCTTTTCCCTTTAGCAGAGGATGCAGCTTCTATCGATTGGATGTGATTAATGGGCAGAGACAAATAGTGTGAGTGAATTTGGTTGTTTTGATTTTTGTGATGGCTTATTAGAAATGATGTTAATAGGCTTTGCTAAAGATGCTCAAGCCTAGAAGTTGTTTATGACATATTAGGCCACATTTTTCCTCGAGTGAATGATCGTACATTAGGAGATTCGTTTATCCATTTTACCTTTTCAAATGCATTAGCTACACTATTCTAGTATGTGTGGAAGCGGAAGACTATATATATAAGCTTTGGATGGCTATCATTCATATACATATGCAAGTGAAGAACATGAATATTTCTGGCTAATTTTCAGAAGAAAATATAGAATCTGTTTGTTGTTTTATTCGACCAAGATTTGAATATGGTGTGGACACAGATTCGGAAGGGATGCTGTGGAACCTGCCATCAAGCCTGGAGAGACGGCCTTGGTACGCCTTTTCTAACTCAATCAACAGCCATTATAAAATACTATTAGGCACCGGTTAATTATAGAGAGGTTTTGGGAATGTCAAATATACTTGCCATTACTAATGAACCATAAAGCAGTTCAGCTAAACACCCAAATTCTAATCTATTTTCACTTAAAATGTCTGAATATTTGCAGGTTGTGATCAGAGGAGTTACTTGGCTGCTGCAGAGCTTCCCTTTCTTGGCTGACCGTTTATAGTTACAAAACTGATGTCATATCTAATTTTTCTTGTAGTGCGAGGACTTTTGGCTGTGTATGATATTGAATTTTATGGATGAAAAGTGTTTATAGGTTTGGGATGGAATACAAGGTTCATATTATATAGTATATCGATGATCGAGAATATTTGTTGTTGAAGAGTTGAAGCTAAACAAACAATTTTGGTGGGTCGTTTTTTAATAAACCTTAAGGTCACTTCATCTTATAATTACTAAGCGATTATAATGGTATCTGTTCAAGACAAGGTGCATGCAACCCATATGGGCTCTTGAGAATTAATGACATTGACACCACAGTTAAGAAGCTGAGTTATTACTTATTATTGCAATCATTCACAATGTTTCCTTTGATCTAGCTAGTTAGTTATTCGTTGTACCCCGTCAAAAGTCAAAACTGATGAAAACCACATTTACATCAACATAATGAAATGATGTCACGCATGACGGAAACGAAATGATGCTTCTACGGCCGACCAAATGAAATGATGTCACGCATGACGGAAATTACCACATACTCCGTAGTATATGGGCAAGTCTACATTTTGACCCAGGACGTCACTATTGTTTTATATTGCCAAATTGCAGCACGTGACTCCATTTCAAATTAAACCATAATACGACTATATCACTATTTTGGGTTACATTTGGTATCTTCCTTAACCAATAAACAATAACTTCATTAAACGTAAATTAAATAAGATTATTTTCAGAAACAGTCTAATTTTAGCACTGCTAAGAAGACGGGGCAAGAATTATTAAATATTTGAGAAAAAAGTGACAACTAAATATGAAATACTACAAATAAACACGATATGTAATCATGAGCAATAGTAGGAACCTTCGATTAATAATTGATGGATTGGATGAAGTAATGAATTAATATTTCTTCAAGTTGATACATAGCAGTGCATAAATTTTGGTCACAAGTGGGCTCAAGATATTAATTTAAAAAAGATTTACTTTGACCGTTGAAAATCTTGACTTGTTACTACACCTCAAAATAAATTTAACTATACTATGAAAATCGTTGACTTTCAATATTTCAACCTAATATAAAAGTCCCAACATTCAAGTCAGAATGCAACCAAATCTTTTATTTTCTTTTTTTGTTATACTCCATAAAGGAAAAGAAAAAGAAAATGAGCAGTTCATCATCAGAGGAGTGTGAGAGGAAGTACAAGGGCGTGCGGCGGCGCAAGTGGGGGAAATGGGTGTCGGAGATAAGGGTCCCCGGCACCCAAGAGCGACTGTGGCTGGGCTCCTATGCCACCGCGGAGGCGGCCGCGGTGGCACACGACGTGGCATTCTACTGCCTGCGAGGGAACTCGTCGCTGCAGAATCTCAATTTCCAGACGCTGCAGTTGCCCCCAGGTGTCGGTATCGGGTTGTCGCCCCGCTCCGTGCAGAGAGCGGCCTCGGACGCTGGATTAGCCACCGACGCCCGCTTGGTCTTACACAGGAGTTCATGCTCATGAATCATCGGAGACATATATTTCAATATTTCTGTTGAAGATTATCTCTAGTTATATGGTGGATTCTGCTTAATTAAGAATTTTGTTTTAATGAAACCAGAAATTCATACTCCACATAACTTGAAATTCAAACTTTCATAGTATATTTCTTTTCTTTTGGTCTCAGCTAATTTCATGGAGTACTAGTTTTATGTATATATGTTGGAGTTGGTTTGAGTTTCAGTAATACTACTAGCTAGTGAATATAACAAATTATCTTCACAATAAAAATATATATGGTCTTCTTAATTTAAGTATCCACTAATGAGTTATATATGTGCTTCACTAATTCTTCCACTGCTTTTGAAAACATTGGAATTTGGAACTAATCAAACATAAATTCAACATTATAATCATCATTATTATTTTCTAATAGCCCACCTCAAACATAGTGAATAGACCAGACCCTAAATGTTAGTAATACTACTAGGATTTATGCATGTAAAAAGTCGATTACAGGATTTTCTAAAAATTTATGGACCCCTGGCCGGGATAAATATTAAGTGTTTCATCTTTATTTATTTATAATGGATATAGAGTTAATTTTTGTATCAACTAATTAAAATTGCTGTTTTAAAGTTGAGGATTATGTTTTTTGGGAATGTAATTCTATGAAATGTGATTCATGGGATGTGATTTTAAGGAATACGACTTAGGAATGTGATTTCAAGGTATATGATTTTTAATAGATTACTTATTATGTGCTTGAAAATATTTAGAAAAATTACTAAAATCTTGAATTCATATGAATCAATTAAATTCAATTAACTGATTGACGTAATAAGTGAATGAACTAATTGACTTAATAAAGTTCAATAAGATTTTTAGTTAACAGTAATAATAGGACGATCCATAATTTTAATTTACATTAAGATTTACTTAATAAGTTAGTAATTGAAAACGTAAATATAATAATTCTAGATATTATTAATATTTCTAAATTTAATAATTACGTTTACATAATATGTATTACTAGTTGATAAAATCATAATATAATAATATTTTACTATTATAATAATAGCTAGTTATTATTCTAATTAAATATGACTCATATTAAATTTTTTCTTAATTAATTATTAATTTATAATAATATAATAACAATAATTATTTTTTTTTTAAATCAAATAAACACAAACTACAGCTTAAGTTTGAACTTTACTCTTCGAAATAAATGAGCACACGCAATTTTTAAATGCTCCAATTCTTGAGTAATCATATGTTATCACTCCAATTTCTTTTTTGTTTTGTTTTTTATTTTTAAAAATATTAATAGGAAAAAAAAATAATTATTGATGTTATTTAAAAATATTATTGATTGTTTTCTGGAACCCAAAATCTCCCATTAGGCACCTCCAAACCTTGACCAGGATTCTAGTAACAAATAATATTGTTTCAATATCTATATATAAATATTCATATGCATTTAGGCAAAAACATTTGTAAAACCTTACAATGATAAAATCTGGTGTAGGCTTTTGAAATTCAAACCCTTTTTTGGGATTCCTTAGAACAATTTTGAATTTTCAAGAGGCGAAAGAATTTCCACATATCATCAAGATCTTTCAGGGCATTATGTGTTATTTGAGAATTTTAGTCTTAATTAATTTATGAGACTATTATGGGGTGCATATGTTCAAAAGGAGCCAACGTTAACAAACATGATGCAGCAAAGAAAGAGTTGGACGGAAGCAAATCTCCAACTGAGCTATCTCTACCGGTACCGGTGGAGGTCATAGTGAAAGGCAACAACGGCTCCTCTGTGCACTCCCGATTGTCGGTAAAATTGAGCTTGCAATCGAGTTATGTTAAGGCTGAACACGTCGAACAAAACCCCAAGAACAAGATCATCGACCGGCCCGCTAGCGGAAGAGGGAAGCAAGCGCCAGTCCCAAGTATCACGAGACTTCCCCTCGGCACCAAAGGCGAGGGGTGGCCGCCCTGGCTCACTTCGGTTGCTGGGGAGGCAGTCGAAGGATGGATTCCCCGGAGTGCGGACTCATTCGAGAAGTTAAAGAAAGTAAGGTTTCTCTTAACTCTCGTCCGAGTTTGAACAAAGCATTGGTTTGCTAACGTGATTATACTGATATGTGCAGATCGGACAAGGGACGTATAGTAGCGTCTACAAGGCTCGCGATCTCAAGAGCGACAAGTTCGTAGCAATGAAGAAAGTGAAATTCGCTCAGATGGATCCAGAGAGTGTTCGTTTCATGGCGAGGGAGATTAGCATCCTTCGACGGCTAGACCACCCGAACGTGATGAGGCTTGAAGCCATCGTGATATCGAGCGTATCAGGGAGTTTGTACCTCGTGTTCGAGTACATGAAGCATGACCTAGCCACACTTTTAGAGTCTTCCAAGTTCAAATTCACCGAACCACAGGTTAGTTCAAATTAAACTTGCGAGTGAAATTCAAACTCAGTAACCTTTCACCCATCAACTAACTACTTCCATATGCAGATCAAATTCTATATGCAGCAAATTTTACTCGGGCTTGAGCATTGCCACAGCCAGGGAATTCTTCACCGTGATATTAAGGGTGCAAACATCCTCGTCGACAGCAACGGATCTCTCAAGATCGGGGACTTCGGCTTGGCCACAGTCCTCAACCCTCGCAAGAAGCGCCAGTTAACGAGCTGTGTTGTGACTCTGTGGTACCGAGCCCCAGAGCTTTTGCTCGGAGCAACGAATTACGGAGCAGAAGTTGATTTATGGAGTGTTGGTTGCATTCTTGCTGAGCTCTTCACAGGGAGGCCTATCATGCCTGGAAGAACAGAGGTATTTCAAATTTCAAACCAAAACATAATATTATAACAACAAAAATTGATCGAAACTCTATTATCTTTTCAGGTGGAACAAACACACAAGATATTTAAGCTCTGTGGCTCACCAACAGAAGCCTTCTGGAAAAAGACGAAGTTACCACTTGCGAGCAGCTTCAGATCGCAGCGTGTCTACAAACGTAATATATCACAGACGTTCAAGGACTTCCCCTCGTCTGCGCTGGATCTTCTCGAAGTCCTCCTCTCCATAGATCCACAGGAACGGGGCACTGCTTCTTCTGCGCTCAAGAGTGAGGTATATACATTACTCTCTCCTTGCCCTCTTTTTGAAAAAACACCATATTGAATCATCCGCTCACGCATGAGCCTCTCTTGGTTTCAGTTCTTCACTTCAATGCCTCTGCCCTGTGAGCCATCTAAAATGGCGAGGTACCCTTCAAGTAAGGAGCTCGGAGCCAGGGCTAGAGATGGGGAAGCAAAAAGGTAAGCCTGCTAACAAAAAACACATAAAACACACACTATTCTCTGAGAAAACTATGTTTTGGTCCTAATACAGCCGAAGAGGCAAGAGCGTTAAAGGAGGCCAAGGATATAAGATTTCAAACACACAGAAAGCTATTCCAGGGGGACAGGTTCTCTATTTATTTTTACATGCTTTTATTATCATGCAATTTCAAGAAAAATTCGAGATTATGAACAAAATTTCTTAAAACAGGGGAAACCTAACAAGAGCACAGGTTATCAGTATAATCTAGACAGTGCCTTCCCTATTGTGGCACCCAGAGTTAGCATTGGACGTGCTCACCAGTCGAAGTCTGTGATCCACCCAAACACAGCAGGATACTCTTGGAACAAGAAGATGAATGATAGTCCCAACCATTCAGTCCATGGCCTACGCCACCAGCAGCCTGCAGAGCTCATGAGACAGGGGACAGAACTATGTCAACCTATAGTAGGCTCCTTCGACTTCCATCCAAAGAATGGCAGAAGGAGATTTAATAACGACTCAACAGTATGTTACTTAAGAAACACAGCTAAGTAGCTATCTTCAGTGGTTTTAAACACGTGTCTGAAACTCAGCCCGTATGATTTTTTCAGGGATACATGCCAATAAGAAACAAAATAATTTACTCGGGGTCGTTTATGCCTCTGGGAGGGAACATGGGGGAAATAATTAAAGGGCACGGGAGGCAAATCCAAGTAGCCATGCACAAGGCACAGCTCAACAAAGTCAGGTCAGACCATGAAGATCGAGACACTCTGATGATAAACGAACAGCAACGATAAAAAATAGATCTACTATGGATGTAATTGCCTTAAAAGGATTAATGTAGAAGCATAATTTGTCGCGGGCAGAAGATGAGTCTCAAACAAGCTGAAGGAGGGAAAGCTCCACTAATGTTAGTTCAGTGTTAGTCGAGTAAATTTAAGTAAAACATACGACTCTATAAGGATATTTATATTTTTGGGCAGAAAATGTAGATTCGAAGCGTAGGATGACATATACAATTACAAAGCAGCATTTTGTCTGTGTAAACTATGCAAACAAAACACATAAATAGTGCCCATATTCTAGGTGTCTGAATAATCAATGCCAACAAAAGCCTCATCTTTTATTTCAAAAGTTTCCTAATAAAGATTATCATCACAATATTTAGTTGCAATCAAAAACTAAAATTTTATTCATAGAGTAAAAGGGGGATAAGAAAAAGAGTAAAATTACTCTTTCAAGAATCTTGAGCTAAATACTGTACATAGGACCAAGCTCCCTCCACGTTCTTGAATCTGAGTTGAAGTTGATCGGATAGCACTATATGTCCTGTTTTGGCTTGCGGCTCAACTCCGAGTAGGGACCCCCCATTAGTTGCAGAATTTTTTCCCACAAGTTGTCGGGAGGAGGCCTTTGCGACTCCAAAGATATCAAGTTGGAACTACATGCAGCAACGTGCCAGTAATCAGACTCGATTTCCTCTCTTAGCTGGTCCAGCTGCCATCCCGCGTATCCCATGAAGAATGTAAAATCTTGAGACAGAAGTTTCCCTTTTTTGATCATTGCCGATGCTTTACCCAAACTATTTCGGGAACCAAAATATACCCCTGGAATGACCTTTGCAAAATCAGCAAGTCCCGTAGTTTCCTCAGATCTTAGCAGAAACATACTGGCATGGAGGGGTCCTCCGAAATGCAAACTACAGTCGTCAAACGTGTTTCCCAATACAATACCACTGGGGTTCATATGTTTCATCTTTTCGTGAAGGGGTCTGTTTATGACTACCCCAAAAGGCCCCTCCTGTGGATTCCTGGTTCCAGATCTGAGAAGAAGCACTACCGTCCTCTCAAAGGAGCGGACACCATCAAGTTTTTCCGTAGCAATAAGGAGGCAGCCATTTTCGGGTGCTGAAATAGGGTGTGCCCACTTGGAGGGAAGAGGTTTTAGTCCGGGTGATGTTTCATCTTTTTCAGCCTGCAAGAATATTTCAGTAAACAGTCAACATGAAGGACAATATTTTATAGTACCTCAAATTCAAGTTTCTAAACCAAATTTAGCATTTATTTTAAGTATCGTGTTTCCAATTACACTAAACACCCACATAATCAAATGAAAGTCTTAAACATCTGAAAACCTCCACAATGAATGACATCAAGTGGAAAGATAAATACCTGTTCGAGAAAGTACCGCTGAGCCCTAAACTCTCTCCAATCCAAGGGTTTGCATTGGGGATTCTGCGAGTTTGTATTATCTGATTTCTTGATTCCGGGAGAAGGATTGTTTCCATCTCCTCCAGCTTTCAAATTATCATTGTTTCCTCCTGCAAAGACAAAACTAACTATATAAGTCCACTAGCGGTACAGAGGCCTTACTGAATGATACTTGTCATAAGACATCAGCCACAAAAAAAACATAAAATACACTCCTTGTTTCAGCATACAACTACAAGATGAAACAAATAATCCACTCTTTTTTAAGAACATTAAAGTACTGGAGGAAACAAGACTGCTATGAATTAAAGAATATACATGGCAGTGTAAAATGTTCTTCATATAGCAAGAACCATTAAAACACTTATGTTACAGAAAAATCTTTCTTAATGTTTGTTATAGTGTAGGACCTAATCTTGAAATATTAGGAACCGGAACAACCAAAGGCAGACTTCTGAGATTTTTTTATTTAGCAAAATGGTTAACAGCATTCTAAAATTTGGTAGGACATCAGAAACAAACTTATTGAATTACTAACTTATACGGCTACACCCTGGACCATAAAATGAGCATAAACCTTTTAAGAACAGAGCTTTACATGTAAAAGAGAGGTTTTGAGTACCGGGACCTTCACTGTTGGCTGATGCAGAAAAATGATCAAAACATACTTAATAGCTATGTTCATCTAGTCTGTTGTTGCAAAGCTGTAATTAAGTTTGACGATATACCCCCTCGACAAGACCTCTAAATCAATATAAGAATGAAGTCTAACTCCATTCTCTGAATCATGAACCATAAGGAGCATATTCTACTCTATATATACACATGTGTATATATATTTTTGGAGGAAACTCTAATCATTTGCAGTGTTCGGTTGCTCAAGCACCCCCAGTTATTTTTATTTTAATCTTCCAATTTATAATACTTCTGATAAGTTAAATTTTAGCAGTCTTGTAGTCCATTTTTTTTACTTTATCTCCCGGCATGCTATATTTCTGGCTCCGCCCCTGCTTCTACTCAATGGAGGATACCGGGGTGCTAAGAGAGCACAGCCCTAACCAGATTTCAACTTTATTTTTTACCTTATACTCCTTCCGTCCCAACTAAGTTGATTCATTTCCTTTTTCGATAAAAAAGTAAACATACAACCACTCTTACTTTATTCCATCACATACTTTACTATCTCTTTATCTTTCCTATTGTATTCATTTCTCTTACTTTTCAAGACAATTTCTTAATCTCTGTGCCCAAAAGTTTTGTCCCAATTTAGTTGGGATGGAGGGAGTACTAGTATTATGTATTTCATGTATTTATATTTAAGCATTCTACACAGAAATTTTTCGATTTTAGCATCCCAAAAATATGCTTATGCATCCGCCCCTGAATATCCTATCAACAAATTAAGAAGCCTGACTAAAATCCTGATTGCTTTTCACAATCCACAGCATCTCACACAAGAAGAAGGGAAAAAAATACAGCGATCACCGAATTTCTCTACTAAAAGAAGTTTATAGGAGCAACGGCTTATCTTCCACTTAGAATTCAGCTAGTCAATTGATCAAACACCTTCTAGCATCAGCATTATAAAATTTCTCTATAATCAATTAATTAGAAATAAAATTTACCAGAATCAGAAGAGGAGGAATTCGAATTAGAATTACTGGAATTTCCGGAGCTCATTTTCGCCATAGCTCTAGCTGAAACAGATCGAAGCCTACAATTAGTCGGCGCAAATTCTGGCTTGGACAATCGGAGGTCCGAATTCATCGAATAATTATTTGAACTCCAGCAAAACGGTTTCTCCGAGAAGGAATTCCTCGGCATAAAGCCACTGCTTTTCACATGCACACACCACAGATCCATAGTTTTGTCCAGAATTCAAAGCAGAAATGAGAGAGGAGAGAGTATGGTGATCATGAGATGGAGTGATAAGGGAGAAATAACTGAATGGCGCAGTTTACTGGAGCTGATGGGAATAAGTTAGCGGATTTTAAGTCAGATATTTTATCTTGCGCCGTTTCGGCGGGCCCTACAAGCTTAATTTATATCGGAGTAGAATATTTAAATAGCCATAATAATTCCGTCACAAACTAAGCTCCTACGTTAGAATTTATTTTATTATTCAAAGTTAAAATTTACTACTCCCTAAACACTAAAAATTCGAGCAATGACCTTGTTCATGTGATTTTCAGCACTACCATATACATAGTCCTCGAGTATTAAGAAGTTGAGCACACTGTACACCTATACTATTCACCAATATTTAGAATACTAATTTTGAGAGACGCCTATAATGATAAACTGATCTATTTGCAATTTTTCATTATTACGACCCAAAATCATCTCAGAACTTGTTGGGCTTGGATCACCTTAGTATTTAGAAGTTGATCCGACTTACACAATAGCATACTATTTAGATTTAGACTAATAATAGCAATTAGGTCTGTCAAAATGGATATCGGGTATTGGATACCCAGTATCCAAATCCGAAAAAGTCGGGTAATTGGATATCCGAAACCCGATTTTTCGGGTATCGGATCGGGATCGGGTAGTGGGAATTTTGGATGAACCCGATCGGATATACCCGAATTATCCGATTTATTTTTAAAATTAATAAATTATATATTTTTTTATTATAATTACATGTAATTTAATTTCTTAATTATAAGTGGATGGATGAAAGATGTTAATATGTAATTTAATTTCTTATTATGGATGAATGAAAGATGTAATTTAATTTAATTTTTTTAATTTAATTTTTATTTTGGAGGGATGAAAGATGAAAAATGTAATATAATTTTTTAATTAAATGTGGATGGGTAAAAGATGTTAATATGTAATTTAATTTCTTATTGTGGATGGATGGAAAATGTTAATATGTTAATGTTATAACTTATGAATTTTGTATTTTTAAAGTTTAGAGTTATTTTTTCTAAAATTCGATCTATTACAAGAATTTGTATTTCCAATAATTTTTAGTTATTCTCTTAAATTCAAACTACTACAAAAATTTTGTATTTCTAAAAGTTTGTAGTTATTTTCCCTTGAACACTACTTCAACTTTGTATTAAATTCGAACTAAATAGTATATTAAATAAACCTTTAAAATTGTAGTTAATTTTCTAAAAAGATTAAAAAAATCAAAAATCAAAATCACAATCGGGACTGGATACCCGATATTTCGGGACTGGATACCCGAGTCGGGTATCCGGGTACCCGAAATCAAATTCGGGTCGGGAATTGGGTATTGAATTTTGGGTATTTCAGGACCGGGTACCCGAAAATTTCGGATCGGGTATCCGCGGGTACCCGATTTGACAGGCCTAATAGCAATATCAAAATTATAGCAATATCAAAATTATACAATGCATACCATGCATTATATCTGTTATAGTTAAAACTAACTTTTTCGAAATAATAGCAATATAAAAATTATACCATGCATATATTTCTCAAACTTTGAATTTTCAAATTTTCATTACTACGACCCAATCAAATATAAGAGTTTCACTAAATCCGGATCTCAGACACGACCACAAATAAATCTCCACATATAAATATAAGTAAGCTTCACTATACTAATTCTTCATTTCATTCGTTTCCACACCACTCTAATATTTCCCCCTTTTTGTAACCAAGAATTGGAGACACATCATGGTGTGTATGTTCTTATTTGTACGTATATATATACACTTGACATGTGTATATATATTTATCAATTTTTGCAAATACTCTGTTATTGAAATGTGTTAGAAAGACTTATTATATCATGATGTTTGGTGCCATTCACTTGGTACTCTCTCAATCTCCCAACTTCAATTCCTTGCAGCCATCTAGTCCATCAGGTCATTATATTTCTAAATTTTTTGAATATTAATTTCTGCAGTTACTCCTTGATAGCCACCGGTGCATCTCTATGAAAAGGCTCTGCCGAGCACCAAGTGGTTAGCTACGGTTTCCAATCAACCACGACGGCCAATATCCTTTTCGACATCTTCAGCGGCTTAGGAATGCTTGCCTTTGCCTTCGCCTTCGCTGGCCACAGTGTGGCTTTGGGATTATCCATTCAACGGTTGTAAGCCATATCTCAATACTTTAATGATTTCGATAATGAAATCTAATTCTAGATTTGAATTAATTCAATCATAACAATAATACTACAAGAGAAGATAGAATCACCAACCTCCATCCATACTTTCTTCTTTTGATGTAGAGGTTGGATCCACCAATTGATGTTTGTCCTCTCTTTGACCTCTTGATTTTAATGATTCTTTTGACGAATATAGAATCAAGAACCAGTGGTGACATCTAAATTTTATGTCAAAGTATATTTTTAGGTTTTTTAGATGATTTGTATGGACTTTTACATAATAATTTATATTAAACATAAACTAATTTAAAAAATTTACAAAAGAAAAAAAAAGTTAAGAACCGTATTCACTCCGTCCCATCAACATGGCTCCTCCCATGTTCAGAATTGTACTCTCTCTGTCCCACAAAAATATGAACATTTGCGACATCACGAGAATTAATGTACAATTGGTAAAGTAAGAGATAGAAAAAATAATTACAGTATTGTTAGAGGAGAATGAGGCTCACCTTATTAGATAGAAAGAAATTACCTAAAATAGAAGGAGATATTTTTATGAGATATCCCAAAATGAAAAATGTCCTTATTTTATAAGAAGAAGGGAGTATATGTATATAAGTGTTGAATATATACGTTATCTGTGTCTATCTTATCTTTTTATGTGAGTGTATCTCTTTCATTTTTGTGTGTTTCTGTTGTGTATAAATAGAAACACACAAAAATTAAAGAGATACACTCACATAAAAAGATAGTCACGGGTATCATATGTGTTCAGAATTTATATATACATATATACAGTTTTTTATTCTATATTCGTCAAAAGAATCATTAAAGTCATGAGGTTAAAGAGGGGACAAACATCAATTAGTGGATTCAACCTCTACATCAAAAGAAGAAAGCATGGATGAAGGTTGGTGATTCTATTTGCTCTTGTACTATTATTGTTATGGTTGAATTAATTCAAATTCATAATTAGAATTCATTATCGAAATCATTAAAGCATTAAGATATGGCTTACAAGGGTGTCACCGTGGCTTATCTTATCGTCGTGCTATGCTATTTCCTCATTGCCATATCCCTGGTATTGGGCATTCGGAAACCAAGCTGTGGATGATGTCCTTCTCTCTTTGGAGCACCCGAATTGACTCATTATAGTGCATCTAATTTCTTTGTGTTTATTCATGTTATTGGAAGCTAACAGGTAATGTTACGTTGCATATATCATACAACTTACTTTTAACCCATCTATCATTAAAAATAAAAATATTAAAATTGCATATATTTTATTTATTTTAAGCTACATTAGTCCAATAATGCGGGTCCATCTACAAAATAGTTTAAGAATGAGGTAATTGGTGTGTTTCGCTACCAACAATCTATGATATACTGCTCACTTTGGATAGATGTCTCACACTCTGATTTGGTACGAGTTTTAAAAATATACGAAAAATGGGATGAAAAAAAGTTAACAGACACCTAGGTTAATAATAATTTGTGTCACGAACATTCAACATTTCCAAGTATATATCTCAAGAAAAAAAGTTAACAGACACCTAGGTTAATAATAATTTGTGTCACGAACATTCAACATTTCCAAGTATATATCTCAAAAAAAAGTCTAGATTAATGGGATAATTGGTCTTCGTATGGGTAGTAAGGCGCCTAAATATGTTATGTGACTTATGTCATAATAACTGTAGGACATTGATATGATTTTCTATTCCACCTCATTTAACTTTAAGAATGATTCTAAAATATGGAGTATGCTATAATCTTATTTTATTGTTTATTTCAGTTGATTATAATACTCCCGTAAATTTATACAATTTGATTACAATAATAAGCCCCCTAACCCCATGTGACCCATTATCTAAAATTGTATTTAACAATTAAATCAGCCCCTAGCTCTCCATGTGGTTGTGATCCAACATCGAAAATTGTGTATGATTAAGTAGGCGATCTAAATCTTGTTTACTTTGGTTGGCTTAAGCTCATATTAGACTCATAGTTTCTCTAGAATGAGAACTAAGTTTGATGCATCAAGAATTCAAGTTTCTTTGTCAAAAAGGTAAGTTTCTTGATTTCCACTTGTACCATAATTTATTTATCAACGTTGTATATACAACATCACCACTTTATTCTTTAGCGCAAAACTATGTAGTGCTTTCCGACAAACTTTGCCAATACAAATTGATATATGAGAGTTTTGTGTTGTTTTATTAGTCTTGTTGCATTATGTAACTTCCTCTATTACAGATTATTTTTACTTTATTTGTTTTGCAAGACTATGTTGGATAAAAACAATCAGAATGTTTGCCACTTCCCGGTGTATATATATTAGAATGAATATTTGAAATTGTCATATAATGTTGATTGCAGATGTACTAATGTGTGATGAGTAAAGGGTAAACCAATCAAACAATGTGAGATTTTCGTTAAACCGATTGGTGATAGAAGCAGTGAGTAGTTATTTAAATTGATTTTATTACTTCACATTTTCGATATAAGTGGATATCTCAACATACTTATAGCTGCAAACCCTCAAAAATGCCAAACTACCTTGAATCTCTATTAGCCCTAATACTTATAGCCGCATTAGCAATGCTCTCAAGGAGGCTTCCCAAACGTCCCTCGCAACGAAAGCTTCCACCGGGGCCGAAGCCATGGCCGATAATAGGTAACATGAACCTCCTAGGTTCTTCCCCACACAGATCCCTTCACTCTCTCTCCCAAAAATATGGTGATTTAATGCTCATAAAGCTAGGAACATCTATAGTTTTAGTAGCATCCTCACCTGAGATGGCCGAGCAGTTTTTGAAGGTGCATGATGCAAACTTCGCCACAAGGCCTGCGCTTGCTGCAGGCAAATACACGGCCTACAATTACTCGGACATGACATGGGCACCCTACGGCCCATACTGGAGACAAGCACGTAAAATCTTCTCGGAGGTGTTGAATACAAAGAGCCTTGAATTCTTTAAGCCAATTCGAGTTGAGGAAGGGCGTAGCTTCCTCTCCCGTCTGCATGCCCTCTCAGGCAAGCCAGTTGTACTGAGAGAGCATTTGTCACACTATACATTGTCCAACATTAGTAGAATGGTGTTGAGAAACAAGTGTTTTAGTGAAGACAAAGAAGAAGATGGCCGTCATAACTCCATATTCAAGCTCGATGAATTGCAAGCTATGTTGGATGAGGGGTTTTTGCTCAATGGAGTGATCAATATTGGAGATTGGATACCTTGGCTTAGTTTCCTCGATTTGCAAGGATATGTTAAGAGGATGAAGGAATTGTACAAGAAACTTGATATATTTAATGAGTTTGTGATTAAAGATCATGAAGCCAGAAGAGCAGCAGAAAAGGACTTCTTCACCTTCAAAGATGTGTTAGATATGTTGTTGGAGATGGCCGAGAACCCTAATCTTGAGGTTAAAATGACAAGAGATTGTATCAAAGGATTATTACAGGTATCTAATTTCATGCTTTATGTTAAATTGTGATCTTTGTACCCTCGATAAGGTGTTGTTTTATTGTTTTCTTTTAATCCCTAGTCTTTTTATTGTTACCCTAATTTATTTTGGAATCTCTCTACCAGCAATTTTCTAGTGCATAATTTGGTTGCTTTTGTTTTGCGATTCTTTACTTGACGTAAAGGACTTGCTATCCGGTGGTACGGACACGTCTGCTGCATCAATCGAATGGGCTATACACGAAGTACTTAGGCACCCTCGAGTAGCTGAAAAGGCAAAAAAAGAGCTGGACATGGTAATAGGAATGAACAGATGGGTAGAAGAGAGTGACTACTTGCAATTGCCATACATAAATGCCATAATCATGGAGACATGGAGATTGCACCCGCTATCTCCGTTGCTACCACCCCATTGTGCGATTGAGGACTGCAAAGTTGCAGGATACGACGTACCAAAGGGGACACCTGTGATCATCAACACATGGAGCATTGGGCGGGATCCCAACTTATGGGATAATCCCGAAGAATTCTTGCCAGAGAGGTTTCTCGGGAAAGATATTGATATGACAGGTAGTGATTTCTCCCTCTTGCCATTCAGCTCCGGGAGAAGAAGGTGTCCGGGATACAAGCTTGGCCTTAAACTTGTTCGAACAACACTGGCTAATTTGTTGCATGGTTTCGATATGAGGTTGGTTGAGGGTATGAGGCCTCAAGATATATGTGTGGAGGAACTATATGGGCTCACCGTACATCCTAAAGAGTCTCTTGAGATCATCATGGAACCTAAACTCGCACCCCACCTTTATTAAGTTCTTATGGTTGATGAATGAATGTACAACGTTGGGTACTAGCTATATTGGCTAATGTTTATTCTCATTACACATTTTCTTTGAACAATGTATTTGGAGAGTTGAAAAATGTACTAATATAGCGTTAGAAATATATATTTAAAATTATATAAGTAATAAAAGTATCTTAAAAACCAAATAGTTTATACCATATAAAGATGACTTTAAAAAAAATGAATGAGTGCCGGGAGTAGTAAGAATAAAGTGCATATAAATATAAAGTACTCCCTCTGTTTCACTATAGTTGAGTCATTTTACCATTTCGGGAAGTTTCTTTATAGTTGAGTCATTTCCTTATATGGTAACTTTTTTCTCTTTGTTACTTCACTCTTTCTTACTTTATTCTCTCTACTTTATTCACTTTATACTTTATTCTCTCTACTTTTACCTCTCTCTTACTTTTTTATCTATTTATTTAACAAACTCAATATTCATTTCTAAAACTCCGTGCCGAAAAGTTTCGCCTCAACTATGGCGAAACGGGGGAGTACATATTATACTATTCATTTTTCAGAAGCCCAATTTCAAGAAAATTATGGGCCCCCTTGAGCCAATATCTTTGGGCTTAAGTTACAGAAATGGTTGCCCAAAAACGGCCCAACATACATAGGAACCTATTTGAATATATACTCCCTCGTCTCCATTAAGTCCATTTCTCCATTTTAGTTAGTCGTCGGCTCATTCATTTTTATTAATAAAAAAAGAATAAATCTCACATTTCACTAATCTTATCCGCTCATAATAGGAACTGGTATTCGTTATTTTAGGATCCGTCCATTTATAATCAAACTTTAAATAATCTATTGTGCTAAATCTCTATCTTATTATATTTGTTTATGCCCCAGCGTATTAATTTCCACGCAATAATAGTCAAAGAAAATTCACAAATGATGTACTGAAGCAAAATTAATTTATTCTCAATTAAATGTAAAATAAAAATAAAACAAATTAAAAATAAATATTGCTCCGTACTCTCTCCATCACGCATTTTTAATCTTTTTTGTCATTTTTGTCCGTCCCTCATTTATTGTCCACTCACACTTTTTACATGACTTAAGGCTATATATTTGGAGATGACATGCTTAATCCAATCAAAAAACGAAATCTTACAACAAAAAATTATCCATCGAAATTTCACTTAATTTCACGGAATTTATTGCAAATTTTTAGAACAGGACTGTTAGGCTTGTTGTGAGGCAACTCTACCTAGGATAGTGTGTTAGTATAAACTCCCTCTATCCCATTAGAAAAGAAACGTTTTCCTTTTTGGTCTGCCCATTAAAAATGAAACGTTTCTAAAAATGAAAACAATAATCTCTCTACTTTTTCTTCTCTCTTACTTTACTCTCTCTTCATTAACTCACAAAATAACACTATATAAAATCTTGTGCCAAAAAACAAATGTTGCATATTTAATGGGGAGGAGGGAGTATATAGTTTGTATGACCACGCTGCAAGTTAGGTTGTAGATCCATAAAGGATCTATAGAGTTTAATTAGAGTTTAGAGTTTAGGTACTACAACACAAACTAGTTAGTGTTTTAAAAACTGGACCGGACCGGCCGGTTCGACCGCGAACCGGT
This sequence comes from Salvia hispanica, assembly GCF_023119035.1. NCBI lineage: Eukaryota > Viridiplantae > Streptophyta > Magnoliopsida > Lamiales > Lamiaceae > Salvia > Salvia hispanica. Next base: position 29,509,040 of record NC_062966.1, on the reverse strand, counting down.
GGGCTGTCCGGTCCGGTTTACCTATTTAAACTAAGACTGACAATTTTTGATCCGACATGATAATCCGACACGAAGTTAACCCGACATGAACACACACGTTTAGGATTTGGGTCCTTATAAGGTCGACCCAATAAGAACCCGAAAATTTTGGGTTGGGTTGGGTTGGGTCGGATCGGATTGAGGTCGGGTTGGGTTATCCGTTAAGAAAAAAAATAATTATTTTGATTATTTCTATTAATTAAAATAATATATTAAATTTTAATTTTAATTATTTCTATTAATTAAAAAAATATTATAATTTTAATTATTTTTATTAATTAAAAAAATATTATAATTTTAATTTTATTAGTAAAAATATGATTAATACTTTTATTAATTATTTTTTATGATAAAAATATATTACCTCATACTTAAATTTAATTAAAAAATAATAATTTTAATTATTTTAACTTTATTAGTTAGATTTAATTTTAATATACTTTAGTTTTATTATTTGGATTTAAAAATTATTTAAATTAATTATTTTAATTTTGTAATATCTTATTTATCGTGTAATACCAGGTTTTAATTATATAATATCATATGTCGGTCGTTATCGTATAGCGCTTATATTGTGTAGTAACTTACTATCATTAAACGATGACCGATATTTTTTTGGATAACACGAAATCCGCACGAATCCGACACGAATCTGTTTGGGTTGAACCCGATAAAAACACGATGATTTGCGTTGGGTTGGGACCCGATAAGATTGGGTCGATATTGGGTTGACCCGATAGCGACCCAATCCGCACGATTTGCCAGCCCTAATTTAAACCAGTGTAAGGTTGAGCGCTTGATTTCACGGTTTTCCGGCGGTTTTTCGCGGTTCCGGCATAGTATCGGTTCGAATTTTTTTGAACCTAAACCGAACTACGGTTCAAAAAATCGACGGTTTTGGTTCGGGTAAATTCTCACGGTTTCGGTTCGAAACCGTAACCGTCGATTACAGTTTCGATTTTAACCGCCGGTTCGGTAAACCTTGGGCAGGTCTAATTATTACTAACGTTATATTATAGTTTATTATTTATTAAATATATATTTTTATAATATGTATTTAATTAATGTAGCCTAACTATTGATATTAAATTAAAAAATTTTAAACTAATTAATAATCTGTATTCATTATAATATTATTCCACCACATACATTTTTTTGAATTAATATTAACTTTATTTATTTTTATATGTGAAATATAAAATTTTATCCACACTAACTAACAATTTATATATTTTATTATAATCACTAAATTTTAATGTTTTATATTTGTATATATACTACTACTTATTTGTAAGATTGAATGTTTTTGTGATACATTATTGATCATATTTTATCATTTTGTACTAAATTGGACACTATATTTTGCATTATATATTGAATTATATATAATTGTAATAGTAAAGCGTTCGACCAAATCTTTCATTTTTCATATTTTTATAAGACTACAGATTTCATTTACTAAATTTGTAATATATATTTATTTTTGTGGTCCAAATCTTTCATTTTTGATATTTTTATAAGGCTATTTTTTATTTTTTATTCACATATTTTATTATATGTATTTAATAATAAATAATATATATGTTTATTATATATTCCGGTTCAACTAGTGGTTCGACCAATGAACCGGTTGAACCAGTGAAACAGTAACAGTGCCGGTTCGCTTGCCGGTCCGGTTTTTAAAATATTGCGTGTATTTGTCATATTTTTCACATGCTCACATTCAACAACGTACAAAATACGTTTAACAAAGAAGTTTCTCTTCACATCCTTAATAGAGTAGCACTTTAACAATGTATATATACAAAATACAGTTAACTAGCAAGTTCCCCTTCAACAAATATGGAGAGTAGTTCATGGCTACTTTCAATAGCATTCATCTCAAAAATCATCAAAATTAAATCAAAACTCCCACGTATATGTTAAGAAGATCAAGGCTTTGTGCAAGAAACAAGACATGTTTTTTGGCTATGTGATTGATGATCACTTTGCTAAGAAGGCTGGTGGAAAAGATGATGCAAATAAAGACTTTGTTGATGCTTTGCTGCAGATAGCAGATGATCCTAATACTGAAGTTGATATCACAAGGACACCATCAAGGCATTGTTAATGGTACTAATTTATCACCAGTTTTTGACTGATTTAAAGTTGATATGCAAGATGTAAGATTTAAAAATACATCAGTCTAAATATTCTTAAAATTTATGATAAGAAGTCTCAACTAACTAAAAACTTTACATTATACCCTCCAAATAGCTGGTAATTACTAATTTTTATAAACTTAAATTATTTCCCTATATTTACATTTTGTGTGGTGTGGATGAGCACAGCAATAGGAGGAATAAGTACAACACATTTCAGGTGGTATGATGGACTTTTCATTCAACTATTGCAATAGAAAATCTATTGTCTCATCCCATAGATATCAAGTTTCATTATTCAAAATTAAGTTTCACTTTCACATCCCAAATACCAACAAAATATGCACTACTATATAACATAAAACAAACACACAAACATATAACTGAAAGATATACAAGGTATCCAATATTTCTTACAATAGTGAAGCTAGCAAGTTCTCACCCCAAAAGAATGGAAAATTCTTGGTTACTATTAGCCCTAATTTCTGTACTCACAGTAGCCTTCATCTTAACACTATTCAAACCTCACCGGCAGCAAAAACTCCAGCCACCCGGTCCAAAACCATGGCCTATAATAGGCAATTTAAACCTTGTTGGCTCAATCCCACATCAATCCCTCCACCACTTATCAAAAAAATACGGCGAAATCATGCTACTAAAATTCGGAAAATTCCCAGTTGTGGTAGCATCATCGCCCAAGATGGCCGAGCAGTTCCTCAAGGTGCACGACGCTGCCTTCGCCTCAAGGCCTCCTTCAATGGCCGCCGGAAAACACATCAGCTACAACAACTCCGACGTATCCTTCTCCCCCTCCGGTCCATATTGGCGAGAAACGCGTAAAATACTCATGTCCGAGCTCCTGAGCAGCAAAAAACTCGACCAACACGAGGAAATTCGCATTGAGGAGAGACGTACCTTCTTCGCGCGCCTCAGAGCCCTCTCGGGGAAGCCAGTTGTGCTGAGAGAGCATCTATCACGTTACACACTCTCAACCATTTGCAGAATGGTCGTGACCAACAAGTACGTTGGCGAATCAGACGAAGAGGGGGCGATCATCGATGAGCATGGCATGGCGGAGATGATGCGTGAGTGGTTTACACTCAATGGAGTGTTCAATATCGGTGACTGGATACCGTGGCTTGGCCCGCTTGATCTGCAGGGGTATGTGAAGAGGATGAAGGCTTTTCGCAAGAAATCGGATTGGTTTTTCGGGTTTGTGATTGATGATCACGTGGCTAGAAGAGGCGGCGGTGATAGGGATTTCGTTGATGCATTATTGGAGATAGCTGAGGATCCAAATGCTCAAGTTGAGCTCACAAGGGATTGTCTCAAGTCATTGATCATGGTACTAATTTCTCATCAATTTAATACAGAGTTAATTAATGATAGAATTTATCCTAACTTTTTATTGATTTTATTAATTACTACCTCCGTCCCTCATTAAGTGTCACATTTAGTGTGAGCACGAGTTATAAAAAATATAAAGAAAAGTAGATTGAATAAGTTAGAGAATTATGAGTCTCACTTATATATAGTATTAGTTTTATAATAAAATGTGAGTAGAATTGGTTGGTGGAATGTGGGGTCTAGTTACCATTTATGGTAAAAGTAAAATGTGACTTTTATTATGGGACACACCGAAATGGCAAAATGTGAATCTTTGAAATTCATCAACTTTATTACTCCCCCATCTTGCAATTCAAAATTCCACTTTGACTAAGCGCATGTCTTAAGAAATAAGATAAACTAAAAAGGAAATATGAACATCTGAATTTGACACAATAAGCATATATCAATCATATTTCGAAAAATATGGCCAAGTTTTGAATTCTCAAATTAAAGTGATTATGAGTGCAGAATGTGGTGCTTGGTGGCCCGGATACCTCAATCACAGCGGTCGAATGGGCTATACACGAAATGCTCAGACAACCGCGCATAATTAAGAAAGCGAGAGAAGAACTGCACACGGTGATCGGTAGAGACAGATGGGTGGAAGAGAATGACTTCACTCAATTGCCCTACATTGATGCCATCATCATGGAAACATTCAGATTGCATCCAATTGCTACGTTTTTAGGTCCCCATTACGCTATTCAAGATTGCAACGTTGCAGGTGTGTCTGAGGTCTCTTTTCACATTTTTGTAAGGACTAGCCAGATATGAAATATTAGATACTAACATAAACATAATATTACATGCATGTAGGATACCACATATCAAAAGGGACTACCGTGCTCGTGAATACATGGAGCACGGGCAGGGACCCGAGTACATGGGATGAAGCTGGAGAGTTCATGCCTGAGAGGTTTGTGGGGAAACATACTGATATGACCGGAACTAACTTTTCCCTACTGCCGTTTGGCTCAGGTAGGAGGATGTGTCCTGGATACAACCTTGGACTTAAGATCGTTCGAACAACGCTGGCTAATTTGTTGCATGGATTTGAGCTTAAATTGGATGAAGGCATGAGGAATGAAGATGTGAGCATGGAGGAACAATATGGACTTGCCACAAACCCTAAACACCCTGTTTCTATCGTTATGAAACCTACACTTCCAACCCACCTTTACTAAATTATTTATTGATTGTTAAATATTTTCAACAAGAACTCTAGAGATAATATGGATTCTTTGTAATGTGTGTGCATATATGTGTGAATTATAGTGATTCTACCCGAATGGACAACACCTGTTTATCAAATTATATCCAGCTTCTCCTGCATTGACTAGTGGAGTACTTTTATGTTTCAATTTTTGATAGAAATCTACGGATTCCATCCTAAAACCAATTTATGAAACCTACACTTCCAAATCACCTTAACTAAATTATGTATGGAAATTTACATTACTCGTACAATCCAACTAGTATTATAAATAGTAATCACAATATTCGTACATATCCTTAGACATAATCAACATTGGATCACACAGAAAGAGTAGTTAGAAACACATTTCACGCGGTACATACATTTTCATACAAACATGGCAATAGAAAGTCAATACAAGATATATATAGTTGCAAATGTCACATCCCCAAGATATCAAATTTCATTATTCAAATTATATTTCATTTTCACATACCAAAACAAACAACATGCGTACCATAAAAAATAAAGGAACCAAATAGTTAAAAGATAAGGTATGCAATTATTTTCTCAATAGTTAATCTAGCAAAGTCTCACCCAAAAATGGAAAATTTTTGGTTACTATTAGCCCTAATTTCTGCACTTGCATTAGTCTTAATCAGAAAGATATATTCAAACCTCATCGGGCGGCAGAGCAAAAACTCTGCCCTCCCGGTCCAAAATTATGGCCTATAAATTTATGAACATTCTCTAAGGTTGGCAATTTTTGATCCGATGCGATAATTCGACATGAATCCGCACGAAGTTAACCCGACACGAACACGCACGTTTAGGATTTGGGACCTTATATGGTCGACCCCATAAGAACCCGGAAATTTTGGGTTGGGTTGGGTCGGATATGGGTCGGGTTGGGTTATCCGTTAAGAAAAGAAATAATTGTTTTGATTATTTCTATTAATTAAAATAATATATTAAATTTTAATTTTAATAATTTTTATTAATTAAAAAATATTATAATTTTAATTTTATTAGTAAAAATATGATTAATACTATTATTAATTATTTTTTATGATAAAAAAATATTACTGCATACTTACATTTTATTAAAAAATAATTATTTTAACTTTATTAGTTAGATTTAGTTTTAATATACTTTAATTTTATTATTTGGATTTAAAAATTATTTAAATTAATTATTTTAATTTTGTAATATCTTATTTTATCGTGTAATGTCAAATTTTAATTATATAATATCATATGTCGGTCGTTATCGTATAGCGTTTATATTGTGTAGTAACTTACTATCATTAAAAGATGACTGATATTTTTTTGAATGACACGAAATCCGTACGAATCAGACACGACTTATATTTTTTTAGATGACACGAAATCTGCACGAATCCGACACGAATCTGTTTGGGTTGAACCCGATAAGAATACGATGATTTGGGTTGGGTTGGGTTGGGACCCGATAAGATTGGGTTGACCTGATAGCGACCCAATCCGCACGATTTGCCAGCCCTAACATTCTCTCCGTAGTTGAGTCATATTCTTTTTTGTTTGTCTCTAGGTAGTTCTGTCATTTCTTTTTTTTTCAAAAACTCTATCATCTATCATACATTATTTTTTCTTCCTCTCGTTTACAATATTCCTACTCTTACTTTACTCACTCCACTTTAACCTTTAACACAGTAATTTTCTAATCTTATGCCAAAATAAATGTCTCAACTACATTAAAACAGAGGGAATAAAAACTATTTTCATATTTATATTTGGAAAAAATCGAGGTTACAAGTTGTAGGTCATATAGAAAAAAAGAAAGAAAGTTGCAAACATTTCACGTGGTGGTACGGTATATATAGCCGCAAATGTCACATCCCACAGATAGAGTATCTTAGAGCACTCCCAATGGTGCCGGCTAAAAGTCGGTGTTTTTTCGCCGTCTATCGCCGAGTTATCGCCGACCAATGGGAGAGGTCGGCGATAATTCGGCGATTTTTCCTCCCGTTTTATCGCCAACCGGCGAAAAATCGTCGGATTATCGCCGAATTATCGCCGACCACTGTGGGCGATAATTCGGCGATAAATACATTTTTTGTTTTTTTTTTTTTTTTAATTTCCCCCCTATAAATACACACCTTCTCTTCATTCTCTCCCCATCCTCATCTGCGCCCACCGCCCTTGAATTTTTTTACTTTCAATTTTTTTTTCCATTCCTGTACTATTTTTTTTAATTAATTTTCGTCGTTGTAATGTTTATCCGTGTTTAATACAACGAACTTTATTACTATTATTTGTTTTGTCTTATAAATTAAATTAGCTAGCTTTATTATATACAAAAGTAAAACAATTAAATTAGTGATGATGTAAAAATGAAATGTTGAGTTAGGGAGAAATAAGGGAGAAACCATTGGAGCAGTTGGCTAAAAGTTGGCTAAAAACTGGGGATAAATTATGGTGCTGATGTGGCGCTGATGTGGCAGGAGTTAGGGAGAAATAAGGGAGGTTTTAGGAAAACTGTTGGGAATGCTCTTATCTATCCTGATCAATAGCGAAATTTGCAATTTCTCACTCAAAAATGGAGTATTATTGGTCACTATTAGCCCTAATGGAGTATCCCAGGATGGCCGAGCAGGTCCTTAAGGTGCACGATGCAGCCTTTGTTGTGTATATAGTATATTTAAAAACACAAATTAACATTTTTAATTGCATGAAAAAAATCCTTAGCCATTTCTTTTAAGTGTATCCTAAATACTAATAAAAAAATTTATGAATAGTACTCCCTCCGTACCAAGGTAGTTCCTAAGTAGTTGGGTCATTTCTTTTTTAAAAAAAAACTCTATCATATCTCATACTCCTACTTAATTTATTCTTTGTTCCTCTTATTTACTTTATTTCCACTTTTATTTTACTCACTCTACTTTAATTATTAACAAAATAATTTCTTATTTTTCGTGTCCAAAAGAAATGCATTAACAACAAAGTTAGAACAAAGGGAGAACAAAGGGAGTAAAAATAATTTTTATACTTATCTTTGGACAAAATCGAAGCTGGAAAAATAATTTTTATACTTATCTTTGGACAAAATCGAAGCTGGAAGTTGTAGAACATACAGAAATAGAAAGAAATTCAAGACATGTCACCTGGTGGTCCACAAATAGTCAAATGTCACATCCCATAGATAACGTATCTTATCTATCCTGATGAATAGAGAAATTGGTAATTCACACAAAATATTGAGTATTATTGGTTACTATTAGCCCTATTTTCTACACTCGCAACAGCTTTCATCTCAAAGCTATTCAAACCTTATCGACAGCCGGAGCAAAAACTCCGTCCGCCCGGCCCAAAACCATGGCCTATAATAGGCAATTTGCAACTTCTTGGCTCACTCCCACACCAATCCCTTCACCATTTATCCCAAAAACACGGTGAAATCATGCTACTGAAATTCGGAAAATTCTCAGTTGTGGTTGCATCATCGCCCAGGACTCGTCACAAACCCTAACCCTGTTTCCATCGTCATGAAACCTACACTTCCAACCCACCTTTATTGATTGTTAAATATTGTCAACAAGAATTCTATACATAATATGGATTATTTGTGTGAATTATAGTGATTCTGCCTGAATGGACAGAATTCGTTTATCAAATTAGTATATTATAAATATCGCACCCTCAAATTAAAAATGATAGATACGCCACTGTCCATCGACCCCCTTCCATAGGTGCTCTTCTCATAGTTATAGCCAACCAACGGGCAACGGTGTATCATCATCCTTGCAAGTTGCAACTAATTTAACTCTGGATAGAGCTCATATATCTTAGCTTATTTCATATTTTATCTCAATATTATCTTACTGAACAATTTAATTTACAAATCCCATCTTCTACGCCCAAATATAATTGAGATAGGCATCTCAGCAAAGTATAGTGCAGTTCTAGCACAAAATATGGGATGGATTAATTAATGCGATAGAATCCCGGTTGAAAAAATATCTCTTAAGCCAAACAAAGGACCACCACACTAACTAAATGTTACTCTTATTGCATGTGACCTTGTCTCTGCTCGTGACAAACTAATTTGTCTCTTTATCATAAAAGTACAAACATATATCACTACAAAAAAGAGTCCATTATTGAGCAGCCTTGTGCTCGCAAATGACAATAAAAAGTTAACAAGATAAATTTATTGATTGTTAAATATTTTCAACAAGTATTCTAGATATAATTTGGATTATTTGTCATGTGTGTACATATATGTGCATATAGTTACATCATACATGGAGGTGCTGTTTATTTCTACTTGTAACTAGGAGGGCTAGGGCGGACATAGAAAAGTAAGTATAATGTTGATAGAGACTTGACTAAACCTGATTTCTTATAGTCGAATAGTTATTGGCATATTAAAAATAATATTTTATTATTCGAAAAACCCTACCAATGATATATATACTCCCTCCGTCCCATAAAAGTATTGCATTTTTAGTTGAGCACAAATTTTAAAGTGGAGCTCCGTCACGTGCACATGGAAGGAAATTTCGCTGCTGACTTTCTGTCACATTGCGCATATAACTTTCAAAAAAGTGCCCATGTTTTAGAGTCCCCTCCCTTGGGTCTTAGTATTTGGTTGATGCATGATAGATTAGGTGTTTCTTATGTTCGTTAGTGTGTAATCGGGCTCTGCCCGATTTTCTTACCAAAAAAAAAGAAAATTAGAGTACAGTTAGTGGAGAATTAGTTCCATCTCATTAAAGAGAACAAAGTTTCCAAAATTAGAAAGTGTATACTTTGTGGAACGGATTAAAAAGGAAAGAGTGCATACTATAATCTTATAGGTCGGAAGGAGTACTATATATTAATCTAACTTAAAACCATGTATATGTAATGACTTTTCTTTATTATTTTTATTTTTTTACCTTTTTTTCTTCTTTTGACATTTTATTCTTCTTTTCTCATACTAATCTTTTGAAGCAATTTTTCTTCGTTTATCACTCTAGTTTCAGCCCCTAGTAGTCCATATTTTTGACGATAGGTCTTCATCTACATTTATTTTGTAAGAACTAAAATAATTTCAGAATTCATCTTACCTTGTTTCATATTTTATCCGAATATTATACTCTCTCCGTCTAAAAAAAATTAGGACATTTGGAACGGCACGGGAGTTAATGCATAATTGATATAGTAAGAGAGATGATGAGAAAGATAGTTAAATTAGTGTTAGTGGATGGTTAAAATCCACATTATTATTAGATTTTAATGGTGAACTCTAGTGATATAAGTTGTAAATAAATTGACGTATATGAGTAATGTGTTTGGGAAAATTTTCCATAAATGAAAATGAAAATTTTTTATGCGACAGATGAAAAAGGAAAATATCCTTAAATTTTTATAGGACGGGGGAGTATTACTTAACAATTTAATTTAGAGGTCCCCATTTTCTAGGCCCAAATACAAGTGAAATAGGCCTTCAACGTCCAAGTATAGTACTGCAGTCCAATCACAAAATATGGGATGGGTTATCCCGACATAATATATGCGAAAGAATTTCTGTTGAAAATATGTCTTGAGCTTAATAAAGGACCACCACAAACTGAAGGATAGTACACAAAATAGAAAGAAGATCGAAATTGAATTCTAACATGTTTCACACTTTCTCTCGTCAATTGGAACAGTGGCTTGGCCTATGCTGTATCCATCACTATAGTGTCAACCCCCTTCCATCGGTGGTCTTCTAAATAATTTTAGTTGGGGCACTTATTTTTTTCAAGTGCTGGTAGTATATTATAAATATTTTATGAACATTCTCTTCGTATTCTCTCCGTGTATTCTCTCCGTAACAAGATAGCTGAGTCATTATTTTTTTTGTTTAGTCCTAGGTAGTTGTGTCGTTTCTTTTTTTTCAAAAATTCTACTCCCTAACCCTACTCCCTCCGTCCCTCTATAGTTAAGTCGTATTCTACTCCCTAACCCTACTCCCTCCGTCCCTCTATAGCTGAGTCGTATTACTTTTTTGGTTGTCCTATTGTAGCTGAGTCATTTCCTATTTTGGTAAAAAACACAAAATTTTCTTCTCTCTTACTTTACTCTCTCCTACTTTATTCTCTTTTTATCTCTTCACTTTTGTCTTTCCTACTTTATTCTTATTCACTTAACTCACTTTTAACACAATTTCTTAAATCTTGTGCTGAAAAGAGATGTCTTTACTACAGAGGGACGAAGGGGGTATCATCTATCATACTTTATTTTTTCTTCCTCTCATTTACGTTATTCCTATTTTTACTTTACCCACCCCACTTTACCTTTAACACAATAAATTTGTAATTCTTATGGCAAAAAAAATTGTCTCAAATACATTAGAATGGAGGGGAAAAAATCATTTTCATACTTATTTTTGGACAAAATCGAGGTTACAAAATTTAGATCATATAGAAAAAGAAAGAAAGTTCCGCACATTTCACGTGGTGGTATAGTATATATAGCCACAAATGTCATATCCCATAGATAAAGTATCTTATCTATCTTGAGCAATAGTGAAATTAGCAATTTCTCACTAAAAATGGAGTATTATTGGTTACTATTAGCCCTAATTTCTACACTCGCAACAGCCTTCATCTCAAAGCTATTCAAACCTTACCGGCAGCCGCAGCAAAAACTCCAGCTGCCCGGTCCGAAACCATGGCCTATAATAGGCAATTTGCACCTTCTTGGCTCAATCCCACATCAATCCCTCCACCATTTATCCCAAAAACACGGCGAAATCATGCTACTGAAATTCGGAAAATTCCCAGTTGTGGTCGCATCATCGCCCAAGATGGCCGAGCAGTTCCTCAAGGTGCACGATGCAGCCTTCGCCTCGAGGCCTCCTGCCCTGGCCGCCGGCAAACACATCAGCTACAACAACTCCGACATATCCTTTTCTCCCTATGGTCCATACTGGCGAGAAGCGCGTAAAATACTCATGTCTCAGCTTCTGAACACCAAAAAACTCGACCAACACGAGCGAATTCGCGTGGAGGAGAGACGTACCTTGTTCGCTCGCCTCAGAGCCCTCTCGGGGAAGCCAGTTGTGCTGAGAGAGCATCTATCACGCTACACGCTCTCTACCATTTGCAGAATGGTCTTGACCAACAAGTATGTTGGCGAATTAGACGAAGAGGGGACGATCATCGATGAGCATGGCATGGCGGAGATGATGCGCGAGTGGTTTGTGCTCAACGGAGTGTTCAATATTGGTGACTGGATTCCGTGGCTGGGCCCGCTTGATCTTCAAGGGTATGTGAAGAAGATGAAGGCTTTTCGCAAGAAATCGGATTGGTTTTTCGGGTTTGTGATCGATGATCACTTAGCTAAAAGGGCAAGAGGCGGCGGTGATGCAGATTTTGTTGATGCGTTGCTGGAGATAGCTGAGGATCCTAATGCTCAACTTGAGCTCACAAGGGATTGTCTCAAGTCATTGATCATGGTACTAATTTCTTCTTCATATTTATATTTATGTACGCCTAATTAATTATCATCCAAATTCCAATTTATGACAACCTTTCACTGATTTTTTTATCAATCTTTGATATTTATAAAATTTATTTCAACCTTTAGCAATTGTATAAATTCTATCCCAATAATTAGTAGAAGTGATCTATAGTACTAGTAAGAGTTAAATGAAACTTGTAATAGTTGACATCCAAAAAATGGCAATAGGGGTTTCAAATTCTAAAAGTAAATCTATTACAATTGCAGAATGTGGTGCTTGCTGGCCCGGACACCTCAATCACAGCGGTCGAATGGGCTATACACGAAATGCTCAGGCAGCCGCAAATAATTGAGAAAGCGAGAGAAGAACTGGAGAGGGTGATCGGAAGACACAAATGGGTGGAAGAGAATGAATTCACTAAGTTGCCCTACATTGATGCCATCATCATGGAAACATTCCGATTGCATCCGCTTGCCACGCTCTTACCCCATTACGCAATTAAGGATTGCAACGTTGCAGGTATCCAACATCTATTCTCACATTTTTGTAAGTATTGGATATGAAACACGAGATGTAAAAAAATAATGATACTGCAGGGTACCACATATCTAAAGGGACTACCGTGCTCGTGAATACATGGAGCACGGGTAGGGACCCGATTACATGGGATAGAGCTGAGGAGTTCGTGCCAGAGAGGTTTGTGGGGAAACAAACGGATATGACCGGAAGTAATTTTGCCCTACTGCCGTTTGGCTCAGGCAGGAGGATGTGCCCGGGATACAACCTCGGACTTAAGATTGTTCGAACAACGCTGGCTAATTTGTTGCATGGATTTGAGCTTAAACTGGATGAGGGCATGAGGAATGAAGATGTGAGCATGGAGGAACAATATGGACTTGCCACAAACCCTAAACACCCTGTTTCCATCGTTATGAAACCTACACTTCCAACCCACCTTTACTAAATTATTTATTGATTGTTATATATTTTCAACAAGAATTCTACATATATTAATATGGATTATTTCTGATGTGTGTGCGTATATATATATGTGTGTGAATTGTAGTGATTCCACCTGAATGGACAAGATCTGTTTATCAAATTATATCACTCTTAAATTATGTAGTTGAGTACTTTTGTGTTTAATTGCATGGAAGTGTAATGAATGATTTGTTTTTTTCTACTTGTAACTAGGTGCAGACATAGAAAAAAAATGTTGGTAGGGACTTTACTAATTAAACCTGATTTCTTTGTATGAATAATATATGATCAAAAGATTTTTATTTACTAAGATCAAATTTAAAAATATCATCAATTCCACTACCGGTAATATAAATATATATTACACCCCTAAATTAAAAATGATGGATATGCCACTGCCCATCGACCCCCTTCCATTTGAGCTCTTCTGATAGCCAACCAACGGGCAACGTCATCCTTGCAAGTTGTGACTAAACCCTAATTTAACTATGGATAGAGCTTCATATTTTATCTCAATATTATCTTATTGAACAATTTAATTTACAAATCTCATTTTCTAGGCCGAAATATAAGTGAAATAGGCCTATCAACCAAGTATAGTGCAGTTGAAGCACAAAATATGGGATGGGTTATCTCAACATAATGCAATAGAATCTCGGTTGAAAATATCTCTTAAGCCAAACAAAAAAGGACCACCACTATCTAAATGTTACTACTACTTATCTTATTGCATGTGTCCTATCTCTGCTCGTGACAAACTAATTTGTCTCTTTATCATAAAAGTAGAAACATTATATGCTAAATATAAAGAAGATCGAACTTGAATCCTAACATGTTTCAAACATTCACCCCTCAAAAAACAAATTTCACATTCTTGGATTATTTTTACTCACCACACGGTTGCATCAATATCCTCCGAAATGGCCAGACAGTTCCTAAGGGTGCATGATGCGAGTTTCGCCTATAGGCCCTCACTTGCAGCTGCCAAATCTACCAGCTACAAATATACTTCTTCGAGCTCGATCTCTACAAGCAAGTAGTACGTGCCAACGAGAGGCAAAATTTCCTGTCTCGCTCAAAGACCATTTGTCGATGGTGTGGAACATATATATCTAAAGGAGGTAACTCTGTTTTAAACATGGATGAATTGCATTACATGAGATGGTTTCTTAATTGAGGAGGAGGTCAAAGTGATCGTAAGAGAGATGGGTGATATTATGCATAACATTGGACCAATCTCGCCGTATTTCAGAAGCCCCATTTTGAACATGTGGGCCTAGCTTTTGAAGGAACTGGTCGCGGAAGCGTGCGATAATTGAAACAAATAAATCCCATCATAATCAAATCTATTTAGCAGATTATTTAGACAAATTCCATTCGCGTAAGTTTCACATGTATCATGCTCATAACTTGAAATAATCATGCTTTAAGTATAATTGAAACCTAAAACATGTTTTTCTACGAAGCAGAAATAATACCTTGTTGATTCTCCAAAGAATAGATGATTGTTAGCGACTTATCCACGTGATGGTTTGAATACTAGACCACAGATCTTCTCTCTAGTTCCCGAACTGTACTCCAATATCAGTCAGTGTAGGCTGATCTCACCGGAATACTGGGACATAAATAAAGAAGACAATAAGAAATTCTTCTCCAAGTAGGAGAAAATTTCGAACTCCTCAAGGCAGAGCGGGACGAAAATTTGTGCAATAATAATTATTATTTTTGTCTCATTTATTCTCCTATTTATACTAAGTTCCTTTTAGGCCCAGGCATGGATCTATGAAAGGTTTTGGATATGGGCTCATCCAATTCACTTTTTACTAATTAAATTGAACCCACAATTTAATACAAGCTTTAATTGGAATATTACGAGTAGCCACTACAGAAGTAATATTGAATTCTCCCCATCCAAATCCGAAATTATAAGTAATTTGGGTTTCCGTATTAACTTTCATTTTCCGCGCTTAAGATAAAAATCTCCATTAATTAATTAATGCATGCTATGCGCTTAATCAATTAACTTCTTATTAATTCCAAGAGTGGACTTAGTATGAAACGCTTATTTATTATTCTTTGAGTAATCAAACTCCAACTAGCTAGGCTCTGAATAATAAAACTTTGTTTCGCGCTCCTCTTGAGGACATTATCAAACGAGACTCACCTCGCGCATGATTCAACATAATAGCAATCTTAGCACCGCTAGATATTAATCACCACTACCCAATATATCGGGATTATTGGGTTGCGAAAAACCCGCACCATTTGATAAGTCAAAGTAATGCATAATCAATACCGTATGCTCAATGCTAACCTACATTGATTAAGAAATAAATATTTATCAAGACCTCGCCTTTCAGTAGATAGCATAAAAATTTGTCTTGCTGTTAGATCCATTCAGTGCTTTACCACACCAATGTCATCTTATTTCAGTAAGGCTTAGAAATATGCGGACTGACATTGCTACCTTTCACGATGGATAGTCTAATTCCATCTAGGTCGTGAAATTCTTCTTTTTCTTTGTTTAGGACTGACCGTGTTATCTTAAAGTGGACGACGCCCACAACCAGTCTACTAAAACAAAGACTTAGACTTTGTTAAGTTTACTTATACATTTAAACATGCAATAGACATCCATTAAACGTAAAACATAACAACATTATGACAAAAATAATCTCTTTTATTCCTTAAAAAATAAAATAAGAATTTTACAGTATTCAATCACTCGAAACATGATTTCTAGTATACAAACTCTAACAACTTCTGCGCTTACATTGAAGCTTTCAAGCTCAAAAAAATTGACCCAACGTGCAAAAATGAACCTTAGTAACATGGGTGCTGAATTGAGTGTGTAAGGTATGTTCTATTTTATAGTAGTATTTAATTTCAGAACTCATCTTAGCATTTTTCATATTTTATCTGAATGTTAGTATTACTCAACAATTTAATTTAGAAAACCCCATTTTCTAGGCCTAAATATAAGTGAAATAGGCCTTCAACCAGTGGCGGATCCGGGGGCAGGAGGGGGTGACTGTCCCTCCCCGGCGATCAGCTACAAAGGACCCGGACATAAGTTTTCTGAGGTCACCCCTTCTGATAGCTTCTGACGCCGCCCCTTCCTATAGCTTCCGAGTCTCCTATGCCGCCCCAAGAAGAAGGATTTCACCCCCGACAATTGCTGGACCTGGACGCCGCCCCGAGAAGAGAAGTTCACGCCCCGGCAGATGCAGACGTCTCACAGCGAGAAGAAGGTTGAAGAAGCTCACTAGTGTTGGGTTAATTTGTTGAAAGCCTATACTATTTAATATTAATTTTAAGCCCTAGTAATAATAAATCAAAACTAGGGGTGGGAAAATATACCGATATACCGAAATACCGGACTTACCATACCGAAAAAATATCGAAAATACCGATTTTTCGGTATACCGTAGTTCTCGGTAGTACGGTAACGGTATCAAATATCCCATACCGCGGTATACCGTGGTATACCGAATCTTCGGTATATACAATACATGCGGTATACCGCGGTATACCGAATCTTCGGTATATACGCTATATATATAAACTTAAAATATTTAATATACATAATCTAATTAAATACTATATAAAAGACCTCAAACCCTACTTTCAGATTTAATCCCTCCGCCCCACATCTCAAGCAGATTCATTTGGCCCATATTGCGATTGTTTTACTTTAGTTTCATTTGGTACATATTTGAACAGTAACCTAAATCGTGTCTCATTTTATATTTAATATTAATATCAGTAGTTAGGTTATGATGGTTTCATCAAGTTTAAGTTTAAATGTTATTTTAAATATTTTGGGTATAGGTTTGGTTGTTTTGGATTTGGATTTAAATTGTTAAGTTTTATTGTTTTGGACTTTTTTCAAATAGTGGAACACTTGAAAATGTTATTTTAAATATTTTGGATATAATAGATTTTTTTATAACATGTATACCGTAAAAGTACGGTATACCGTAATACGGTACGGTATACCGCATTAATGGTATGATAATGGTTAGTAATTTCGGGGGAAATGGGAGTTTGGATTTGGGAATTCTCGGACTGAATTTTTAATCCTGTAGTGGCGATTGTGTTGGTAATTGTAACGTCTGTTGTATCCAAGTCGCAAGATTTGTCATTTTATAGCATGAAGCATCGATAATTTGAGGATTAAATTAAACTAGCTTATTTATTCCTTTTCAATATTGGCAATTGATTCGCACTGTATATGATCCCTGATTTGGGGGATTAAAATACTGCAGCTAGTTTAGTTTAATCATTGTTATTTGTTTAGTTATTAATTTTGTGTGGTACATTTTGTTTGATTAGGAAAATCAGCAAATGAAAATATATTTTGCAAAAAGGCCTAAAGTTTTAGTTGGTGCTTAGGGTCAGAAGATTCAGATCAATACCAAATATTTGATGAAGCTGAAATTGAAGCTGATCTTGGTAAACAAAATTCAATTGCAAGTTATAATGTGAATATTCGTGATCGAATTCGTAGGAAATATGTAGCTAAAGACCCTTGTCAACCAAAAGGTCTCAATTTTCAAAAAACATAAAAAATTTTCATTAGTTTATCGCTTGATTGAATTGGTTTTACTTTTACCCGTGGCAACTACATCTGTTGAAAGAGTATTTTCTGCCATGAAACTTGTCAAGACTGATCTACGGAATAGGATGGGAGATGACTGGTTGAACGACAGTTTGGTGGTATATAACGAAACATCGGCGGATCCAGGTGGGGTCGGATGGGGTCGGCTGACCCCACCACCAGCCCCGGAGTGCCGCCGGGGAGTTCCTTTCATCGGTCTCCGACCCTATCGCATTCACGTCTCCGACCCCACCTCACGCGTGAGATGATGAGACTGAGCATAGAGAAAGGCTGGGAGTGATGGAGGGCGAAGTCTATGGCAGCAGCGTCGGGTCAGGGAAGGCGGAGTCGAGAATGAAGAGATTGAGTAAATTCAGAAGCGGCCTTTTCATTTTTTTCACAGAAGAGAGAGAAATAGAAATCTTACTAATCTAAAGTGACAATTTGATGAAAAGACAATTTTATCCTTTTTGGAGGGAAAATGTGAAGCTATTTTGTTTACCCTTTTGGTCATTTTGAAAAATGACAACTATTGGATAGAAAATTGGTTCAATCAAATGATAGCTTCCCAATCAAGATTTGAAACAATTATAAACTAACATTGAATCTGCAAAATGAAACATGGAGAGATAAGGGGGGGAAGAAGAAAGAGGAAGGAGAAAGTGTGCATCGAGGAAGACCCCGAATCATCGCCGAAGCGGCGGCGAACGGCAGCAGCGGCTGTGGTGTGATAATGAGAGAGAAAGGTGAGAAGGAGAAAGAGAGAGAGATGCCGGAGATGAGGAGTAGGAGGCGGCGATGCAGCTTTGCAGGAGGGTGACGACGGGTGTGAAGAGAGAAGAGCGATGGAGGTGGACGTGAGAGAGGACATTGCTGGGGATAGAAAAGAAGATAGGAGAGAGGGAGGCAGACGAGCAGTGCAGCCTCGCAGCTATCCCACATGGCAGCGGTGAGGTGGTGTAGGCCGGGCAGGGATGGCGGCGGCGGCGGCAGCGTGAAGGAGAAGACGGGAGGAGAGGGAGGCGGATCTTGCATTTGTACTTTTTAAAGAATTGGGTCAAGCCCATTTTGCAAAACCTAATTCAGGCCCTGGGATGTAATATTAATTTTATTTAGTAACTAATTATTGAAAAAATTAGTATAAATTTTTCTTTTGTAAGAAATTTTATAAAATTCTGAATTCATTAGCTTCATGATAAAAAAATTTCTTTTTTAAAAATAAAAGATAATAATAGATTAGAGTTTAGAGTTTTCTTTTATCATGACAAAATTGTTTTGTTTTATCATTTTATTCCCGTATAAATATTTTTCTTTTGGTTT
Organism: Salvia hispanica; assembly: GCF_023119035.1. Lineage (NCBI taxonomy): Eukaryota > Viridiplantae > Streptophyta > Magnoliopsida > Lamiales > Lamiaceae > Salvia > Salvia hispanica. The sequence goes on along the minus strand of NC_062966.1, from coordinate 29,489,904 downwards.
GAATATTTTCTATAAGAAAACATGATAACTGTTTATATTTTCTGAATAAAAATTAATAATTATTTAGTTACGTATTATTAATATATGTTTTGAAAAAGGAAAAATCAGTGAATAATATTCATATCAGTTTTTCTAAACTTTTAGACGTTAGGATTGAGAATATTAAGAAAATAGTAGTAAATGAAAAGTCAACTTTGACATATCAATAATAGTAATAGTAATACTGTTATATAGGAATAATATTTGTATATCTTATTCTAATTAAGTCATACTTTTTTAATATAGTTACACTGTTACATTTTTTTTTTTTTGTTATTAATTTTTATTATTTTTATTTCACTTAGATTATAAATTAAAATTATATTGGTATTTCATTCATTAGGAAGTAGTAAATTCTTCGTTTAGAGTTAGACAAGATAAATACATTTCTGTTTTTTTAAATCTTCATATTGATTTGAATTTATATTTTCTATAAATTTATTATATATATTATATTCATTATTTGAAATTATTATGTCCTGTGCATAGCATAGATGTTAATACTAGTGGGCTAAAGGGCACAATTAATAAGGAGAGATAACTTAGTCAATACGATTCTATCATTTATTAATTTCATTTTCCTATATTTATATGTGAACTAGAATTAAATAAATAATTGCATCAAGAAAGAAAACATGGCCGCATTATTTATCTAAGATTAAAAGATTAAATATGTTGATTTATCCAATTGAATGGGCTTTGCTCTTCTCGGAAGTCTACTAAAATATATTCAATTCTAAAATTTCAATTAATGTTAAGTACTAATAGTGTACTATTTTTTTTATATATCTAAAATTAGTATTTCTTAATTTCTTTAAATTTTCAACTTTATTATTCTTATTCAAATTATTTTAAAATTTTCAAAATTGGGGATGTTGCGGAAAAAGTATACACTCTGAGTTCATTACTAACATATTTTGGGATAACACGAGTTTTTTAATACACTAGTAAAATAGAAGAAAGATAGAAATAAAAAGTTATTGAAATATTGTTACTTAAAAATGATATACGCCTCAAAAAAGAGTAATAGTTTTTTAAAAAAAAATAGTGTATTTTTATAGGACGGACTTGCAAAATAGTCTATTTTTATGCGATAGAGTAAATATTTTTTTTATTAAAGTATTGATATTCGTAGGAATTATTGAAATTAAAATATATTAATATAAATAATTATATTAGTAATTATTTTAAATATTTTTAATCTGGTTCGACCCCACGATATTTAGTTTCTGGATCCGCCATTGTAACGAAAGGTCCATCTTTGCCACTCTTTCTAATGAAAGAATCTTGAAGCGTTTTCAAGATATGGATATCCGGAGAAGTCAGTTGTCGCAATTAACGGATGCAAGTGCTACTTGAATTGTAATATGTTATTTTTATTATTATAAATATATATATTGAATTTAATGATATTTAAAATTTAATATTTTATTATTTTATTCTCGCCATTCGGTTTTCAGATCCTGGCTCCGCCACCGCCTTCAACCAAGTATAGTACTGCAGTCCAATCACAAAATATGGGATGGGTTATCCCAACATAATATATGCAATAGAATTTCTGTTGAAAATATGTCTTAAGAAGGACCACCACAAACTGAATGATAGTACTATCTTGCTGCATGTGTCCCTGTCTCTGCTCGTCATTTTTATCACAAAAGTACGAAAAATAGAAAGAGTATCGAAATTGAATTCTAACATGTTTCACACTTTCACTTATCAAAAACATAATATTTCACAGCCAAAATCTTCACACCTTTCATTTTTCCAAATGGAGAGTTCTTGGATTCTTTTTGCCTTGCTATACGGAGCTGCGGTAGCCTTCGTCGCAAAACTCATCATACACAGAACCAAACCAAATCGAAAATTCCCACCAGGTCCGAAACCATGGCCCATAATAGGCAACTTGAACCTTATTGGCCCAATCCCACATCAATCCTTTCACCACTTATCCCAAAAATACGGCGAAATTATGCAGCTCAAGTTCGGAAAATATCCTGTCCTGGTTGCATCATCCCCTGAGATGGCCAGACAGTTTCTGAGGGTGCATGATGCGAGCTTCGCGTCCAGGCCCTCTCTTGCAGCTGGCAAATATACCAGCTACAACTACAGGGACCTAGTATGGGCCCCACATGGCCCATACTGGCGCCAGACTCGGAGAATATACTTCTTCGAGGTCTTAAGCCCTAAGAAACTCGATCTCTACAAGCAAGTACGTGCCAACGAGAGGCAGAATTTCCTGTCAAACTTACGTGCCCTGGCAGGTAAGCCTGTCGTGCTTAAAGACCACTTGTCGCGCTATAGTTTGTCCACGGTGTGGAAGATAATATCAAAAGATGAGTATTTTAGTGACTCTAATGGAGGACACTCTGTTTTAAATATGGATGAATTGCATGAGATGGTTGATGAGTGGTTTTTGCTTTCTGGAGTTTTTAACATTGGAGATTGGATTCCATGGCTGAGTCCATTTGATTTGCAAGGATATGTCAAGAAAATGAAGGCCTTGAACAAGAAAATGGATAAGTTTTACAACTATGTGATAGATGATCATTTAGCTAGAAGAGTTGAGGAGAAAGACGAAATTGCCCCTATGGATTTTGTTGATACTCTGTTGCAAATAGCAAAGGATGGCAATAAGGTTGAAGTTGAGCTCACTAGGGATTGTGTCAAGGCATTGATACAGGTACAATAATTTTGAGTTTATTAACTTTGCCCTATTTTTAATTAGGTGAAATTTTGATTAGTTTTGTTATAATTGTAGAACTTGATAGTGGGATCCATGGATACGTCTGCCACGACAATCGAATGGGCTATACACGAAATTATCAGACATCCGCGCATAATTGAGAAGGCAAAAGCAGAGCTGGACAAAGTGATCGGAAGAGAGAGATGGGTGGGAGAGGATGACTTCTCTCAATTGCCTTACTTGGATGCCATTTTGACCGAGACGTTCCGGCTCCACCCGCTGGCCACGTTGTTAGTCCCCCATTATGCGATTCAAGATTGTAACGTTGTAGGCTACAACGTATCAAAGGGGACGACGGTTTTTGTCAATGTGTGGAGCATAGGCAGGGATCCCGGGGCGTGGGATTCCCCAGATGAGTTTTTGCCAGAGAGGTTTCTAGGGAAGGAAACTGATTTGTCGGGGAGCAACTTCGCATTGCTCCCCTTTGGCTCGGGCAGGCGGATTTGCCCTGGATATAACCTCGGACTAAAGGTTGTTCGAACAATGTTGGCTAATTTGTTGCATGGATTCGACCTCAAATTGGTCGATGGCATGAAGCCTGAAGACGTGTCTCTCGAAGAGGAGTATGGACTCACCACACATCCTAAGCATCGACTTTCCCTGCTCATGGAACCTACTTTGCCAGTGCATCTTTATTAGATTATTTTATACTATTTCTCAATAATTACATAAGAAATTGATGAGTTCATGAGCTCGTGGTTAATTTTCTAGCTTTTAGTATGTCTATCTTTGTATATGTGATGACTGAAATTGCTTGAAAAATAGTAGTGTATTATCTATATTTGTTATGTCGTGCGTTTTCAATTGAAACTGAGCTTATTGGGTTACCAAAAATGTTCTTGTTTGGTTGGAAAATTAATAAATATTTCGTTCTATTTCTGGCAGACGGGCAAGGGGGATAGAGATGGATTCAGGCGGCGTTGGATGAGTTGGGGGTAGAGATGACAATCGAGTCCGTTTACTCAAATCGGCTCAGGTTGCTGATTAATCGAATGCGAGCTAATTGGATTGGAAGATTGCGTTAGAATTTACAATGCTAATCCTAAACAATCGGCTTTCAGATTAGTCCAACAGACTAAGTAATAAGAATGTAATCAAATGCAAACTCTAAATATTGGACAAACTCTAAACTATGATATGGACCGTTAGAAAATGTCAACACAGTGTCAACGGTTGATGCGGTGTTGATATTGTCTTGACATTTTCTGTTGCTACTATTTTATCATCTGTTGATATTTTTTAACGGTCCAGTTCATAGTTTGCATTTTATTCCTAAACATTACTCCATCCGTCCCCGATTAAGAGTCACACTTGCGTTTCTACACTCGTTTTGTAAAAATAATAATAAATAGTTAAAGTCGATAAATAGTAAAATGAGATAGAGAATAAGGGAGAGAAGAGTCTTCTTTACATTATTCTCTCTTACTTTACCATTTTCCCACTTTAACTATTTATTATCATTTTTATTGCAGTGTAGAGTGTTGAGTATTGTTGTATAGGCTATAATTCAAAATGCGGTATAAAAAAACAATATGTCTATATATATAAACAGCAACTGAAACATTCTATACCTACACATCAATACTCAACAATCTACACAGCAATCCACCTATTACTATCATGCAATCTATAAACACATACTAAATGAATATTGCTGGATAAGCCTCTAATATTGTTGGATAACGTGTCATGTGGCATCACGAGATTGGTGGTACGTTGTCAATTTAAGAAGGATTGTCATCTTAACATAATCCATTAGGGTTTATGGTTTAGGGTTTAGAGCATTAGGGTGACACCATGTTTAGAGTGACTTCATAACTATAATCCTAGCCCTTAGATAAGTAAGATGAACGCCTAAGATTGAATTTATGAAATAGAATTCAGATTGCAGTCTTTTATGTTGGAATTGCAGACGTGGGTATTTTAGTCAATTACAAAAAATTAAATTTGAAACGGATTTGGCAGATCCCACATTTTAGTCGCATTCGTGAAATTGAAGGAAGACTGCAGACCACAAAGCTATAATCAACAATACTGCGAGAACAAATGTTGCAATTGTTTGAATAAACTATATCAGGACCAAGTACAATAAAGTAATATGTAAACTACAAAAATACTATTTGGTAACACTGTAATATTCATAGAGTAACACTGTAATCTGGTAAGATAAAAAAAACTATTACGAATGATGCAAGCGCATAACACTGCAATATTCATAGAGTAACACTGCAATATTTATAGAATAAAACTACAATCTGGTGACAGACTAAAAATAGAGAATGTCAATTTTGCCCTTCAGCGTTTTTTATGTTCCAATTTTATTAAAATGGGCTGCCACATAGTGTTATTTCAGTTGTTCACATTGTCAATCTATCATTAGCTATTGTTTGATTGTTATAGCTCATTATCATACGATCATCTTATGATTAAATTGTGAAATTATTTTAATTAGAAAAAGAATTATGACTAATTATCATAAGACTATTCATCTGGTGAAATTCAATTTTATATATTAAGTGGTGAAATTCAATTATAAAAAGTAATCTTCCAAACCAAAAACTCATTAAATGACATCTTTTGATCGATCAATACATGTTTTCTATATACTAGTATATAATTGCTGGTAACATTCTTTTTTTTTTTTCCTTCTAAAAATGATTGCATATTTGATGATTTAACATTCTATGCAATAAGAAATGAAGGTGGGGTTGGCAAGAGTTTTGCCTTTCTGAGCCCACCAATCAATTGAAAATGCAAAACACTTCAACTTCTAAAAACTTTTTAACTGATAGTAATAATCTTTAATTAAAACTCTAGCTAGTTAGTCCCAAAAGTAAATTAAAATTTACTCTTCTGTTATATAAAATCGTATGACTGGATGGAAATTATTTAAAGTTTTGCCATTAACTAGTATACAGGCAACATAGATAGATACTACTACTAAAATACTTAAATTGAAACAAGCCAAAAGTTGTATATATTTAACATGAGATTTAATTAAGCACGTCTTTTACCAAATAAAGAGTTAAGAACTTTATGGAAGACTAATATTTAATGTGTTTGTTGAAAATTCTACTACTACTAAAAGCCAAACATACTTTTTCCACAATCCTACCATGTTAGAGCACAAAAAGTTGTAGCAAAACATTTACGACTCTTTGCAATATGTTGACAAAAATTATGTACTTAATCAAGATTTAGTGGGATAAATCTTTAGCGATGAGGTTAGAAGTCCAATTTCTGCCACCACCATATTTGTGTTGGGAAAATAGTGATAATTATCAAATTGTATACAGCACCACCATAACAATTCTTTTTTCTTATTTACGTTATTTTGCATTAATACAAACACAGAAATTGAGCTGATTTTTTTTTTCTACAAATTCGAGTACAACCATTTAAAACTCACCAAACATTTTTTGCAATTATTATCACCACAAAACAACTAGCTTGATAACGAAAACATGGGATATATATATGATGCATTGCCTCAAAATAGTACAGCTAGCGACAAATTAAATGTTCTAGTGCATCAGTCCACGTCTATTCACGTGACAAATTTTTATCGCATTGTGTATAAACAAATTAATTAAATCATGAATAGTATAAAAGATAGAAAGAAGGTCGAAGTTGAAACCTACCTAACATGTTAGTACTTATAAAGAAGCTTTCACCTATATATACAGGTACAATTTTCACCTTCAAAACAACAAATTCCCCAGCCAAATGGATAGTTCTTGGATTCTTTTTGCCTTACTATATGCAGTTGTAATAGCCTTTGCCTCAAAACTATTCCGAACCAAACCAAACCGGAAAATCCCACCAGGTCCAAAACCATGGCCTATAATAGGAAACTTGAACCTTATTGGTCCGATCCCACATCAATCCTTTCACCACTTATCCCGAAAATATGGCGACATTATGCAGCTCAAGTTCGGAAAATATCCAGTCGTGGTTGCATCATCACCCGAGATGGCCAAACAGTTCCTGAGGGTGCATGATGCGAGCTTCGCCTCCAGACCCCCACTTGCAGCTGGCAAATATACCAGCTACAACTACAGGGACCTAGTATGGGCCCCACATGGCCCATACTGGCGCCAGACTCGGAGGATTTACTCGTATGAGGTCTTCAAGAATAAGAAGCTCGAGCTCTATGAGCAAGTACGTGTTGCTGAGAGGCAATATTTCTATTCAAGCATACGGGCCCTGGCTGGTAAGCCTGTCGTGCTGAAAGACCACCTGTCGCGCTATAGTTTGACAACTACATGGAAGATGCTATCAAGAGATGAGTATTTTAGTGAGGGAAATTCTGTCTTAAATATAGATGAATTGCACAAGATGGTTGATGAGTGGTTTTTGCTTTCTGGAGTTTTTAACATTGGAGATTGGATTCCATGGCTGAGTCCATTTGATTTGCAAGGATATGTCAAGAAAATGAAGGCCTTGAACAAGAAAATGGATAAGTTTTACAACTATGTGATTGATGATCATTTAGCTAGAAGAGTTGAGGAGAAAGACGAAATTGCCCCTATGGATTTTGTTGATACTCTGTTGCAAATAACAAAGGATGGCAATAAGGTTGAAGTTGAGCTCACAAGGGATTGTGTCAAGGCATTGATACAGGTACAATAATTTTGAGTTTATTAACTTTGCTTTTATTTATTTATTTATTTACAAAAGTTTTGTATAATTGTAGAATTTGATAGTGGGATCCATGGATACATCTGCCACAACGATCGAATGGGCTATACATGAAATTCTTAGACAACCACGTATAATTGAGAAGGCGAAAGCAGAGTTGGACAAAGTGATTGGAAGAGAGAGATGGGTGGAAGAAGATGACATCTCTCAATTACCCTATTTGGATGCCATTGTGACGGAGACATTCCGGCTTCACGCAGTGGGCACAATGTTAGCCCCCCATTACGCGATGCAAGACTGTAACGTTGCAGGCTACGACATATTAAAGGGGACTACTGTTTTTGTCAACGTGTGGAGCATAGGTAGGGACCCCAAGGCGTGGGACTCCCCAGATGAGTTCCTTCCCGAGAGATTTATAGGGAAGGAAACTGATGCGTTTGGGAGCAACTTCGCATTGCTCCCCTTTGGCTCGGGTAGGCGGGTATGCCCTGGAATTAACCTCGGACTTAAGGTCGTTCGAACAATGCTGGCTAATTTGTTGCACGGATTTGACCTAAAATTGGTCAATGGCATGAGGCCTGAAGATGTGTCTCTCGAAGAGGAGTACGGACTCAGCACACATCCTAAACATCGACTTTCCCTACTCATGGAACCTACTTTGCCATTGCGTCTTTATTGAATTATATGTTATTTCTCAATGAGTGTACTAAATGGTATAGTTGGTAGAATGAATGAGTTTGTAATTAATTTATAAAATTTAATATGTGCTAGCAAATCTTTATATATTTCATGAGTTAAAATGCGTGATTTACATCTTATTTAATACTCCCCCGTCCCACAAAAGATGTCACGCTTGTGGGACAGCACGAGATTTTAGGAGGTTTTGTTTTGTGTATTAAATGGAGAGAGAAAATATAATTTTTATATTCATGTAAGAGAGAACTTTTTCTAGAAAGAGAAATGTGACATCTTTTGTGAGACAAACTAAAAAGGAAAGTGTGAACATCTTTTGTGGGACGGAGAGAGTACTATTATTTTTTAGTGGGTATGCCACATTTCTTTCAAGTACATATATTTTGAATGGTTGAAAACAAGTACTCCATAATATATTAATATGTTACGAGAAATGTATATTATTTAAAATTATGTGATTAATAAATATATATTTAAACATATTAAATTTTATTTTCCAAAAGCCCAATTTTGATGGTCAATAAAATTATGGGCCATATTTTCAGCCCATAGTTTTGGGCATAAAATGCAGCTTTAATGGCCTAAAATACACAATGAACCTTTTAAAGCAAAATATTTATCTAATAACAGTATTTTTCTTTGTTTATATAGAAACTTATATACATTATTTAAGGATGCACCTATTTATAATCAAAACTTTAAATAATCTAATATGCTAAATCTCTATCTATATTTCTTTCTTCCCCCATATATATAATAATTCGGGCATGCTTATTAAGTAGTGTAACCCATGCTTGAACTTTTTGACTCGATCAATCCATTATTAAAGCTCATGCAATAATAGTCAAAAACGAAATTCTCAAATGGGAGCGAAGCAAAATTAATTTATTCTCACCTTCAATTAGAAAAGTAAAATAACTAAAAAATTATTTTCAGTTATTACATTTTACACTAGGTCGAATTTTATTGCCTTTTTGTTAGTGTAAATTATTGGAAAATCATGAATTTTGGCCACTATATTCAAATTTATTTTGTTAGAGATAGAATTTTAGTCAAATTTTGGTCTATCCAACAACTTTAAAAATCAATCATAAAAATAATGAGTTTTAACCTTTTTCTTAAGAGTGAACTTCAAAAATGGTCTCTGACCTATGGGTTTATCTCGTCCATAGTCCCTGGACTTTAAAAATATCGACAGTAGTCCCTGGACTAAGGGTTTATCTCAAAATTGGTCCTTTTGGCTTTTTTTTGTACGAAAATGCCCTTTTGGGGGGTTTTGACGGTTTTGGGCAATTTGGTCTTTTTACACTTTTAACATTTTAAATCCGATATTATTTCAGTTATGTACTAAATTTGATATTATTTCAAAATTATCATTCTTCTTCCATTTTATCATCCTTCACTTTGTTTTTTTATTTCAATATTATATTTAATTTTATAAAATTAAAATTAAAATTTTGATTTTTAAATATCAATAAAAATTTTAATTAAACTATTAATTCATGGACACTATAAATATTGATTAAAACTATTAATTTTTGTTATTTAATACAATATTCAGCTGAATTGAAGAAGTACACACAAATAATATTAATCATGATGGAAAAATAAGAGCTATTCTATTTAGCCTTCGTTCGGTTGTTATAATTGTTTGTGATTAAATATTATGAAGTTGACTAAAAATTTGATCCTACTAAAAATTTTCTATAGGAGTATTTTTGTTGAAAATTACTAGTAAATTTTGATTGTTTTCAAATTAATAAACAAAAATTATATTAGTCTTACATTAGATGCATATTTATTTCAGAATAAATCGTGTTATATGATATATTTATGATTAAAGCTATTAAATATTGATTAAAACTAAGTCGTTGCCATATTGATTAAATATTATACACTTTCAAATATTGATTATGACTATTAATTTTTTTTATTTAATAATTTTTGTAATTAAAAAAAATTATTGATATTTAAAAATTAAAATTTAAAATTTTGTAAAATTAAATCTAATATTGAAATAAAGAAACAAAGTGAAGGATGACAAAAGGGAAGAAGAATGATAATTTTGAAATATATCAGATTTAGTACATAACTGAAATAATATCATATTTAAAATGTTAAAAGTGTAAAAAGACCAAATTGCCCAAACCCCCCAAAACCCCTCAAAAGGGCATTTTCGTACCAAAAAAAGCCAAAAGGACCAATTTCGAGATAAACCCTTAGTCCAGGGACTACTGGCGATATTTTTAAAGTCCAGGGACTATGGGCGAGATAAACCCATAGTCTAGGGACCATTTTTGTAGTTCACTCTTTGCTTAATTTCCCCCGCATGGTCTAAATTATATCAGTATGACATCCAAAAATATTAAATGAGATCAATACGATCCGTAAATTTTAGCATTTTTCTCAATATATTCAGCAAATAACATAATTACGTCATCAATTTGAAACATGTGTGTGTCAAATTAATAAAATATTACAAATATGACATTTGTTTTTTGATTTTTTTTTTTTTTTTTTTGTCATGAGACAAATGTTAAAAGTATGTCTTTTTATGACTTTCAAAGTTACGAGAGTGACAAGAATTTGAGCAAAATTCATGATTTTTTAGTAATATAACTTTTTCGTTTTTAAGCGAATCTTGACGAGTTTATGGGTTAGTTAAATTCAACTAAGATGATTTCCAATTCGTTAGTTAAGATAATAGAGAGGTAAATATGAGATAAGTCGAACTGAAGTTTGTCTAAAATTAAATTAGTTATGTACTACTCCCTCTGTCCCACAAAGATAGTCCCACTTTGACCCGACACGGGTTTTAAGAAATGTAAAAAAAAATTAAGTTAAAAAAATTGGTGGGATGTGGATCCTACTTTTAAAGTATTAGTTTTATAATAAAATGTGAGTAGGAATGAGTTAGTGGAATATGAGGTCCACTACCAAAAGTGGTAAAAGTGATGGACAAACTTTGTGGGGCGGACGGAAATGAAAAAATGGGACAATCTTTATGGGACGGAGGGAATATAAAAGTGAGATAAATAATAACGAAATAAATTATAATTTTGGTATATGTTGGCAAAGCAAAAGTAAACTATTAATAAAAAAAGATAACTTAATAAAATAAAATTAAAATATTAGCTTTAATTATAAATAAACATGATAATTGTACCGCCATGAACTAACAAATTTCATTACTATTGAGCCTCGGAGCATTTACAATAGGCGATCATCCGGCCGCCGTGCGGGACGGCGGTCAGGACGACACCTATTGCAAGCGCCGAGCCGTCGGACGGCTGTCTCGGATACCGAGGGGACGACGTTGGGCGTCGGGCGCTTAGCGGTCGGACGGCACTGGGATGACACCTATTGCAAGTCGTCCGAACGTCGAGCGGGTGTCGTCCGACATTTTTTATTTATTTGTTATTTTTCATGTTTCACCTATAAGGTTACCCTACTCTCTTTTTATTTTTTAAATCCATTTTTCTCACTTCACTCTTCCGCACCTAACTTTCACACTTTTTTCGCAAAAAATGGCTTTAGGTGGTGATGAGGATTCAATTGACAAGCTCATCACGGACGCCTTGTGGGAGAAGACGTCTACGAAGTTAGACCGCGAATTGCAATGACGCAATCAGGCGGAGCTGGAGCCGGTGGTCCCTCGACCGATCCAGCATCGATGTATAATCATCTGCGACCATGTTGGTGCCCATGGTCGGTTGTTTGCTAATTACTTTGCCGAGGAGCCGTGATGGGGCTGTCGATTTTCCGTCGGCGTTTTAGAACGCAACGAGATCTTTTCCTGCACATTGTGTCGGCATTGGAGCGGTGTTACAAATACTTCCGAATGCGATGAGAAGCCAGCAGCAGGCCCGGACTATCACTGCTAGAGAAGTGCACCACTGCAATTAGGTAGATGGTTTATGGAGGATCGACCGACATGTTGGACGAGTACCTTCATATCGGCAAAGTTGGCTGCGAGTGTCTGAAGAATTTTTGTCGGGGCGTCATCGAAGTATTCGGGCTTACATATCTTCGAAAGCCAAAGTCTGATGAATTTGCACATGAGGGTGCACGACTTTTATGGAATGTTGGGCAGCATAGATTGTATGCATTGGAAATGGAAGAACTGTCCGATCGCTTGGAAAGGCCAGTTCACGACCGGGTTCAAAGGTATGAATCCCATGTTGATCCTCAAAGCCGTTAATGACTACCAGTTGTGGATTTGACATGCGTACTTCGGTCGAACAACGACTTTAACGTCCTATAGTCGTCGCTCCTATTCAATGACCAGTGCCTTGGCGTGGGTCCGACCACCACTTTCGTAGCCAATGACAACCAACAGAATAAGGGCTACTATTTGACTGATGAGATATACCCCATATGGCCCATATTTGTGAAGACGATTAGATGACCAACAAATTCAATGAAAGTTTACTTTGCGCAACGGCAAGAGGGTGAGCAGAAGGATGTTGAGTGTGCTCCAAGCGCAATGTGACGTGGTGAAGGGCCCGACACGAATGTTCTACGACGACTGCATCGCTGATATCATGTATGTATGTATCATCATGCATAACATGATAGTCGATAATGAAGGTCCAGAAGTCATCAATTGGGCCAATGAAGATGCTCTGCTAGATCAAGCCATGGTGTGGCCACCACCCTCGTACAGATGGGTGTACCGCATGGCGACGTTGAGAGGCTCCAAACATTTATTTGTATGCGTCAACAAGAAGCCCATATTCAACTCCGGCATGATATAATTAAAGAGATATGGGCACGTAGGGTTACACATAACCGTTGATACCATTTGGATTTTATTTGAAAGTTTGTTTTCGTTTTATTATTTTTCAAAATTCTAATACAACAAAGATTTTCTATGTTTTCTTTTCTCCAATTGATTTCATTTTTGTTTTCCAATAATATTTGATAAAATACCAACCATTTAAATGAATTAAATGAGATGGTCGAGGGCTATTCGAGGTTTGTGGAAGGGCTGAGGTATTTTTGGGAGAGCTATTATAAAACAAAATGAACAAAATAAAATAAAATAAATACGATTTCCAATTATAAAAACTTTGAAATCTGCCTTTCAAAATTTGAATGTAATCGGCTCACCGTATTCATCACTTTCTTCAATAAATTTTCATTTCTTTCCCCATTTTCTGAAAACTTCAGACTCCCAAACCCTAAATCTCCACAATTCACACATGAACATATAGATATAATACATACACGCTAGTTTTCTCGCTCGATCTCCTCCCATTCTATTGGATCTGTGGTTCTCGGCACTTCGATCCAGTGGTTTGGTGAAAATTCATCGTTTAATTGCACTTCAGAAAGTTTATAGATTGATTTGAATCCATGGAGGCTATCGAGGAACTAGCGCAGCTCTCGGAATCGATGCGGCAGGCGTCGGCGATGCTCGCCGATGAAGATGTGGACGAGACGGCGTCTTCATCTTCTTCATCCAAGCGCTCGTCCACCTTCCTCAATGTCGTTGCTCTTGGAAACACTGTGAGTTAGCTCAATCTGAGGATTGTTTTGAAGTTGGCAGTTGAATTGGTTTGTGGTTGTTGTACGGTCTAGATCTCAGGGGTTGGCCATTTCGGGCTCTGATTTTGATTTAATGAATGGAAATTGCGGTTCATCTGATCTCAAGATGAATCTTTGTCCGATCAATTTAGCTGGCTGATGCGAAATTCAGTTTGCAATGACTGGGTTGGGCAATTGATGCAGATCATGTGATTATGTTAATCAATTGGTGGTGGAATTTACTTCTGTAGGATGATTAAAAGCAAAATTAAATTAGTATTTCGCTGGAATCAAATTGCCAAATCACAGCAAACTTAAAAACAATACTACATTCTGATCTCTTGATTCATTTATTTGTTTCATTTTCTCTATTTCCCCCACTAGCTTGTAACTCAAATATTGCAATGAGACATTTTTGGCAAGCTGACATATGCTGTTTCTGTGATGAGTGATGGATGCATTTATTTAAATGTGTCATCATGCCATGTCTTGTTTTCACTTAGTAGGCTGCTGTTTTGGATGTTTGAGTGCAAAGATGTGAAATTATAATTTATTTATAGTATTTATATGATTTATATCTGAATATCAGTAAAGAAAGAAAGAAAGTAGTAGAGTATTGCACAATCAGTACTCTTGTCTTATCTGAGTGAGTTAGAGGCTTGAAACTATGTAAACCTGTACTATAAATCATTTGTTTCCTTTCAGTGCAAATATTTACGAGAACTGTTTCAATCTATTTGTAAATTTGTAATACTAGCTATGTGATTGTATGTAACATCTCATACCTAGTGGACACTATTCTGCTTACTTGCTTAGCTTGTTAAATGTGTGGTATAATGGCAAGTCTGTAGAGCTTTAAATAGAAGCCATCATGTTGATCATAGATTAGTTCCTATTGAGGCCAGGTAAAAATCGTTTGTTGTATCTCTATTAGGCTTGTTCATGTTTGAAGGACCACTACTCCTTGCAGTGGAAACTGGTAGAAAAAAACTGCTGCAATCTTGCTATGCAAATTAAGCATAGAATTCATACTTTACTATAATGTATTAGACCTATGATAACTATATCTTGGATTATCTTTTAACAATTCACCTGGGTTTTACACTCTCAGAATATCTGTATAAGCAAGCATCATCCAGATTGAAGTATTCTAGCATTCTCTAAATTGACTTACCATTTACGGTGAATGAACTATCTGCGTGTGTTGCAGTTTTACTATTCTTTGCTAATTCATATGGTACTTGTTTTTTCAGGGTGCAGGTAAGTCAGCAGTACTGAATAGTCTAATCGGTCATCCGGCATTGGTAAATACCCTATATTATAACTACTGTATTATGAGGTCGGTCGACTGTCTTCATGTGTAAAGTCATTTTTCTGAAAGCTGCTATTGAATTTTGCAGCCAACTGGCGAAGGTGGTGCAACCCGTGCTCCAATATGTGTTGACTTAACAAGGGATAGTTCACTAAGCACCAAATCTATTATGTTGCAGATTGATAGTAAATCTCAAGCAGTTTCTGCAAGTAAGGACTCTAACTGAACATTACTCCTAATTCCTAAAGCACATAATATGAAGTAAAATAGGTTTGTTAATGATAGAAATTATTGTCATTTGGTTTTACCATTGCATGAAATCATTCTTATTAATTTAATGTTCTGCCGTAGGTGCACTTCGGCATTCGTTACAAGACAGGTTTAGTAAAGCATCTGGCAAGAGCCGTGATGAAATATATTTGAAGCTCCGTACAAGTACAGGTGTGTCTTCTTTTGGAGTTCATATATTTGTTTATTCATTTTTATCTTCTACTATCATTCTATGTGCTGTTGATATATTCTCTGTTTTTCGAAGAGCATCTAATAATATTATCTCATAAGAAGCTTGGTATTTGCAACACATGAGGCTAGTTATCTAATTTTTTTATCTTCATGGTTTGGCAGCTCCACCATTGAAATTGATTGATTTGCCCGGAGCTGATAAGGGAAATGTTGATGATTCATTGGTGAGTACCTTCTTAACAAGATTTGATTTAATTGGATTTGGATTTGGATTGTTGAGTTGTATACACCTTGAACTTTACTAGAATTTGCAGATGCACTTTTGTTGATTTGCAGATTGCAGTTGCACTTTTGTTGAACAATTGATAATGTTCCCTACTTCAGTCTTGCTGAATTTTGACCTTCATACTCTGACTGAATGATACTAATTATTGTTAATTATGGCCTAGGGCCAAAAGTATTTTGACTTTTAAGTTGTCTGATGGCATTTCTCTTCATGTCAGAGTATGTATGCTGAACGTAGTGATGCAATATTGCTGGTTGTCATACCTGCTGCCCAGGCTCCAGAAGTTGCATCAGCCAAAGCTATTAGAATTGCAAAGGAACTAGATGGAGAATGTCAGTTTGCTATCCAATTTTGCCTTGATTAATAAATTTAAGAGGGGAAGAAAATAGAAACAGAACATTATCTGCCAATGTGCCAAATTTTGTTACGTGTCTGAGTAATTTTTTTAAAAATAGGTACAAGAACTGTTGGAGTGATCAGCAAAGTAGATCAATCATCGTCAGATCCAAAGATTCTTGCTGCTGTGCAGGCTCTTTTGCTAAATCAAGGGCCGAGAAGTACATCTGACATCCCCTGGGTTGCTTTAATTGGTCAGTCAGTTGCTATAGCATCTGCTCAGTCAGGGAGCGTTGGAGCTGATAATTCTTTAGAAAATGCATGGCGAGCTGAGAGTGAAAGCTTGAAATCTATACTGACTGGAGCACCTCAAAGTAAGCTTGGGAGGTTAGCATTGGTGGAGACCCTCGCTCAACAGATCCGAAATCGAATGAAGATAAGGCTGCCAAATCTTCTTTCAGGGTATGCTGTCTTGTGAAGTTACTTCTGTCCTAGTTCTGTCTGGATGCATTGATTCTTTCAGTGCATCATATGCTAGAGTATGATGCACTATTTTACATCTATATTGAATATTTATTATTGATATTGATATTGATATTGATCGTGTGACTATTGCAGTCTCCAGGGAAAGTCCCAAGTAGTGCAGGATGAACTTTTCAGGCTTGGTGAACAGATGGTTCATAGTTCCGAGGGTACAAGAGCTTTAGCTCTGGAACTTTGCCGTGAATTTGAGGACAAGTTCCTCCAGCATATCACAACCGGAGAGGTAATGCTCTGAACTCAGACAAAGGATAATATACCTCTTAGGTGGAATGGTGTCCTATGGAACTCCTCAGTCATTATTCTTATTTGAGCTTTATGTTACTGGAATTATGTTTTGAATCTGGATTACCTAACCTGTTCAGGGTTCTGGCTGGAAAGTGGTTTATAGTTTTGAAGGCAATTTCCCCAACAGGATCAAGCAACTACCTCTGGATAGACATTTCGACATCAATAATGTTAAAAGAGTATGTGTTTCAATTAGTTATGTCATTTTGAGTATATGAGTTTTGATGCCTTTTGTGTTTGTATTAATGCTTCGAAATTGAACCAGATTGTGCTCGAAGCAGATGGATATCAACCATATCTTATCTCTCCTGAGAAAGGGCTGAGGTCATTAATTAAAGGTGTTTTAGAGCTAGCCAAAGAATCTTCACGCCTTTGTGTTGATGAGGTAAACAAAAATGTTGGTTATTTACCTATTTGAGTTAATTGTGCGTGTAGATATATTTGATTAAACAATTTTCTTTTTTACCTTTTGTAGGTACACCGAGTTCTTGTTGATATTGTCTCTGCTTCTGCAAATGCCACACCAGGTCTTGGAAGATATCCTCCTTTTAAGCGTGAGGTTGATGAGATGCTTTTAGTTCATTTACTGAAGACATTATGTCTTGTTTATTTTATTAGATCTTCATTGGGCATTCTTTTGTGAAACTTATGTAGGTTATAGCAATTGCCACAACTGCGTTGGAAGGATTCAAGAATGAAGCCAAAAACATGGTAGTTGCACTTGTTGACATGGAACGTGCATATGTTCCACCTCAACATTTCATACGTCTAGTGCAGAGGCGGTGAGTACTGCAATTGATTTAGAGTTACATTCCCCGCGTTTGAATATATGTTCTTTTACACTTAGTCACTTACTGTCTTTGATTGTTTTTGCAGGATGGATAGACAACGACGGGAAGAGGAGTTGAAAGGCCGGTCTTCCAAAAAGGGTTCTGAGGCAGAGCAATCTATATTGAATCGGGTAAACATGTTTTGAAACTTGTGTTACTTTATTTAGGATTGAAAATTGTCTTCTTATTCAATGTATGTGAACAACCATAAAATTGCTTGCTATAACCATCTGATAAAGAATGGTTGATCTTATTTGCTCCTCTAATTGTTATTTTCCTACTTTCAGGCTACTAGCCCACAAACTGGAGGCAACTCAAAATCAATGAAGGATGGCAAATCTAGTCAGCAAGAAAAAGGTAAAGATAAAGATATCCAAGAAGGATCTGGGCTGAAGATTGCAGGACCAGATGGAGAAATAACAGCAGGTTCTTGCAAAATAATCTCACAAAAGATGTAGTTGTTTTTGCATATTTCATTTCCTCTATTGGCATAGGTGATTGGTAGAACGAATTAGAATCAGTTGCCTTTCATATCTGATTGCTTTAGTATCTAGGTGAGCTTGGTTGTAAGGAACCCACATGAGCTGTCAAACCTTTATCCTTTTAAACAATCATAATTTAAAAGTCAAAACTGTTGTCTTTGGTTCCCTAGAAGCTTTTCTTTCTTGATGGTCCTGGATTGGTTGAAGGAAAAAATGGGTCATTTGCAGTGAATACATATATAGTAAATTGGCACTTGAGCTACATGTGTTCCCTATACATTTAATGCAGTTCATGAACTTATATATGCATTCTTTACATGCCAGCGACAAAGTTGGACCTTTGTGGTTGGACCGTTGGAGTAAATGAAACTGAAAAAGAAAAGCTGACTATCTATTTATTATTTGTGTTTTGTTGAAGTTCTTGCCATATCCTTTTATATGTTTATAATATTCTTACAGAAGACGTCTTCCATTCTCTTCACTTTGTCATGCATACTGCTTTTTTAGTAAGTAGAAATTGTAAGGTTGAGAATTGTATATGATGGTAGATAGATGATTATAAGAGGTTACTTATCTACTTTTATGTATATACAGTCACATTTCTTATGGATCACTAACCTTTCTCTCTGCAGGATTTTTGTTAAAGAGGAGTACTAAAACTAATGGCTGGAGCCGCAGATGGTTCGTCTTAAATGGAAAAACAGGAAAAGTGAGTTCCTTGACTTACACAACTACTTGTAGAAGCAAATGTCATTTCATACTTCAATGACATATACTTTCCATGACCTCTGCAGCTTGGGTACACGAAGCAGCAGGAAGAGAGGCATTTTCGTGGTGTCATTACACTGGAGGTACTTTATGGCTGTGTGATACACATTTTACAGAGCCCTCTAGTTTAGTAATATGTTTATTTGCTACAAGAGCATCTAAAGATGTAGAAACTGGGAAATTTTAAATAATATTATAAAGAATGGGGTGTTGCTCTAGTTTAGTAATATGTTTATATGCTACAAGAGCATCTAAAGATGTTAGAAACTGGGGAATTTTTAATAATATTATAAAGAATGGGGTGTCATAAGGAGGACGTGTTAATACCTACCAATCAGAACTGAATTTCGTTACTGCATGTTGTGGAGCTATATGACTTGAACATGTTTCAGTGTTTGTCTTAAAGCTCCATAACATCTGTTGGTTCATAAAAGTGTTGATTTGATTTTATATAGCCGCAGAAGTTGCGTCCAAAATTAACCAATTCTGTCATATTGTTGTTGCAACACTCAGGAATGTAATCTGGAAGAAGTTGCAGAAGATGAGGAAACTCCTCCTCCAAAGAGCTCTAAAGATAAAAAAGCAAATGGTCCAGATTCGGGAAAAGCACCCAGTCTAGTATTCAAGATAACAAGTAGAGTTCCATATAAGACTGTCCTGAAAGGTACCACAAATATTGCTGCCTTCTCTTTCTGAAACTTCATACAAATTCAGTATATAGACAGCTAAGTAGAGCTCCTCGGTATCTGCAGCCCATAGTGCCGTTGTTTTGAAGGCTGAAAGTGCTACTGACAAGACAGAATGGATAAATAAACTAAGAAATATCATCAGTTCAAAAGGAGGTCAAGTGAAGGGTGAATCTGGCCCTCCATTGCGCCAAAGTCTTTCTGATGGTTCTCTTGTAAGTTCATGAACTTCTTAGCATTGCCAAATTTGTCCAACGCTATGTTATTAAAGTTGTTCTTATTGTTGTGAATTTTGTCAGCTGCTTGATTTATAAATTCAAAATGTTTGGCTCGTTTTAGTTTCTTTCTGTTTGTGAATTAGGAATTCCGTTCATACATGTTCTCACTTTTGAATATTCATCTAGGATACAATGACCAGAAGACCTGCCGATCCAGAAGAAGAACTTCGGTGGATGGCCCAAGAAGTGCGTGGTTACGTTGAAGCTGTTCTTAACAGTCTTGCAGCCAACGTCCCAAAGGTCAGATATATGATAGCAAAAAGATTCCATTATGGAGTACTACATTTTAAGAGAAGCCACCTTTTGACTTGTGATGTATTTCATTACAGGCAGTTGTGCTTTGCCAAGTCGAAAAGGCAAAAGAAGACATGCTATTTAAGCTATACAGTTCAATAAGGTTAGTCTCCTTTCATGCATCCATCCAATGGTGTATGATGCTTTCGGCAGTTTGTATTTCTTAACCACAGCGAATTCACATGGAAAGATTAGAGAATATTCACTAGGCTCAGCCTTATTAAGCTAGTTCGTCAATATCTATATGAACATTCATCTCCTTGTTAAAAAGATTTTTGCATCTTATGCTTTTCTTTTCGTGTTCATGACTTGACTCGGGTAATACGGAATGATAGTGCTCAAAGCATGGCAAGAATAGAAGAGCTGCTCCAGGAGGACCAGAATGTCAAGCGGAGGAGAGAGCGTATCCAGAAACAGTCCTCTATTCTTTCCAAGCTTACTAGACAACTCAGTATTCATGATAATCGGGCAGCCGCTGCATCCACCTATTCTAATGGAGGTGATCTGTTTTACTATCATAAAAGTGTCTATTCTTACAAAGATTATATAGCTTATACATGGTTTTATTTATTTTGATATATGAGAATTCTTTTGTAAGCATGTAACGTTTTCCTCTCTACATCAGTAGAAAGTCCAACCACTGCTGGTCCATCTTCTGGGGATGACTGGAGATCTGCGTTTGATGCTGCTGCCAACGGTTCAAACCCATCATATGGGGATTCTAGATCAAATGGCCACAGCCGCAGGAACAGTGATCCTTCTCAAAATGGTGATATAAACCCTGGTGGCCGACGCACACCCAATCGTTTGCCACCTGCTCCTCCATCATTTGGCTCTGGTTATAGATTCTAAGGTAGATGGAAATTTTGACAAATCGATTCTTGCAATTCTTGTCGGGTGTTTCATCAGTTTCTCGAGCTCTCATCGAGCTCTAAGTCTTCTCCATGGTTTGCTCTTTCCAGGATCAATCCATATAGACATTTTTGTGTATAGATGTTCGGTTTATGTTGTGCTTCTGTCAGTTGTGTTCTCAGCTGCTGAAGTTCTTGTGTATTGGTAGAACTCCCATGGAAAAATATTATCGTGAATGCTATATATATGTAATCTATAATTTTTTGGAAATAATCTTATAATTTTTCATGACCTCCTTATATTAATATATTGCTATTTTCTGTTTTGAATTTGAGGATGCCATAACAAAGGACATTTTGATGTTATGTTTTGATGATAGTGAAATACGAAATATAAAGGAGAAACTGTATTCTCCATATTTTTGAGTTTTCGTCCTACTAAATATCGACAATTTGACGATTTTTTTTCTTATAAGAATGAATATAATTGGCAGGGGTCCGAGCCCCTCCTATCTTGTAGAGGAACAAGTATGATGTCTCTCATATAAAGAGTGAGATTAATTGTTTAAACATTATCATCTTACCACCTAATAGTTGCTGAAAGCATTATGTTAACTAACTAAATACATTATAAAATGTAGCGTGAAGCACCATCCAATTCTCTAATTGTAACATATACTAGTACTACTTAATATCTAACAATACAACAATATTTTAACGCTAGGACTATATAACCTTCGAAGTCACTTGTTAGATAAGACATAACAACCTCAATGTCACCTAATACCCCACCTAATTAACATACCATCAACCAATCATTATAAGTTAGAATGTCCCAATCAACCCACAACAACTCATTGCTTCAACTCCAAGACTAAATAAAGCAAAACCAAAAATCACCCATAAAAATCATATCCTTCTTGTTTCCCCACCAATTCATCTACAAACTCCCACCTTCAAATCTCCTCCCACTTTTTCAATAACTTGATTTTGGTCCAATTTAACCACTAGACATGAGAGGTAAACCATACTACCCTTACAATCTCAAGACAATCTTGATATGTTTCTTCTTCCTCCTCTTCCTCTTCTTGATCCTCCGATCAACATTCCCCTACTCCCAACCCACCCCCTCGACTCCGGCCACCCTCCACCCATCGAACTCATCGATCAACTGCCCTTCCCTCTCCAACTCCGCACCATCATGCACCAAAATCCCACCTTCCCTAGCCCACGCACTAGTCCACTATGCAACCCTCAACTTCACCCCACAACAAACACTAAAAGAAATCTCCATTTCCCTCAAAATCCTCGAAAAAAAATCCCCATGCAACTTCCTAGTCTTCGGATTGGGCCACGACAGCTTGATGTGGACATCCCTCAACTACGGCGGCCGGACCGTCTTCCTAGAAGAGGACAAGGAGTGGATCGCCCAAATCAAGGCGCAGATCCCATCCCTCGAGGCATACCACGTGACCTATGACACAAAAGTGTCCCAGGCCGACGAGCTTCTGGAGGTGGCCTCCAGAGAAGAATGTAGGGTCGTGAGTGACCCTAGATTCTCCAAGTGCCAGCTAGCGCTGTCTGGATTTCCTAGTGAGGTTTACGACGTGGAGTGGGACCTGATCATGGTGGACGCCCCGACCGGGTACTTTGATGGGGCGCCCGGGCGGATGAGCGCAATCTACACGGCCGGGTTGATGGCAAGGAATAGAGAGAGTGGGGAGAGTGATGTGTTTGTGCATGATGTGGATAGGGTTGTGGAAGATAGGTTTTCAAAGGAATTGTTATGTGAGGGATACTTGGTTGAGCAAGAAGGGAGGATTAGGCATTTCAATATCCCTAGTCATAGGACTAGTTCGGGTAGACCTTTTTGTCCATAGACATAAACATATGGAGTACTATATTATACGTGTGTGACAAACTATGCACCTCCTATATTTTGTGTTTCTTAATTTTTTATTTTTTGAATTTATGGATTCGTATTGATTGTACGAGATTTTCTGATTATATATCATGAAATTATTAAAGTATAGCATATTCATCATTTTAATTATGGCATGCCTATTTCAAATTTGTTACATTTTCCAAGCTGTTTTGATTTCATTGGAAATATATCATGACTTTTAGGGATTTTATCATTTTTGTTTAAACCTTTATATTCTGTCCCAATTTGTAGCAATTAATTAATGTTTTGATTATATTCCAAGATCCCAACTTATTTCCAACTCATTTTCATGCAAATTAATAATACTGTATTGCTATATTATTTTAGAAATATAAAACAAGTTTAAAAATGAAGATAAATAGGTTGAGAGGCAATCCTAAATTATGAAGAAGCTGAAGGGCAAATTTGCAAAAATGTTTGAGAGAACACTAAACGGCGTCGTATAAGTATAACCCCCACCACTATTCTATCCACTCTTGGTTTAATCTTCTTCTTCTTCAAATTCACGACTGCACAAACCAGAGAAACAAACAGCTGTAATCAATCGCAATCATGGCGCAAAAGAAGAAAGAGCTGCTGTCATCAGCGCCATGGAGGATGGGCCCACAAGAAGACGACAAATTCAAGGACGCTAAGTTGAAGGTGACGTCACAGCCCGGTGCAACACCCAAAATGCACGTCCCCGGCAAGAAGACTTTCGGTTCCAAAAACGACACCGCTGGGGAGGATTCTCTCACTGAAATCGACCCTGAACTTCGCTACAGCTTCCAGCGCAATTTCCAGGTGAATTGAAATCTTATCCAATTAGTTTTTGTTTGCATTTTGCAATCTCTCCTCTGATTTAGGTCTGTGTTTTGGGGATTAGGTTTTTATTTAAGTAAAGAGTTAGTTATAGCGATGCGCCCGAGGTGTTTGATAAAATGCCTCTCTCTGTGTACTGAAAATGTGTTTGCAGAGATGTTTAACATTGAAAATGCTCTCCATTGATGTTGATAAGGTCTCATTTGCTTTAGTTTTTGAAGGAATGAGTTATCAAATAGGCATTTTTTTAACGGAATTCATTACTCTAATCAGCTAAGAAATGAAAACTAAGTAGTTTTTATAATAATATGTTGCCAAGATGTTTGATGTTGAAAATGCTCTTTCATTGATGATGCTAAAGTCTCATTTGCTTTTGTTTTTTGTTTTTTGGAGGAGTGAAAGATTAGAAGATTAATTATGCTTCGATATGCTTGCTGTTTAATGCCAATTGTTGTGATGTTCCTGGTGAAAATCAGTAACGACTCCCTTGTGCTTTTGCAGTTCCTTCAAAACGTCTTCAGCATTGATACGATTGTCAAGCCCCTTCCTCCAACAATGGCGTACAATGTCTCGCGCAATTTGTCCTTCTTCACAAGGATCTTCACACAGTTCTTCGGTGAGTTGGAGTCTTCTTCTTCTTCTTCACTCTATCGCCTCTTTCCTATTCTATTGCATTTGTTTTATGCATCTATCTCGATTAAAATGATCCATGATTAATCCCGTCTGACTCCTCAATCCATACGCGAAAGCATGAGACAGAAGAAAAAACTATGATGGCTTTAACTGTTTTTTTAGTTACAATTCACACTCTCACACATTGGATTACTCAAATCCCGACCTAATGGTTGGAGGGGAAGCTTCTTATCAATTTAGTTACGTGTCGTCATGTTTTTAACTTCATGCCATTTTCTTGAGCAGATCCCGATGGTATAGCAGATGCGCAGAAATCGCTTGGATTAGGTCAGGAGGAGAAAGCTCGTAAGGTTCGTTAAAACAACAATACGTTTTTTGGTAGAATGCTTGGCCATAGAAAGAGCTCTTGTTTCCTTGTATTCATCTAAATTATTGTACAATTGCTTCAGTTTCAAGGAGTTTTTTGTATTTTAAATGATCAGAGACTCATGAATCTGAGCTCCCATATATCTAAATCAATTGTCTATTTTTAAATGAAAATTGAGTATGATTTTTACAAATTTGGTAAGAAAATAGGTTTAACGTTGTCCTCGTGAACTTATCTTATAGTAGTATTAAAATAAGATGAAGCGCTTCTTAGTTGGCAAGACACGAGTGTATTGGAGTTCAAGAATCACATATGACACATTCAATTGTGAACTGCTTTTTCATCTTAAAACGAAGCAAAAATGTCTAAAATCGCACATTCATTAATCAGAAATCAATTAAGCTGCTTAACAAATATGATCAAAATAGAAACAACCATCTTCTCTTCTTACAAAACCCACAAATTAATAGGCCATAGAGCCCTAAACTTCATAGGCGAGCAAGTTGCTCTATATTATACGGATAAGCCACATCATTGCCCCCATTGAAGGCCTTCCTCCCAAACAAGACGTTCACGGCCTCTGTCGGATGAAAAGCGTCCCAGAAAATGTATCGGTTCCTATTAGGGCACGGCGTCTGCATCGGCAAACAAGTTATCTGGCCTCTGTTCCTCCCAATTCCACAGCACCCACGGTTCACCACGCTGAAACCTAATCAATCGTTCAATCAAATTTAGTATCAGACTCTTGAGTCAAAATTGAATCTTGATCAATTCAGGGTACCTACCATATGATCTAGCATTTGCCAGGAGATCTTGGAACATGTTGTGGATGTCAATGTAGGAGAACCGGATTCCGGGAAGATTGCGGATGAGGTTGTTTATCATCACCTTCGTGTTCGTGTTGAACGGGGCAACTAGCTGGTTCACCTCCTCGGAGCACACCCCATTCCTGCTCTGAGCTAGGATGCTCGGAATGCAGCCCATTAGCCCTAATCCGGCAATCACAAACTTCCTAGCTCCGAGATTGTACAGTCTCTGCATTATAATCAAAATCAACATAATTTAAATAAAATTTTCTTAAATTCAAAATTAGAAAATACTGTATATATTCCACTAGTAATTTTTTAATCACTTACAGTGAGTTGTTGTGAGTATTGTTGGGTTAGGAGATCTGCATATTGTTGGGCATTGTAGTGATTTTTGGTGTCGTAGTTTGGCATGAGATAGTTGTTGAGGTAGTCGTTGCTGCCCATTCCGACGAAGAAAATGCACCTCGACAGTTCCTGGGCCAGTTCGAGGGCTCCGAGACGGTCCGTGAGCTGGTCCAGAGTGTTCTCGAAGTTTTTGATCTGTTGATTGAATGGGATTCGAGTCACCTGTCCACATGACATTGTCACATTTCTATTAGTAAGTCGAAGCAATCAATTTTATGTATGCTTCTAATCAATATTCGATTGATTGCTATGACAGAATATAAAATAAATGAAATGGTAAAATCAATTTTTTAAGAATATGTAATCATAATAAATAAATATATCAATTTGTCTTAATTATACTATTAATACTCTTTAATTTCTACCTAACATTTTGAATCACTCAATTTTATTTGCATGGAAAAAAAAAAAAAAAAAAAAAAAA